>NC_054473.1:175207030-175525696 GCF_017639515.1 Carcharodon carcharias
TAAAAGTTAACCAGGAAAGGTTATTTCCAATAGCAGCTGAGCTAATAACTAAATTGGCTCAAATTCAGCAACGCAAAAATAGATTGCATGCTCTACTATTTTAACTGAACGTATTTGATTCCTGTAGGCTTTAATTTAATGAAGATACAATTCTGTTTCATAAATTTATAGTGCTTTTGTTAATGGACAAGGGAGTTTCAAATAATTTTGGAATCAACTCCAATGGAAGGAGCATTAGAGGAAAGGCCAGCAATTTGGTCATATGGATACCATCATTCTTGTCTGCTTATCGCAGTTTGATTTCTGATGCCTCAAAATGATTGCATTAGCAGTTCTGGTTTCTGTGTCGTCTCTCAATCAGTTCCTTGGCAGTTCCAAGCCCTTGTAATTCAGTCAGTCTCTGATTTGAATCAGTTATAGACAATTCCCCCAACCCTTGTATCTATCTCTGTCAGTTCTTTCTGGCATCTTTAAGTCAGTAGCTTTGACCATTCTGTCCTCTTCTTAGTTGGTTACAGGCTGTTCTCTCCTCCCCATTATCTCTCACTTTAGTCCTCAGCAATTCTATTCTCCTGGTGTTTCTGTCAGCTTCCACAGATTTTTCATTCCAGACCTCTTTTCAAACAAGTGTCTGCCAGTTCCATTCTCCCTGGCATTTCAAAGTCACATCCTGTGACAATTCTGTCCTCCCTGACATCTTCGACTAATAAAGCATTTTACGGTGCACAGATTTAGAAATTAAATCCTTTCTCTGTTCAGATAATTGAAAACCATTTAAGGAACAGGTGATTATATGTTGGGTCACGCAGCACAGTTCCATCACAATTGTCACAGATTCATAGATCTCTAGTAAAACTCTCTCATTACGCTATAATTTGGCTCACACCCAAAGATCTTTTTTTCATTAAATGCAACTTGGAAGTGTTTAGTTCTGAAAAAATTAGCCTGTTGACATAGATTGAAATTTGAATCTTGAAAACTCAGTTTAGAAAAAGACGGTGTGGAGGGGAAAGCTGAGGAATTGCAGTGATTCATAGACTACCGTGCCAAAGCTTTGGTTAGGCCTCACCTGGATGTGATGTTCAATCCTGGACAGCATACTTTAGGAAGGATACAAGGCCTAGGAGAGGGGGCAGGGGAGATTTTCTCAGTGGGAAAGGTTGGTGGAAGCAGGTTCAAAGTAACATTCTAAAGGGAGTTGGATAAATACATGAAGGGAAACAAGGTTATGAGGAAAGAACAGGGGAGTGGGATTAATTGCATTACTGTACCAAAGGGCCAGCACAGGCACAATGGGCTGAATGGTCTCCTTCTATGCTGCATCTTTCCATGATGTTCCATTACAAGCGTGGTTTTGCTGTACCATATCCTGATCCGGGAAGGCGTGTGAGTGATGGGTAGGTGCTTCCCACATAGAATCAAGGAGCTATGCATGCTTACGCCATGGAGTGAACAGTTCCCCCATCAGCAGTACTCGTATGATGTAAAATCACCTGGGGTTACTGACTGACACTAGCAAAGCCTGTCCACTCACCCTTCAGGCTTGGGTTTGAGTTAGTTTGTAGATCAATAATTGAGTATTCTTTAGTTAGTCTAGTGATTACTGAATTTGTGTCAGAGCAGACGGTGTTTAGTCATCAAATAGCATTTATATAGGCAATTGGACACACCCAATGGCTCGCTGTGATGTTTATAAGCATGCCTAAGAGGCAAGTTGTTTTTAATAATCCTCAAAATAAAACAAACAGAAAATGCTGGTAATGCTTAGTTAGCAAGTGACACAGATGGACTGACTGATCAATGTAAATAAAGAAAGCAGAACATTCTGGAAATACGCAGTAGGCCAGGCAGCATCGTGAAAAGAGAACAGAGTGAATGTTTCAGGTCTGTGACCCATGGACAGGTCAACATGTTGGCTGGGATCCTAATTCAGATTCTAACTTACTCTCTGTTTATTCCTAGTATTTTCTGTTTTTATTCGAGTATTTTCTGTTTTTCTTTTCATCTGTGGTTTTATTTTGCTAATTAATATCACACATGTTGAGACTGATGCTACCGATGGAACCCGCTTCCCTCTCTGAAGTCAAAGCACTGAAAGCTGAGGCAGGGTGAGCCTGCTGAGCAACTGACTTCAACACACCAGCTGGTGCTTCATTTAAATCAAATCCAATTTTACTGACTTGCCGACAGCGCAGCAACCATCTAGCCACACAGGTTGACAAATTCATCCCCGCTTTCTCCATGGGCAAAATTTTGGCCATGGATGGGCAGGTGGGCCCCACCGGCTCGATGGTGGGCGGGCAGACAATCACTGCCACCGAAATGAGCCCCACCGCCAGTTTGAGTTGGCCCGCCCAGCCAGCTACCCGACAGGGGGGAGTTGGGGGGGTGGGGGGGGTGGATTTCCCCATCTGTCAAAGTGCGCTCTTTTGTGCATGCACACGAAAGAGCAGACTGCTGCCTGAGACTAAGCACTGTCTCGAGGAGAGCGCTGAAAGTTTTATAAACTTAAAAATTAGAAAAATAAAGGAATTATTAACATGTCCCCCTCATGTGACAATGTCACACGAGATGGGACATGTTAATAAATATCACATAAAGTTTTTTAAAACAGACATGAAACTTCATCCCGCCAGTGGATGAGGTTCCATGTTTTTTCAGAAGACCGCTGGGGCTCCTGGCCTGCCCGCCAGCCTTAAGGTTGGACGGGCCGGGCCTTTAATTGGCTTAATTATCCTGTCAATGGCCTCAATTGGCCATTGACAGGTCGGCGGGCGGATAGCTAATTTCGCTGTCCACCCGCCTTCCTCAATATTTAAATGGGGCGGGATGATGTCAGGGGTTCCCCCCGATGTCATTCCGCGTCATTTTCACGTGGGTGAGTGGGCCCCGCCCCCAACTCGCCATCGGAAAAATTCTGGCCCATGTTTTTGGGGTGGAAAGTTGAAGGGTTGGAGGGAGGAATTTTGGGGTGTCATCTCAGGTGTCCAATCTTCTCCAGAGGTGTGCCAGCTGCTAACGAGGAGGGTTGCGACACCGAGCTGTGCAGGGCACCTTCAATATGAACACTGGGGTGGGGGGAGTGGGGTGGTGGTCTCAACGCCAGTTGTAGGACCCGCTATAAATTGGTCATCCACCAGGCAGAGCTCATGACTCACATATCCCACCCAGTTATTCGAGTTCTTCTGTGATTTAACCATTCCTCCTTAAAGGAATCACTGGTTAGGCCACCTACAAAACAGTAAGGATGTTAATTCATTTTGGTAGAGCTAAGAGCTACTGATGGCCCTGCCATCTTCAATGATTTATGTATTCCCAGGTCCCCCTGTTCCTACACTCCCTTTAGAATTGTGCCCTTTGTTTCATATTGTCTCCCCTCATTCTTCCTACCAAAGTCTACCACTTCACACTTCTCTGTATTAAATTTCATCTGTCACATGTCCACTCATTCCATCAGCCTGTCCATGTCCTCTTGAAGTCTGTCACTATGCTCCTCACAGTTCATGATACTTCCAAGTTTTGTGTCATCTTCAAATTTTCAAATTGTGCCCTGAATACCCAAGTCTAGGGCATTAATACACGTCAAGAAATGCCATGGTCTCAATGCCGACGCCTAGGGAACCCCACTGCATACATTCCTTCAGTCTGAAAAACAACCAATCACCACGATACTCTCTGTTTCCTGTCACTCAGCCAATTTTGTATCCATGCTGTCATTTTCTCTCATATTATCCCATGGGCTTCAACTGTTCTGGCTGGTCTATTCTGTGGCCCAGAATCTCAGGGTCATACTTGCGGACTGAACAAAGGTGTTCTGCAAGGAGGTCACCCAACCTCCCAAAACTCAATCTGAAGGTGGAGCACAGTCCTAACTTTTCCAACCTCACTTCATAACTGAAGTCCTTCATCCTTGGTAATGTCGAAAGCAATTTCTTCTCAAGCCTTTAAAGAAAATAGATGAAAACTAATTAATTCTATGATTAAAGAAACAGTGCAGAAAGATTGTTTAAGAAGCTCAATGTAAACTGCAAGCAGCTCCCATAAAGCTTTGTGAATAATTCATATGAGCATAAGTTACATCTTTAAAATAAATCAGGTCTTTATTTGTTTATTTAAGACGTATGTTGAAACCATTCATGTTAATGGAATGTTAATAAGTCTACAATATAAAAGCCGTGCAGAGTTAAAGAAGGTGCTTAAAATCACCTTGCACTGACTGACCATTACAAATTGCTATATAAAACTAGTTAATTAGGATAGCTCCACAGATATGCTCCCCCTGAATCCTGCAGCTCCTATACTCCTTACTGCTGCAGTCAGTCTGTCAGTATTGCACTTCCTGCTTTGTTACCCCAGTGCTGACTCACGAAAGCCCATTTGTTTGCACTTTATTTTCCTCCCTCTCTCTCCACTCTTGCCCCATTTTGAGTGGATTTAGAAACCAAACAAGACCTCACACCCCTTCCGGCACACTCATTACCGTCTCAGTGTTGGACAGCCCACTGCTAGGAAAATCAGGCTGCCGGCCTATCTGAGAGCTCAGCTCAGCTCCGCTCCAGCCAGAGTCCAGTGGTGGGGACCACATAACCTTTTGGATGCTTGCCCCCGCCTCTTGACAGGATATGAAGGCATCTTGTGAGGTGCAGCTTCCTGCTTTCACAGGCATATATTCTGGCTCTGAAGGTGGAGCTGCCCCCAGAGGTGGCAACACAACACAATGGAATACTTACATTTGAGGAAGGCATCCACTTCCTCTCGTTGACTGCACTTCTCAGAATGAGCTCAGTGGTAGCTTTGAGCTTCCTGCTGAGTTGGAATGTTGTGGAGTGCGACACCAGATATTTGATCATCTAGATGGGCACTCCAGTGCAGTACTGCAGGAAATGCTGCACTGTTGAAGATGAGACCTTGTACCAAGACCCCGTCTGCTGTCTCAGATGAGTGTAAAATGTCCCATGGCACTATTTGAAGAAGAGCAGGGGAGTTCTCCTCGGTGTCCTGGCCAGTATCTATCCCTCAAACAACATAAAAAAATAGATTATCTGGTCATTAGCACATTGTTACTTGTGGGAACTTGTGCTCAAATTGGCTGCTGGATTTCCTACACTACAACAATGATTACCATTTAAAAGTACTTCAATACAGTGGTAATCTGAAGTGTAATACACCTTTAAGAGAATGTGAGCAGATTGACCACGTGACTGTAAGACCCAGTAGCTGTGTAGCGCAGGCTACAATGTTAAAGTTAGTCTAGTGTAGGGTCTGGTTGGAGAAGCACACATCATGTTAGTGACAAAACAAAAACGAAAACAGAATTACCTGGAAAAACTCAGCAGATCTGGCAGCATCGGCGGAGAAGAAAAGAGTTGACGTTTCGAGTCCTCATGACCCGTCGACAGTTCTGTCGAAGGGTCATGAGGACTCGAAACGTCAACTCTTTTCTTCTCCGCCGATGCTGCCAGACCTGCTGAGTTTTTCCAGGTAATTCTGTTTTTGTTTTTGTTTTGGATTTTCAGCATCCGCAGTTTTTTTGTTTTTATCATGTTAGTGCTCTGTTATCTGTGTAAATAAATAGCATGTGTTTCATTTCATATTGGTCTCTGCATCTGCAGTATATTGTAATTTACTCACCTGCCGACATATAAGCGTGCAACCCATTCATGAGTAAAGCGACCCATAACCTACAGGTGAAACAAGGCAAAACACGACCAATCAACGACACCAAGGAAAGCCGCGAAAACTCAACTGCAGTGAATTAGCCGGGCCCTGCAGGCCGATTGCAAGTACATTACAATTGTAAGTGCTCATCATAGTCATCGAAGTTATTGCCCTCCAATATGCCACAATTTGGCTACATCGAACCGTTTGATCAGGTCACCGATGACTGGTCACATTATATTGAGCACCATGTGTATTTCTTTTTGGCCAGTGACATATCGGGGGAGTAGAAGAGGCAGGAGATCCTCTTATCACCATGCAGCAGTAAAACGTAACAGCCTAATTTGTAGACTAATGGCACCCAATGCCCCAGATTCCAAGAGCTTTGATGAGTTGGTGAATCTTGTGAAAAGCCACTTTCAGCCGAAACCCTCGGTAACAATGCAGCGTTTTAAATTCATTTCGAGGTGTCGCGCCCCTGGAGAGATAGTCGCTTGCTATGTAGCAGCCTTAAAACAACTGATGGAGCACTGTGAGTTCGGGACGGTGATTAATGACATGCTAAGAGACCGATTAGTGTGTGGAATTAACAAAGATGCCATTCAAGAAAGGTTCTGTCTGAAACAAATTTCGACTTCAGCCAGGCGCTGGAGTTGGTACTTACAATGGAAAACGCAGTCAGGGACGCAGAAGAAATCAAGGGAGCACAAAATGGCGCCGTTCTTCACCTCGGGAGGGAGGCACCGGCTAGAAATAGCACATAAGGGCTCCGAGGGAAGGCAGGAAACAGCCGCCATTAATAGACCAGCAAAAAGCAATGGCTTAACAGATAAAAAACACATTAATAATAGCAGAATTGGAACCAGACAGCCTACAAACAAATGACAATTTGAAAGAACCGAGCGCTTCTACTGTCATTGCAATGGACACATTATGTGATATTGTAAAGAAAGATTGAGGTGAAATTTTCGAAGAAAAAGGAAGAAGCCATGAAATTTATATAATGGAGGAGCCAGAAGAAAAAAAATGGATTGATAAGGAGAAGCCAGCCTGGATTTCTAAAGGGGAAGTTGTGTTTAACTAACTTGCTGGAGTTTTTTGAACAGGTGACTGAAATGGTTGATGAAGGCATTGATGTTGATGTGGTGTACATGGACTTTGAAAAGGCATTTGACACAGTGTCACACAACCGACGTGAGAGAAAAGTTATTGTTCATGGAATAAAGGAGACAGTAGCAACGTGGATACAAAATTGGCTGAAAAATAGGAAGCAGAGAGTAGCGGTCAATGAATGATTTTTGGGCTGGAGGATGGTTTGTAGTGGAGTTCCCAGCGGTCAGTATTAGGACCCTTGCTTTTCCTGATATATATTAATGAACTAAATCTTGGTGTGCGGGAGACAATTTCAAAGATTGCGGATGATATGAAACTTGGGAGTGTTGTGAACTGCGAGAAGGAAGGTGTGGAACTTCAAGAGGACATAGATAAGTTGGTGGAATGGGCAGATAGGTAGCAGATGAAGCTCAATGTGGAGAAATGTGAGGTGATGCATTTTGGTAGAAAGAACATGGCCAGACAATATGAAATAAGGGGTTGAATTTTGAAGGGGGTGCAGAAGCATATGTACATATGGGTGTATATGCACATAGATCATTGAAGATGGCAGGACAGGTGGAGACAGCAGTTAATAAAGCATATTGTATCCTGGGTTTGATTAATGGGGGCATAGAGTACAAGAGCAGGGAGGTTATGCTGAATTTATATAAGACCCTCATTAGACCTCAGCTCAAATAGTGTGCATAGTTCTGGGCATCATATTATAGGAAGGATGTGAACATATTGGAGAGAGTGCAGAAGAGGTTTACAAAAATGGTCCCAGGGATGAGAAACTTCAGCTATGAGGATAGATTGGAGAAGTTGGGACCGTTTTCCTTGGAGAGGAGAAGGCTGTTCCCACTCATAAAAGGATCAAGAACGAGAGGGCACAGATTTAAAGTGATTTGCATGAGAAGCAAATGTGACATGAGAAAAAGTTTTTTCACACAACGAGTGGTTTGGGTCTGGAATGCACTGCCTGGAAGTCTGGTGAAGGCAGGTTCAATCAAGGCATTCAAGAGGGCATTAGATGATTATTTGAATGAGGGGCCGAATGGCCTCCCTTGCGTGCCATTAAGATTCTGTGATTCTGTGAAACAGAGTCGGATATTTACTCGCTCCACAACTTAGAAATGGGTAAAACAGAGATAATCTACGTGACAGTAGCAGTCAAAAGAAAACCCATTGGAATGGACGTGGATACAGGCGCACCCACGACAGCAATAGGGGAACACACGTTTAAGTATCTGAATGGAGGAGGCCACTCACTAAAGCTGGAAACTCATATGCCAGATTAAAGACATATACTGGCAAAGACATACGAGTGAAAGGTATATGCAATGTTCCAGTACAATATGGAAGTCAGTCTGCTAATCTACCCCTCATAGTGATAGCAGGCAGAGGACTGAGTCTCCTTGGAAGAAACTGGTTAAGAGAGATCAATCTTGAGAGTTACTGAGATCTCATCAGAAGCAGGAAATGTTGCTGTTTGGAAAAAGGAGAATGTAAAGATTCAATAAAAGGAACTCGTAGAATTGAAGTCAGTAACCTCGAAAAAGAAAAAGAAACCTGCTGAAGGACTTTCGCATATTGAAAGATTCCCTCAGATCCCCATTTGTATCACTAAAAAGGTAAGAGGAAGAACAGAAAGAATTCCGCGTACCTCTGGCCGAGATGAAGAATCAATTAGCTGAGAAAGCACAACAATACTCAATTCTCCAGGAAACAACCAACAAATACGAAAAAGAATTGGAAGAGCTGAAGAACCAGCTACGTGAAAGCCAAGAGGCTTTAAAAATAGAGACCCCTGAGTTTTCAAAGGAGCTGACAGATGAGGAAATGCTGGAAGACTCAACCACTGAGTTCACTCAAGTTGAGCTCCTACCTAAGCCTAGTCTGGCCAATAGGGAAGTTGAGAAGGAAGCCGAGATCAAAGTCAATGCTGCCAACAAGAAAATCCTTCAAAATAAGACATGTAGGAAGAGAAAGCGAAATTACTAACAAGGCCCCGAAATTTTCTTTTTCGCAACAGGAAGCTGATCATTTCTTGTTAAATTTAGCCTTGCCCAACATCCTGATTCTCAGAACCTGCCTGACAATTTGTTGAACTAGGAAGGGAGATGCAACAGGAGTGCATGCAATGGGGCCTGAAAGAGTGTGAAAACATTCCCGTTGGAGTCTACATCACAGGTAGAAGGAACGCCTCTTGCTTTGGAAGTACCTGTAGGATCTGTTGAGCCTTAGAGCGCCAAGGAGACAAATTTACAGGTTTCTACTGGGGAGCCTAGTGGTCAGATAACTCCTGAGAGGGAGACCTCAGATAAACCATCTGAAGTCGTGGAACTATGACGGTCGACTCGTTTGAAAAAGCCTCCTGAGAATTTGTAAGTAGTTCTTTTTTGTAAATAGTTGATATGTTGTAAAATGTGCTTTCAAGTAAAGGGGGAGGGATGTGGTAATCTGAGGTGTAATCCATCTTTAAGAGAATGTGAGCGGATTGACCATGTGATTGTAAGACCCTATAGCTGTGTAGCGCAGGCTACCATGTTAAATTTAGTCTAGAGTGGGGTCTGGTTGGGGAAGCACACATTTTGTTAATGCTCTGTTGTTTGTGTAAATAAATAGCATGTTCTTCATTTCATATTGGCCTCTGCGTCTGCAGACTCACCTACCGACAGGTAAGCGTGCAGCCAGTTCGTGAACAAGGCGACCCCTTAGTAAAACATAACAAATACTATTTAATTACTTGATTCATTTAAAAGTATTTTGTTCACAATATTTGATCGATGCACTGTAAACCCATGCTAAGGTAATTTTAGGAATGTATTGTCCAACAAAACACCTCTCATGTTGCAAAGTAAAAGCGGACAGATAGTCCTACATATCTGCACTCTTCTGCGATTAGATCATGATTTGAACTTTGTTTTCGATGCTTTTGTATCTCCGATCACAGGACAGTGACATCCAACCACCAGTTCTTCAAGTTGGCTTTGCCATTGAGATAAGTGACAATAGTTTACTGTGAAGCATAGTCCATTCAAGAGGATGGGTCAAGGGCTACACTGAAACCTTTGTTTACTCTGCAGGCACTTGGAGGCCTATGGAGTCTGGCACTGATCAACATTATTTGTGTGTGTCAGCAGTGACTCAGTTGGTAGTGGTCTTGTCTCTAAGTCAAAGAGCTTGAGCACAAAAGTCCAGGCTGACACTCCAGTGCAAAACCTAGGGAGAACCGCACTATCAGAGGTGCTGACTTTTGGATGATATGTTAAGCTGAGGCCCCATCTGCCTGCTTGGGTGGATGTCAAAGACCCATAGCACTATTTCAAAGAAGCGTTGCGGAGTTATCCCTAGGCCAGGATTTTCCGGTTGTTCAGCGGGGGTGAGTGGGAGCGGCTGTGAATCGGACCGCTGCCCGTGATTGGGTGGTGACCGCCATTTCACACTGGCTGGCCAATTAAAAACCAGCCAGTATGAATTGTGCACTGCAGCGCTCAGCGCAGTCTGTGTGGGGCAGCAGGGGTGGGGGGAGGAGGGTAAGTGTGGAGCTTCACGCATGTTTGTGGGTGCGCACAGTAAAAGCCCCCGGAGGCACAGAGCTGCCTCAGGGAGCTGAAGCTTTTTAAACATAAAAAATAAAGAATTCAAAAATGTTACAAATTAGTTTGAAATTTTAAATTTTTTTTTAAATCACTGATCGAAACCTCATCCCGCCTCTGGAGAGGCTTCACAAAAAAACCCAAAGGCTGCTTGACCTTTTCGCCTGCCTGTCAACCATGAGGTTGGACGGGCAGTAAAAAATTTCATTTAATTAGAACTTTAATGGCCTTAATAGGCCTATTAATTGTCGGCGGGCGAGCTGCCAACTCCTGTGCACGCCCGCCTGCCGACCGATATATTGCATGATGGTGTCGGGACACTTGCTCGATGTCATCGCGCATCATTTTATACCCATTCGGGTTGGATGCGCGCCCGCCCAGCAAGCGCAATATTCTGCCCCTGGTGTCTTGGCAAGTATTTACCCCTCAGTCAACCTCACAGATCTATAGATTATCTGGTCATTATCAGATTGCTGTTTGTAGAAGTTTGCTGTGTGCAAATGAGTCGCTGCATTTCCTACATTACAACAGCGACTACACTTCAAAAAGTGCTTCATCAGCTGGAAAGCGCCTCCGAGATGCCTTGTGATGGTGAAAGGTACAATAGAAATGTAATTCTTACTTTCTTTCTTTAACCTAGTAAAACGTTCCAAGATGCTTCACAAGAGCGTTATCAAACAAAATTTGACACTGAGTCATGTAGGAAATATCAGGATAGGTGACAAAGTTGTGACAGGGCATTCAAGCACACAAACTGCACCAAGTTTATAAAACAGGGATCCATTATTCCACTGGCATCAAATCTTTAAACGTTAATGGAAAAGCTTAGCTCTGAGAGACAAACTATTTACAATAGACATTAATGGCCGACACTCCAGATCCACCAGGAATACCGTCGAGAGCTTAACTCCTGATCATTAATCAGCCACGTAGCAGAGTTCAGTTGATGGAGCTTCTATTGCTAATTTCCCGTAACCAAGTGAACCATATCTCCCATTGTCTCCCAGATACGAGGGGAGAATTCCTCTCCTTGGGGCTTCTTGGATTCAGGGCCTCTGCCCAGTTGGTCCGCCTAGGTCTCCAGCAACTATACGCCTGCTCCACTTCCACTTCCAAGTTCTCTAGCAGCTTTGAGCTGCCATATTCATGGGCTTGGCTCTTACCAAGCTGCAACTCACAAACCCTGGGCTTTTGCTGTTTTGCTGCTCTCTCCCTCACCTCAAGGCCTCCAGCTGTGCCCCCTCAGCCTGCCAAAAAAACACTGCTCCCTACATGGAGGGGCCCACATGGGGCTGACCAGTTCCCTTCCTCGGCACTTTCTCTGACTATCGCCACCTGCTGGTGGAGGTCCTGCTACAGAAAGCTTTGATGAGGTGGGTTTTAAGGAACACCTGGAAGGAGAAGAGGTGGAGAGACAGACAGGGTTAGAGAGGGAACTCCTGAGCGTAAGGCCCAGGCAGCTGAAGGGCCAGCTACCATTGGTGAATTGATGAAAATAGGTGGTGTGCAAGAGGACAGAATTGGAGGATGCAGAGATTTTAGAAGGTTGTGGGATTGGAGGTAACAGAGATAGGGAGGGGTGGGGCTATGGCGGGATTTTAAAAGAAGGTTGAGAATTTCAAGATCTGTTTAACAATAGGCTACGTTATTGGCAATGTTCCCTCTAAGCTGCATGGTTGTACAGCTAAGCACATAAGTCCCCACCCAAGTTGCGCACAAGCTGACGCCTTTAATCTACTGTGCATGCATGCTGCACACTTAAACAAATCACCCGCACACTTCAAAGTGGATCAAAGGGTACAGAGGTTATTGGAGCCCAATGTATCAAATAATGTGAGCAGCATCACAGTCTCTTAAGTTACAAAGACAAAAGAAACCTCAAACCATAAATGTGATTTTACTCCTTAATACCAGGTGACCACAATCATGGTCATGAAGACTATTGTCTGCTCTTTGCAACTCCTGATCCGATCCCGGACAAAACAGCACTTAGACAGGAAGTATTGAACTATATGTCAAATAATACATTGAAATTTATAGCACAGAAAGAAGCCATTTGGCCAGTTGGTCCATGCTGGTTTTATGTCCACATGAGACTTCTCCCACTCTACTTCACCTCATCCTATCAGCATAACCTTCTATTTCTTTCTCCCTGATGTACTTACCTAGTTTCCCCTTAAGTGCCTCTATGCCATTCAACCTCAGCAACTTCATGTTGAACAGCAAGTTCCACATTATAACCACTATCTGAGCAACAATCACAACAGACACCAGCTGCTTGCAAGCCAAATGAAAAACATCGACAAAGCTGATGTGCAAACTACAAAGCTCCAGTTGGGGGTTTGATCCTTGGTCTGTGTTGTGCTAGCTCATCTCACCTGGGCACACAGTCGTCCTGTGAGGGGGAAGAAGGAAATCAGGCTAGGTTCAGACTCCTGTCCACTGTACAGTGACACTCACTGGAACAGAAAGTGGAGACATTTGCAGGTCTTCAAATGGCAAAATTGAGTTTGAACTAATACTTTTCTACCTGATACAAAAAAGGAGCAGAGAGAGTAATGGAATTGAAACATAGAAAATAGGAGCAGGAGTAGGTCATTCTGCCCATCGAGCCTGCTCCGCCATTCAATATGATCATGCCTGATCCTCTATCTTAACGCCATAGTCCCGTTCTCTCCCCATACACCATGATGCCTTTTTTTTGTCTAGAAATCTACTTCCTTCTTAAATATATTCAGTGACTTGGCTTTCACAGCCTTCTGTGGTAGAGAATTCCACAGATCCACCACCCTCTGAGTGAAGAAAATTCTCCTCATCTCAGTCCTAAATGGCCTACCCTGTATCCTGAGACTGACCCCTTGTTCTAGACCCCTCAGCCAGAGGAAACATCATCCCTGCATCTGTCCAGCTCTGTCAGAATTTTATACATTTCAATGAGAACCCCTCTCATTCTTCTAAACTCAATGTTGACCATTTCCTCAAAACAATGGGATTCAAAAGTGAGGAAGTGATGCTCCACTGTTGTAGAGAGCCTTGACCAGATCCCATGGAATATTGGGCACTGAATCTCAGGAAAGATACACTGACCTTGGAGATGGTGCAGAACAGATTGGTCAATAGATTTGGGTCAGGTAAGAGTATCGGGGGACATGGAATATGTTAAGCATTTGGGTGTTTCGGTTTTCTTGTGTTACATTAAACGGGTGGTCCGACTGATAAATCCACTGAGGATGTGGACTTGGAGACCAGGAAGACTCTGAGGTTGATCTCCAACCTGTGCGGAATTAGTTGTTTACAGCAGAAGACAGGAGTGCTTCTGAGATTGAAGCCTGCATCTTTGGACTGACTGGGGCAAAATTAGCCAATGCTCCTTTCCCTTGACGACTGCTCAGTGACTTATGCTGCAAAGCACATCTATGTGGATAACCTGAATCTCTGAAAAAGAGTCATAGGACTTGAAACTTTAACTCGGTTCCTTTCTCCACAGATGCTGCCAGACCTGCTGAGTTTTTCCAGCGTTTCCTGTTTTTAGTTCAGATTTCCAGCATCCACAGTATTTTGCTTTTACATCTATGCGGATATTGGATGAGAGGATTAATCCCAGCCACGACCTTGGCTACAATTGCATGGCCCATTGGCATTCACGATCAAGGTTCAAATGAAGAGTAAATGCTGGGAAATGTACCAAGGGCAGCTGGCCCACAAAACTGGAATCAGCAGTGAACAGGATGGGATGATGTGTAAAACTACACATCATGGGGAAAAATAAGAAATAAAAAAAATAAAGATTTACATTCGTATAGCCTGTTTGGAGGAATATCTTTGTGCACGGTTGCCTGTTGTGTACTGAGCCTTACCATAGTCATGTGACCTCTGATGTAATTCCTCTGTGAGTAAGGGATTGAGGCAGAATTGTTTTACCCACATCATGGAACACTGCACTTTACATGATCGCTAGGCTTTCTCAAAGTGCTTTACAACCAATGAAGTACTTTTTGAAGTGTAGTTACTATTCGTACATGAGTACACAAAATAATTACAATCTGAATATCCTCTGTGTCTTATGTCTGCTCCTGAAAAATTTAGGAATGGTTGAAATGCATAACATGCAGTATCTAAGGGGAAGCTAGTTAAACACATGAGGGAGGGAAGACTAGAATAGTGGATGAAGAAGGGGGGGAGGAGGTTTGTGTGAAGCATAGACCAGTTTTGCAGAGTGGCCTGTTTCTGTGCTACATATTCAATGTAATTTTATGTAACATCAGCAGTTTGGAGTAGATTTGAGCTTTGGATTCAACGTGCGTAGCAAAATATCCTGAGGAAGGGTATTGTAAATTTGTTTAAAGGACAACATTCTGCTGAATTGACATTTTTTTCTCGTAACTAGCTTTTTTCACCTGCCATTCCATGTAGCTGAGTGTACTTCTTCTGTAGATGTTTAATTGGTCTGAGGTTTCACTGGTTTGTACATAGCTGAATAAAATTCAGGCCACATGGGGCAGAATTTTACGGCAGTGGGATTTTACGTTCCTGCTGAAGTCAATGGGGTGTATAGCGCCCGCTGCATTTTACGGCCCTGTCCCTGCTGAAACGGGGGCTATAGAATTCTGCCCAAGATCTCTTTCGGAACATAGAATTGCTAGACCAAAACACTAAGGTCCCTAATAACAAAAAATACACACAAGAAATAGGAGCGGGGTAGGCCATTTGACCCCTCAAGCCTGCTCCACCATTCTACAAGATCACGATTGTGGTCACTTTCCTGCCTGCCCCCTCATAACCTTTGACTCCCTTGTCAATCAAAAATATATGCCTAACTCAGGCTTGTGTTCAATGACCCAGCCTCCATTGCTCTCTTGGGAAGAGAATTTCAGAGATTAACTGCCCTCTGAGAGAAGAAATTCCTCCTCATCTCCATTTTAAATGGGAAAGCCCTTACTTTTAAACATGCGCCCCAGTTCTAGATTCTCCCAGAAGGGAAAACATCTTCTCAGCATCTATCCTGTCACACCCCCTATGTTTCAACAAGATCAGATCTCATTCTTCCAAGCTGCAATGAGTATAGATCTAACCTGCTCAACCCTTCCTCCTAAGACAACCCTTCCAACCCAGGAATCAACCTAGTGAACCTTCTCTGACTGCCTCCAGTGTAAGTTTATCCCTCCTTAAGTAACGTATATCATTTACTACCATCCCAGGAGCCGCATGATACTACAATAATGGAGTTGCTGACCAAACATTGCAATTGATCGCTATCAGTTAGTCTACAACATAACCAGAAATGACATGAGAAAACGCTAGTGATTCAGAGCTTTGGGAGCTAAAGGTCTAAAGTCATTTATTTCTTCCTTAGCACATGTCATGTCTCAAAAAATGTTATTTACTGAATGAAGTCTGTCCAATTTTCATTTGACTGAATCAATATTAACTTCTTCCATTGACTCCCTCAGGTGACTTTTCCATAGATTAAGCACTTCCTCACTGACATATTGTTTCCACATTTTAGTCGCATGGATATATCTTCATGTCTCTTAACACTGAAGCTATTCGTAAACTCAAAGGTAGAATTTAACAAACCAGATTGCTTGAGGAAATTAAAAGCACATGCTTTAAAAAGAAAGAGTGCAAATGCTGATTGGAATAGCCTGCGGGAACTAAGAAGTTTTTTCTTAATGCTTGACACTTCTTATTACAGTAAAACTGTTTCTGGCACCATCACATTTTCACATATGAATGAGAAATTATCTACACAGATGCTCTGAGCTCTGGTTTTATATTTGTTATTACCATTGTATGGCCAGCGGTCTTTATCATTGCTGGGATAAGAGCTGGATTTGCTTACAGTGTGTGATAGTTAACTATAATTTTTAAAAAAAGCAAGAATCAAAAATTACTTTTATGAAGCACAGGTTTAGGTTAGTAAAGGGAAAATCCAGGGCTGATTAAAGTAAATTCTTCCTGACACAAAGAGTGTTTAATACATGGAATAGATGATGCAGTAGAGGGGAACATTCCTGGATTCAATTAAGAGCCAATTGGATGCTGTAATGCAAGGACTGTAGTGCACCATTGGACAGTGGAAGTAAGAGAGGTCAAATGGCCTCCCTTATTCATAATTATTTGTAATTATCTTGTGAGCACTTGATTAAAAGGAGGATCCTTTTTATTGCTGTAAACTTCAGTAGTTCAACGCTAACAGTCAGTGGTTTGTGGTGAGGGATGAACTTGGTTTCAGAAGGGATATGAGCAGCAGAGTTTTGGATGAGTTGAAGTCAATGGAGGGTGGAGAATTGGGCAACCAGGAGGAAACTGGAGTAATTGGGCTGGATTTTTGTTTGGATGAAGAGGGCCTGCAAAATCCTGCTGCTGGCCTTTGTGCAGGTTTGCTGCCATGATTCCGCCTCTGGACGATCTTTGAAGAGGTTGGTTTTGTGGGGTGGTTAACAGGCGGGTAGCCAATTAGGCCACTTCTAGGATCGATTAAAGCCCCTCTTCCAATACCAATTAGAATTCCCCAGGTGACAGTCAGCATCCCCGATGAGGCTCAAACATGACCGATGAAAGGAGGTAGCTTCCCAGTAGCAGGCTAGGAAGGGCCAGCACTCCATTTTGTTTTTTGAACACTCGGCCACCCAACAGTTGCAACTGAGGAAGTTCCCCCTCCATAATGAAGGTCTGGCTGCGGTGGCCAGTTCTTATATGCTCATTTAGAAAACGTAAAGAGGGTGCCTGCATCTTAAGGTGCCTCCAAACCCAACCCCCCTGCCCACCCCCCCAAGCACCCCCTCCTTCCCTATTACCTGCATCTGATGGTTGGGGCTCGCAATCTCTCAGGGCTGAGAGCCTCCTCTTGGTCTTCATGCCCTGGGAGCTCATCTGGCATCCCTAATTGGATGCCAAGCCCACTCCTCGGCTACTAATTAGCCAACTCGTCAGAAATCACATGGTGTCATGTGACACAGGGTCAGGACCTGGAAATGTGCCCAATGTCAGAGCCTCGACCCAGAATTAAAATGCAGCCCATTGATTCAAGAGGTTTCTGCAGCAAGTGAACTGAGGTCGAGGCAAGCAATGTTAGGGACTTGGCAGTACGTGGTTTTAACAATGGAGAGGATAACGTGCCTAAAGCCCAACTCTCTGCAATCTTTTCCCAAGTCTGTGCCATTAGGCTGTTTGTCAGATAACCATTCTTGGTAGAGCTGTAATTTCCTGCAGAAGAACAATACAAGGGCTAGTCTTCAGATTGAACCCCTACTACTGACTCCATCCATCTCCCTGGTTAAGCTTGAGACAGTGGCTCAAGTGCCTTTGTCCCTTTTCTGTATTCACACTGGGAATTGCTGGCTCCATATGCTCAGTAAGGCAAGCCTGAGACTAGAGCTAAAAAGACAAATCACCAGTTCTGCAAAGCTGAAACAAAAATAGCAAATGCGGGAAATTCTCAGCATGTCAATCAGCCTTTTAAAGGGGAAGATCAGCTCATGTTCCAGCCAAGGACTCTTCAGAAGTGTTCCAGCTGAAAATATTGTCTTTCTTTTTAAGATTCTTATTGCCTTTTCATGCTTGGCCAAGCATTGTCTAAGTTTAAACTTATGCATCTACATAAGGAGTCCCTGATTGAATTCACAAGTAAGATTTTCACAAGCAATCCCTTGAGTATTTACTCCATGTTTCAACTTTGCAATCCGGCTCTGCAGGCAAAATTGTTTTCAACATCTGATCTGACAATGTCAATTAGATGTTCACATTTTCATATATAGGAATTGTTAAGCACCTTTAAATAATTTTTGATTAAACATAATTTATTTAAAATGGGGTCTTTATGAAGAATAAAAACAGAATTACCTGGAAAAACTCAGCAGGTCTGGCAGCATTGGCGGAGAAGAAAAGAGTTGACGTTTCGAGTCCTCATGACCCTTCGACAGAACTTGAGTTCGAGTCCAAGAAAGAGTTGAAATATGATATTTCAATGGCAGCATCGGCGGAGAAGAAGAGTTGACGTTTCGAGTTCTCATGACCCTTCGACAGAACTTGAGTTCGAGTCCAAGAAAGAGATGAAATATGATATTTCAACTCTTTCTTGGACTCGAACTCAAGTTCTGTCGAAGGGTCATGAGGACTCGAAACGTCAACTCTTTTCTTCTCCGCCGATGCTGCCAGACCTGCTGAGTTTTTCCAGGTAATTCTGTTTTTGTTTTGGATTTCCAGCATCCGCAGTTCTTTTGTTTTTATCTTTATGAAGAATGATGATTTTGGCCTCCGTAATATTCTGCGTTTAACATACAATATTTTTCAGCTGTGTGGAGAATGGTCCGATGACGGATGTGGGTTAATGGCGATATAGTTATTAATTGCTCACAAATTGGGGCCTCGTTCTAGTCACAGAGAAAGCTTACACAATGAGACCTCATTTCAAGCCAATTAAATTGATTATCTCTCATTTTAATTCAGTATGATAAGTATAGACGTTATAAGGCTGCATTTAAATAATCCTAACAGTGTGACTGGTCATCCCTTTAACTTGTTCAGACATCTCATTGATCTGCAAATTGGGGAAAACATAGAATAATGATCAACGCAATACTATTATACAGTACTTATGAGCTATAATATCTCATGCAACATACAGTGAAATAAATCCCAATATCATTGTGGTACAGATGCTATGGCACCATAGCACATCTGCTCTGGTCACAAAGTTCAATCTTACTTGGCCACAAGGCCAATTTCTAACAAAATAAAATAGTATTGTTAAGTTGTACAGTGAAATTGTGATGAGTAAACTCGGATAACACAAAATTCCGATTGTGTCGAATGTCAACCATCTGCCAAATCCCATTGAACGAAGACCCTGGTAAGCCTAAATTCCACTCTGGTAACTCTGGATTAACCAAACTTGTCTAAGCTTGTCATATGACCACGTCGATGAATCAGAGCGGTGTTAGACCGCACAATAGTGCAATATCACGGAGCGCTGGGCAAGCCATCTTTTGACATCGAGGTGTACCCGCGAAAGGACATGCTAAAACTTGCAGGTATGGCTAAACCTGTGAGAAAGTTAAAAGTGTTGTCGACTGGAGAGAGGTGAAGTTGATAAGGCAACTGGACAAACATGGCGGGAAGGTGAACGCAGACATCGCAAAGGAGCGGGACATTCTGCCATGAAGTTTGTCCACCATTATGAAACTCAAGGCAAACATCTTGGAATAGTTTGACAAACAGGCATTCTCTCCAGCGAGGCAGCGAGTATGGCTGCCTATCCCAACTTTGAAGAAGCTCTGCCGATGAGGTTCAAGGCAGCTCAAGCAAAGAACGTTCCATCTCCAGTTCAATCCTGCAGGAAAGGGGAGTCGCTCTGGCAAAGAAGCTTAGCTGCATGGAGTTCACCTGCAGCGGTGGACCAATTCAGGACAAGGCATGGCAATGTGTTCTGTGTGGTAAATGGTACAAAGGAATTCAAACCAACTGTCCCAGAGGCCATTTTCGTTATGATAAAGGCATCAAAGATGGTGACAGAGGCTGCAATTGCTAACTTGATTCAAACATGTTATGACTGCGCAAGATGTCGAGAATAAGGAGGAGTATTGTGAGGCCTACCAACCTGTTGATGATGCAATTTTCACTTGGCTGCAGGAGGCTTCCATGGAAATTCCAGCAGACGTAACCATGGAGACTTAACGTGGAGGCTGACGGTGCTGTACGCTACACAACGGAACTGACAGATGATGCCATTGTAGACACAGTATGCTCTTCAACTGAGGAGACCCAGGAGGCCGATGTCCTTGAAGAGTCTGGGGGATGCCTGTCTGTTCGCCCATCTGCGTTCCTCGCCAATGCCGCAAAGGCTATAGAGATGCTCTGGGGTTTTGAACTACAGCATGAAAACACGTCAGACTGCATTGAAGGCAGATTGTACGGCACGCATCCAAAAATAGCACACTAAGCATAAAAAGATTACGGAGTCTTTCGGAGCTAACTCCCGCTTTTTTGCAAGGGCAGGTCATTGTAAGTCGTGATCAAATTGAATGAAGACTTTTTCTCACATTTAATGCTTTACTGTGATTTCATTTGGCATTTGAATCTATTGTTCTAGACACACACTGTGTTTGTAGGCAGTTCGGGTTTCATAGTGGCGCTCTGTTTAAAACAAATTTGGAGGCAGATCCCCGGGATTCGATTCATTGAGATTTTACTGAATATTGTATAGGTTAGCACAATCTGTAGCATATTCCTAGGAACTAACAACTCAGAAGTTGAGACTGACAAACCATTCCACAGGTTACCAGGTTGGAACAAGCTACAGATTTTTTGCCATCTTATTTTCATTAGAAGGGTTCAGAATTATGAGAGATTTTGATAAGAGTAACTAAGAAGAAACTGTTTCCTCTGGCAAGAGGGTTGGTAACCAGAGGACACAGGTTTAAGGAAATCACACAAGTTCCAGAGAGGAGATGAGGAGGTTTATTTCACTCAGCGTGTTGTGCCTGAAAGCGGATTCTGTAGTAACATTCCAAAGAGAATTGGATAAATACTCAAGGACGAAAAAATTGCCGGGCTGTGAGGAAAGAGCTGGGGACTGGAACAAATTGCATAGCTCATTCACAGGCAAGGGGAGATGAACGTCCTCCTTCTGTTTGTACGATTATCTGATATTAAACACAATTGGGTATGAGTAACTTTGAGCATGGTAAGTATAGCTGAGTTAACCAGCTCTAGCCCAAATGGTTTATATTGCATGAACCATCAGTCAATGTGATGAAGCTGACTGGATTCTCAAAAGCTTTCAAAGGGCAGAATTTTATTGGCCCCAGTGGCGAGCTGGGAGGCTGTGTGAGGGCCAGTAAAGCAGTGGGAAGCTGTGCCAGTACAGCTCCCTAATGCGGTCCCACTACCGGGACGTTTTCACAGTGGCAGTTCAGGATGTGGAGTGGATGCCCGCTCCAGGGAGGTGCATGTAGTAGCAAGAATTAACGTGGGACTGGAGAACAGTACCACCCATTGTATGATACAGACAGACACATGATAGTAGACAGGAGACAGAGTTGCATGGAGAGACTCGAGCAAAAGTCAGCATGAGGTTAGCTCCTAGCCTGGGCTATGCTTTGTATATGTGTATATAGTTATGGGTTACCAATCAACACTGCTGTTCAAAATTACAAGCCTCTGAACCTCTTCATGAGACCTACCGAACAATCCCTTGTCACAATACATAGCCAGTTGCATAATCAGACTCCCTATGAAGGGCCATTTTAATGGGCTGATGGCATTTTTCCAAGAATGGGCCAACACCTTGCTGGATGGGAATGCCACCAGTTTAAAGGAAGTGGCCTCTCTGAGAGAGACCGGTGGAGGGGGCAATGGAGTTGGAGGCTCAATGATCCAAACAGGGGGTCATGGGCAGGGAATACAGCCCCGCTGGAGGTATTTTCCCTCCCACCCTCAACCCAGTGAATTTTAAAATTTTTATTTACTTGCCTGGAGGTGCTCTGAGCCCTCCTACATGCATCATCAGTGACCACCTTTCCCAGTGTCACTGCTGAGACGTCAGCAGCATGGAGATCCCCCTCACCTTCCTTACCTGGAGGCCCAGAGATAAAATTGCAGAGGTGCTCCCTCTGCCGGAAAGTGCGGGTTCAGGACCTACTTTTTGGCCCAACGTCAGGGTCCCGAGGCTCACAATAAAATTTAGGCCATGCAGTTGCTAAACAGGCCTGTGCATGCAAGGCCATTGCTCTAATTAGGCAAATCCATGTGATTGTAGCTACTTAATCCATGTGTTTGAAATGAAGCAGAGACAACTGGAACCACTTATAGAATTTCAACCCACAGTTCAATTACTTCATTTTGAAAAATTGTTTTGAACCTGTAACACAGTGACTTGCCTTGAGCTGTGATAGATGTAAAATATCAGAGAAGCATTGGGTGATGCAGCAGAAACAGGGGCCATTTGGCCCATCATTCCCATACCAGCTCTTTGAAAGAACTTTCTCATTCTTCTGCTTCATATGTTCTGTCAGCCGTGGTCTAGTTGGCCGTACCATTGAACCTTTGAATCAGAGGTTTGTAGTCTCAAGTCCCACTCCAAAGACTTGAGCACGACAATCTAGGCTGACACCCCAGTAAGTTTCCTTTGACGTTCTGTTTTAGGTACAGTGCCCTATCAGGGGTTTTACCCCCTTTAATTAGTTTACTTTATTGACTTTTAAAAAGAGAATATAATAGGGGACAGCTGGGACACTTGGTGTGTGAGTTGAGAACTACAGGCCTGAACAAAGTCAATAAACTCTCTCAGTAAGGAAAAGCTCTGTGTCATGGTTTTGCCTTCACCAACTGGCTTGGATTCTATTAACACGGTCTTCTGACTCCGGACCTTTAACTGCTCTCTGAAATCGCCTAGCAACATAGGCACATAGGTCATAGGAATATGGGAGCAGGAGTAGGCTATCTAGCTCGTCGATGCCTGCTCCACCATTCAAACAGATCATGGCTGATCCTCTATCGCTTTGCAATTTTTCCCCACTATCCCCATACCCTTGATGTCATTAATACCCAGAAGTCTACGAAGTGTATTGATTTCTGTCTTGAACGTGCTCAATGATTGAGCTCCCACAGCCCCCAGGAGTACAGAATTCCAAAGATTCACCACCCACTGAGTGAATAAATTCCTCCTTATCTCTGTCTTAAATGGCCTGCCACTTATTCTGAGACTGTGTCCCCTGGTTCTACACTTACCAGCTGGGGGAAACATCCTATCTATATCTACCCTGTTACACCATGTAAGAATTTTATAAGTTTTAATGAGATCACCTCTCACTCTTTAAATTTTTAGAGAATACAGGCCCAGTCTCTTCAAGCTCTCTTACTGTGACAATAGTATGTTAATCATATTGTTAAGATCCACAGGTGAAGGGCATTGTTTAATTAAATACTGTGCGTACATATAAATAGGGGACAGCTGGGACACCGCTTGTATGTAACTCTTTCGAGTACAAACACACTTCCATCTGTTCCTTTCAGATGAAGTTGCATTGTTTCATAGTTTGCCATTGTGAGATTTGAACTCTTGATCTTGGGGTTACAAGCCCAGTACCATAACCACTTGGCTATTTAGGCCAAGCCACCGCTTGTATGTATAAGGATTTTTGATACTGAATGACTGAATAGACTGTCTCAGTAAGGAAAAGCTCTGTGTCTTGGTTTTTGACTTCACTAACCAGTTTGGATCCTGTTAACATGTTGCACTCTGTCTATGGCAAGTATATCCTTCCTTAGGTAAGGAGGCCAAAACTGTACACAATAGTCCAGGTGTGGCCTCACCAAGGCTCTGTACAATTGCAGTAAGCCATTGTTACTTCTGTACTCAAATCCCCTTGTGATGAAGGCCAACGTACCATTTGCCTTTTGAATTGCTTGCTGCACCTGCATGCTAGCTTTTAGTGACATATGAACAAGGACGTTCAGGTCCCTTTGGATATCAACATGCCCCAACCTCTCACTGTTTAAGAAATACTCTGCCTTTGTTTTTTTTTATACCAATGTGGATAACCTCACACTTATTCACATTATATTCCATCTGCCATGTTCTTGCCCACTCACTTAGCCTGTCCAAGTTCCCTTGAAGCTTCCTTGCATCCTCCTCACAATTTATATTTCCACCTAGGTTTGTGTCGTCAGCAAATTTGAAAATATTACCTTTGGTCCCCACGTCCAAATCATGTATATAGATTGTAAACAGCTGTGGCCCCTGCACAGATCCTGTGATATCCCACTAGTAACAGTCTGCCATCCTGATAATGACCTGCTTATTCCTACTCTCTGTTTTCTGTCTGTTAACCAATTTTCAATCCATACTAATATATCAGCCCCAATCCTATGTGCTCTAATTTTGTTTACTAACCTCTTGTGTGGGACCTTATCAAAAAGCTTCTGAAAATCCAAATATACCACATCCACTGGTTGTCCTTTATATATGCTACAGGTGGCATCCTCAAAAAAACTCCAACAGGTTGCCAAATATGCTTTACCTTTCATAAATCCATGTTGACTCTGCCCAATCATATAATTATTTTCTAAGTTATCACATCCTTCATAAAAGATGCTAACGTTTTCCCTACTACTGACAACAAACTAACAGGTCTGTCATTCTGTTTTCTCCCTCCCTCCTGAAACAGTGGGGTAAGATTTGTTTCTTTCGAGTCTGCAGCAACCTTTCCAGAATTTTGAAAGATAACCACCAAATGCATCTACTATCTCTATAGCCACATCCTTCAACACTCTGGGATGCAGCTCATCTGGTCCAGGAGATTTATCAACCTTCAGTCCAATTATTCTTGAGTACTACCTCTTTATTAATACTAATTTCTTTCAGTTTTTCACTTTCACAAGCCCCTTGATTCCCCAGTATCTCTGAGAGATTTTCTGTATCTTCCTCTGTGAAGACGGAGCATAAATTAATTGTTTAGCTTCTCCGCCATTTCCCTATTCTCCATTATGAATTCTCCCATCTAATGGACCCACATTTATCTTTGTTAATCTGTTCCTTTTCATGTATCTGAAGAAGCTTTTCTGTTGGGTTTTTGTGTCTTAGAGGCATATATATTTGTTGTAGACCATGTAATACTTCTTTAAATACTAGCCATTGCCTGTCTACCATTAAATCCTTTAATGTATTTTCAGAAACCACATCAGTAAAATCCATGACTCCCAGTCCCATGTTAAAAACAAAATAACCTGCATCAATGTCGTGCCTTTATAGTAGTGAAACCTGCCAAGGTGGTTCACAAGAGTGTATCAACCAAAACTGGACACTGAATCACAAGATGTTAGGACAGGTGAACACATGGTCAAAGAGGTAGATTTTAGGGAGCACCTTAAAGAATGAAAGACTGACACAGAGGCAGAGAGGTTGAGGAAGAGAATTCCAATGCTTAAGGCCATGACAGCTGATGGCATGGTCGACAATGGTGAAGTGACTATGCTAGAGTATATGAGAGGCCAAATCAGAGGGGTGCCAAGATTTTGAAGGTTGAGAGGCATGGAGGAGGTTACAGAGACAAGGAGGTGTGAGGTTATGGCGGACTTTGAAAAACGAGGATGGAATTTTAAAAATTGAGGCGGTGTCAGACCATGAGCTATCAGTCACCAAGTTCAGGAAGGACGGGTGAACAGACTTAATGTGTAAGATTACAAAGCTCCATATGCAAAAATAATCTAATTTATCATAGTTTCTCTTCATTTTAAGTGCAGAGATGTTTCACAACCGCAAAGGGTTTCACTCCCTGAATATGTTGTTGGTTTGTGACCATGTTCAACACATCATGCAAGTGAATGTTGGGTATTAGGGGAGATGGAGGCACAGTGGTAATGTCACTGGACTGGGTAATCTGGAAGCCCATGCTAATGTCCAGGGGACACGAGTTTAAATCCCACCAAGGCAGCTGGTGGAATTTAAATTCAATATTATGCTATTCTCAGTAATGGTGACCATGAAACTATCATCTGGCAACTCATCTGGTTCATTAATGCCCTTTAGGGAACGAAATCTGCCATCCTTACCTGGTCTGGCCTCCATGTGTCTCCAGACCCACAGCAATGTGGTTGACTCTTAACTGCCCTTTGAAATGGCCTAGCCAGCCACTCAGTTCAAGGGCAGTTCGGGATGAGGCAACAAATGCTGGCCTTGCTTGCCAGCGATGCCCACATCCCATGAAAGAATAAAGAAAAATGCTCCTGGTAGCAGTCATGGTGCCTTTATTCTGTCCTAGTCTGCAGTCCTGTCAGCCTTTGAGCCACCACATCAAACCAGAGGGTCACTGCTGGGCGACAAGGGCTCTTGACCCTGGTGTGCAATACAACCACATGGGGCCAGCACGTATAATGGGGATGATGTTGCTACATAAAAAAATGCACATGCTTGTCATATGTTGTTGGGTGGAGGCAGTTAGTACATCCCCTCTCCAGCCAGATTGTCAGGATTGCCTCATCTGACTATGGTTCCACTGAACACAATGCCAAATCTCCCACCTAGACTTTACCTTCCCTCAGTTACTGACCATCACAATATCATAGTGGCCACAATGCTGTCATTAAAGCCACCACAGAACAGCCATATCAAACCAACTTTATCAAATCACCCACCCAATTTACCGTACAAAAGTCAATGAATCACCCCCTTGTGCATTCGATTGCGCCTGTCATCTGGGTGCCTTGGTCTGGCTTAGTGCTCCTGCACGGTGCTACCCCTGTGGCTATAGAATGATTGGTGAAAAGCTGCCAACTTTCAGTGGGGGTGCCTACAGATGGCCTTGTGGGACACTCTTGGGCAGCTCTGGCTCTTGAGGGCCTGGCTTTGGACTGCATCAAACTGAGTTTGCATGACTTCAGTTTGAGCTGCCAGATGTTGAGTGGTCTTCGGTAGTGATACAATGGAAGCTGAGATATCGACCATCAGATTCTGCATCATGGTTGGGTGCTTAGTTGTTTTCATGGACTTGCTACCACTGCCATGCTGGAAAGGATGGGCTCCAAAGTTTGAGCAAAGCCCTGTGCCAAGTTGATGCTGGTCTTCTCCTTGACAGTGATGGTATGCTTTCAGGCAGGTCTGCTAATGCACCATGCATTTTATTCTGTATTCCCATCATCCTTAATCTGCAGGCCACTCCACTGAAGTCCTCAGCAGTGTCCTGAGTGGCAGAACATGTATGTGACTTCGCCCTCTGGAGAGCGGGAACCTGCACTATCTTGTCCTTCTGCCCTAGCTGCAGGCCACTCATGCCCAGGGAACTCACCACGTGCAGATCCACCTCCAGGTGATTCGCTAAAGAAAGCACAGTGCCAGTATCTGAACTGGTGCCTGTGATTGTCAGATCGAGTGATGATGGTTCATCATGACCAATCTGCTGCTCTTCTTGAACTTCACACTCTCGCCTGGTCAGGTGACAGTTCTGGGGTATCTGAAAGGAAATAGGTGGGCTTGCAGTGAGCGAAAGTTGGGGGCATTGGGGGTCGGAAGCATGAGGTGCATGTTTACAACATCTGCAGCTTGTAAATCAGAGGAGATTATGAGATGAGGGGGAAATGGGATATGAGAAGGTGGACTTGGTGGAAAATACCATCATCTTCTATTCTGCCCTGCCACAGGTCACAGCCTCAGGTGTGGTCACTCCAGTGATGGTCAATGCTGTCTCCTCCATGGGGATGAGACATGCAGCCATGCCTGTCCTCTGCCTCTGATGTGTTCTCACTGCAGCTATGTGACATATTAATCTGCATGAGAGAGGGAAGGTATCATTGAGTGTGGTGCAATGGTATTTGGGTGTTCTGCCTGTCATAGTTGTAGCATGTGCAAACTGAGAAATGTGGGTGTGAGGCTTGCTAAGCATGCGAGGGTGAGGTGTAGCTTTAAACATTACGTATGTGTCAAGCTTGATAGCGATTTGGAAGGTGAGTGAAAGAGGTCTGGTGAATGAAGCCGTCTGTGAGGCTAGCTGGTCTTTTGTAAGGATGCGGCGATTGAAGATGTGTTTACCGACTAAGACCACTCGTGAGATAATTGGAATCCTTCCTATATGGCATCTAGATCCTTGGGGTGACACTGCTGCTATTGGTAGTGATGGCTACCTGCTCCTACTGCCTCCTCAGTATCTGTCTGGAGGGCTTTCTGGCTGCCTGTGGATAAAGGAGCTCTCTCCACCTCCTCCATTAAGGCCTCAAGTGCTGCATCAGAGAACTTTGGAGAAAGTTCTCTGCCCTATTGTGCTACTTTTTGCCTCTCTCCTGCTCAGAATCTCGTCCACAAACAGCTCCTGCACCTGCTGCAGCCAGAAAGCACCTCCCCTTTAAGAGGTGCCATCTGGTTTCATGTTGTGCAGGCTAGCTCTGAAGTAGTGAAGCCTGCATACAAACTTGGCCCAGGCTAGAGGTGCAGTCCCATTTAACAGCGCGCTTAGCATTGGTGCTGCATCACAACAAACGAACATCACGATCCCTGTTAACGTTTCGAGTCTGTATGACTCTTCATCAGAACTGTATTCCTCTCCACAGATGCTGTCAGACCTGCTGAGTTTTTTCAGCTATTTTTGTTTTTGTTTCAGATTTCCGGCATCTGCAGTATTTTGCTTTTATCATGATCCCTGTGTCCGTTTTGGGCCTTACTTAATTTTTCCCCCTCTATCTTCATAAATTACTTGAGGCAAGATAATGACAAGGCAGGAAAATTCAATAATACAACTCCCTCCCCAATAGCACTGTGGGTGTACCTACACCACATGGACTGCAGTGGTTCAAGAAGGCAGCTCACCACCACCTTCTCAAGGGCAACTAGGGATGGGCAATAAATGCTGGCCCAGCCAGCGAAGCCCACATCCCGTGAATGAATAAAAAAAACAAATGAATTACCAACCTCCATCTGATATTCCACCTCAGTCTTTCTTTGGAACTTAGTTTCCATGTGCACTCTGGCAGGACAATGTTATCAGATGCAAATTGCTACCTTGTGACCCTAAGACTGGACAAGAGCTTCAGCCTCAAACCCATTCTAGTTCTAGAATAATAAGCAAAGGAACAATTTCAAATTGACCAACAGTATCCCACTGCACCAAATCAAGGACAAGCAGAAGAGGATGTTGGCAATAATATATGTGCAGGATAAATTCACTATACAATTAAAAAGAAAGGTTTTCATTTATATAGCACTTTTCATCGAGCACTGTACATCTCAAAGCATTTTACAGTCAATGAAATACTTCTGAATTATTGGCCCAGAGCTTGTGTAGAGTGGCAATCCAGCCAGATTGCCACTCGGCTCTTTTTCACTTATCCAAGTCTGCAGCTACACGTTTCGCACCTGGACTTGTGACCCAGGCCTGGTGAGAAAGGTGCAGCGCAGCAGCTCCAGAGTCCTTCCAGTACAGGGCAGCAGCGTCAAAGGGAGTGAAGCCATGCTCCCTTTGTGCGGCACCAGCTGCTGTAAGCCAGGTAAGTTTAAAGGTCCCAGACACTTTGACAGGAAAGAAGGTAAATGTGTAAGATACCTGGGTAGGATGGGTTGGAAGGTGGGGAGGGGGTTTGGGTGGTTTTGAGTGTTCGGGGTGGGGGTTAGGTGGTGGGGAGTAGTCGGGGGTCAGGAGGATGGGATGGTCATCCAGGGGATGGTGGGGGACAGTTGGGGAGCTGATCAGAGGTGGTGGGGGTGGCGGGGGGGTGGGGTCAGCACCATAGTTACCCCGGTGTTAGTAGTGGTTTTATTCCTTCTAACTTTTCTTGGGTAACTATTCTGCTAAGAGAATCGGAATCTTATGCGAATTCTCTGATTTATCAGATGGTTCCGGGTGCAGGGGAATTGCCCATTGGAAACTAAGCTTGTTAGGAGTCCCCTAGTGGATCTTCTGGCCTACCTCTGGGTCATGACCCTGCCCCCCCTCCCCCTCCCCCACCTCCCTGGGGATGGAAGATTTGGCCACAGTCACTGCTGTAAAGTAAGAAACAGGGCAGCCAATTTGTGATTATCAAACTTCCACAAAAAGCAGTTTGATAATGAGCAGATAGTCTGAATATTGTGATGTTAACTGAGGGATAAATATTGGCCAAGATGCAAGGGTGAACTGCCCTGCTCTTCTTCAAAATAGTGCCATTGGATCTTTTTACATCCACCTAAGCAGGCAGGTGGGGGACTTTGTTTAACATCTCATCTGAAAGACAGCACCTCTGACAGTGCAGCACTCCCTCAGAACTGCACTGGATTTTTGTGCTCAAGCACTGGAGTGGGACTCGAACCCATGGAAGTGGGAAGTCATTCAATCAATCAATCTTTGTTCACCTCTCCAATAGCCCAATTGCAGAGTTCAATTAGTACGTAAATGAATTTGCTGATTCTGTGTGGAGAAACTTCTCAAACAGCCCTAAATCTGCTCATACTTGATCTATTTGTCCAAATCATGCAGTTTACATTTAAGTAAATTTTAGCATTTACTTGTTCCATTCAGTTTGATAAGATCACCCTTTAGACATGTAATTTCAAGGCTGCAAAGTCCAAGTACATTCAATGCTTCCTCATAACTCTAATCCCTGACCACAAAGAACAAAAGTACAACATTGGTTTGATTAAAAGGTTACTTTCCCATTACCAAGCGTTCATTGCCTTCGCATCTTCTAGCAAGTGCCTGAATTTCTCTTTCATCTCTCCTCTGCACTAAATACAATGGCAGACTGACTCCTTTCTGAATCAATGACCCGGGAGGATGTGGAGAGCACTGTACTAGAGGGTCTTCAGGGAGCACCTCACCGATTTTAACACTATCACCTGGATGTTTCCCTCCAAGCCACACACCACCCTGACCTGGAAATATATCGCCGTTCCTTCACTGTTGCTGGGTCAAAATCCTGGAACTCTCTCCCTAACAGCACTGTGTCTGCACCTACACCACATGGACTGCAACGGTTCAAGATGACCAGCTCATCACCACCTTCTCAAGGGCAGATAGGGATGGATAATAAATGCTGGCTTAGCCAGCGAAGCCCACATCTCGTAAATGAATAAAAAAAAACTTCACTGAGGAGCAATGTTCCAGAGGCCTTCGCTTCACCAAGCTGGCTGCCTGTTGCTGTAATTAGCTTAAGTCATAGCTTGAACCACGAACAGAGCATAGATAACACTATCTGTGGCTGCCAAGGTCTTAACCTTCATGCTATGGGGGGGTCATACCTGGCTGCATTGGCTGACAGCAGACCACCTTCCAAGTTTGCTCCTCACTGTTGTATCAAATAGGTCACCGAATTCTGTAGGCCAGAAGCAACAGCTACACTGCTTAACCCAATGCACAATAACAAAGCAGGATGCGAGATCACTGGGCTTCACACATATTACCGGCTGCCCCAGTGTGCAAGGTGTCATAGATGGCACACACATTGCCTTGCAAGTTTCTCCATTACAAGCCTGGCATCTTCCAGAATAGAAAGGAATTTCACTCTGTCAGTGTCCAGTTTGTTTGTGACCACAGGCAGCTTGTCAGAAAGATCTGTGGCTGATTTTCTGACAGCATTTGTAATTCACTCATGTTGCACTAGCCGTCTGTGTCCTCTTCATTTTTTTATTCATTCACAGGTTGTGGGCCGCAACTTTAGTGCAACTGGGCTCTCAGGTAAGTGGCTACTGGGTGGCTGGCTCTCCCTTTCATCACTCCCATCAGGAACTCAGGCCCAGCTGGCATACTAGAGTCATTCTGTCACCAGAAACATCATGGTATGTGTAGGCGATGTTTCTGCATTCTGTACCCATGTAGGGGGCTGGGTGGGCGGGTGAGGTGGGGCAGGTGGAACTTGGAATAAAGCCCAGACTGTGCATCCAGATTTATGGTCATCTGCAGTATACTGCATGATGTTGTTAGCCCTTAACACATGAAGTGCAGGAGGATGAAGAGCAGAAGCACCAGTGTCCCTAGCTGCCAGAGCCCTTAGAAGGCAATTCATCGAAGAGCGCTTGATGTGAACCATCCCTGCCCTTCTCAATGCAATCTCACAATCCTCATCATGGCCATCCTTACTATCTATACTATCAAGGTTGGTATTCCAGTGTAGTAACTGAGGGAGTGCTGCACTGTTGCAGGTGCCATCTTTTAGATGAGACGTTAAACTAAGGCCTCTCAGCCAAACAAAGAAGATCCGATGAAGAACAGCCGAGGGAGTTACCCCGGTGTCGAGGCTAATGCTTATCTCTCAATCAACATCATAAAAAAACAAATTATCTGGTCATTAGCACATTACTGTTATAGGAGCTTGCTTTGTGAAAATTGGCTGCCTGTTTCTTAAATTATAACTGGTGACACTTCAAAAGTACTTCATTAGCTAAAAAGTGCTTTGGGATGTCCTGAGGCTGTGAAAGGCATTGTGTATAAACAAACCTTTATTTCTGTTCTCCATCTGACTTCCTTCCTTCTTTCTAGACTTATGGGTCTTCCCCTCATCTGACTATAAATAGTAACACCAACACTAAATCCAATCACTAACTCAGTTCTGTGTATAATGCATAAGTGGAATAATAGAGTCATCCTTGTCATTTGGGCATTTCATGCATTCAATGTAAAAATTAAAGTTTTCTGACTTCCGAATAAGAAAACTAAAATCATCACCTAAATTTAAAAGGATTTAATGATATCTGCATGCAAACCATTCCAACAACTTGGATTTATGTAGCACCATTAACACTCCAAATACATGTGCCCAAACACTTCCAGAAGTGTTACCAAATAAAACTTGACACCAAGCCTAATATAAGGAAATATTAGGGAAAGGTGAAAAAAGCTGGTCCAAAGAGGTAGGCTTTAAGGAGTTCTTAATGGAGGATACACCAAGGCATAGAGAGGTTTAGGGAGGGAAGTCCAGAGCTTAGGGCCAAGGTAGGTGGAGGCATAGCCACCAATGATGGAAAGATGAAAACCAGGGATATGCAAGAATCCAGAATTGAAGAAGCCAAGATCTCCATTAGAAGCATAAAGGACTGAGATTGTTGGAGTCTATGTGTCCAGGCATTGCCTGAGGTTGATGTTGCTCACTTGACAAGATAAAGAGTTAAAGTCAAGGTTTGGATTGAATGTTCAGGGATGAGTTCCATTACTCTAGGATATGTTGGCAAGGTTGTCAACCCATCAGTGTTTGAAGGTAATGCTTTAGTTATTCTATTTGGGAGTGTGCTAAAATTCCAGAGATGTTAGACTTGCCTATGAAAATATAGGGTCTGATATTATTCCTTTATTGTTGACAAGAATGTTTTCTTTTACATTTGGAAAAATGGGACAAAATAAATAATTTGGCTATCTAACTTGTGTATTCGTAGCATTTATTACATACATGGGCAAAAGCCCATGATGAGTTGAGTTCTATGGTACTTTGTTGCTAATACAGCAGATAGACCCTCCTTCTTGGGAGGAATAGTATCATTGGCAGCACTCAGGCACCATTAAAACAATTTATGCCCCTACTTTCAGAATGTGTGAAAAATGGACATGAAGGGGCAGAATAAAAATGATTTACATCATGGCAATAAGAGTTTGCTTTTGGGAGCACCCGCTGAATGTAAGGACTCGTCCCATCCTGCTTTCCCAGTGTTATCCCTCTTGGAAAGCATTCAAGGATTGTTTAGATTTATCTCATGGCGGAAATATAGGAACCACATTCAAACTGCCTTTCTCTATATTGTAAAGATGCATTGTTTCTCTATCAAAGTGACTCAAGTCATTCTGCCAGGTTTATTATCCACAACATTGATTTTGACTTGACTGGTAACATGATGATGTTGTCATATATCAGCACCACAGAAACAGCACAACATTCACAAGAGTTGGTTATCTGAATTTAGAAGAGGAAACAACTTACATTTATGTTTTTGGAAACAGTTGTAAAGTGTAATTTTGAGGCGGGGATCTTCGGTGGCCTGAAAACATCATCAGCAAAGCTCCTGTAAATATTTCCATATTTGACTTCCTCCGTCTGTACAACACTGTCAGGCGTCAAAATGTAACTTGTCATTTGTTGAATATTAAAAACATTTTTGCAAGACAGATATACTAAGTATGGTGTGTATAAATATCTATCCCAGTTAATTTTGGTTGTGAAGATGTTTCAGATTTATTAATTCAGGAATGTCATTTCTCCCTATTAGATTGTCATTATCCCATTACTGTTACCTAAACCCACATCCTCAACTAAATCAATGGCGAATAGTCTCATCAACCTTTTGGTGGTGTTGGTTGAGGGTTGGATATTGGCCAGGACATCAGGGTAATTACCCCGTTCTTCTTTGAAATAGTACCTCAAGATCTTTTACATTTGCCAGAGAGGGTAGATGGTTTAAAATCTCATCCGACAGTTGGCACCTCTGACAGTGCAGTACTCCCTCAGTAATGTATTGACAAACTCGGATTTTGTGCCCAAGTTATTTATATGCAGGAATTGTATTAAACAATTATTATCTCCAGGTGTCAGTAGCAATCTAATTTTTAATTAAATTGCACAGTGGCAGAGTGTCTAGATCCAGGAGGCCACTTGGCCCATTGTGCCTCTGCTAGCTCTTTGAAAGGGCCATTAGCCCCTTTCCTCTGCATTATCCCCATGGGCTTTAAGTGTATACCCAGTTCCCAGCTGCCTATCTGTGGTACAGAGTGGAAGAGAGTAATATTAGCAAAAATGGGAAAGAAAGTCACTCCCCAGTGACTGGCTAAGTCAGACATTTATGTCTGGGAGTAAGTTGCTTGCTCAGAATAAGACCATAAGACATAGGAGCAGAAATTAGGCCATTCGGCCCATCGAGTCTGCTCCACCATTCAATCATGGCAGAGAAGTTTCTCAACTCCATTCTCCCGCCTTCTCCCCGTAACCTATCTATCAAGAACCTATCTATCTCAGTCTTAAATACACTCAATGACCTGGCCTCCACAGCTTTCTGTGGCAATGAATTCCATAGATTCACCACTCTCTGGCTAAAGAAGTTTCTCCTCATCTCTATTCTAAAAGGTCTTCCCTTTACTCTGAGGCTGTGCCCTTGGGTCCTAGTCTCTCCTACTAATGGAAACATCTTCCCCATGTCCACTCTATCCAGGCCTTTCAGTATTCTGTAAGTTTCAATCAGATCCCCCCTCATCCTTCTAAACTCCATCGAGTATAGACCCAGAGTCCTCAAACGTTCCTCATATGTTAAGCCTTTCATTCCTGGGATCATTCTTGTGAACCTCCTCTGGACCCTCTCCAGGGCCAGCACATCCTTCCTGAGATATGGGGCCCAAAATTGCTCACAATATTCTAAATCTGGTCTGAATCTCCTCGGCTGCAACAGGAGCCTGTCATGGGAGGAAATAGCCAAGGAAGAAAATTGGGATAAAGAAAATAATCCCCACCCCCTCCCAAAAGAAATGATCAGTTGATTTTAGTAAAGCACACAGCTGCCATCTTGAAGATAATCACCAGTCAATTTTCCAACACAAGAGTGCACACCACAAAGAACCAACCAGAATTCTTTAACAATACTGTACTTTTTCCCCTGACATTAAGCCCTTGATGAGTTGAACTCAACACTGTGAAAAACAAATCAAAACCCAAGTGCCTCTGGCTCCAATTTAATCAAACGCTGATGGGAACGCTTACTGTTCTTTGTCTGATCTGGAGCTCAGCTTTCAACCTCACATCCACATAGATCACCTTCTTCCATCTATTCCATCTCCTGTGAAGAGTCCCAGAAGCTATTAACGTTTTTCTTGTTGAGCTCCACAGCCTCGGTCCCTCCAAAAAAAAATCAAAATTTTCATCTTTAAACCTCTCCCTGGCATTGCCCCTCCCTATTTAAGGAACTTTGAGCAAGCATGTGATCACCGTTCACTCTCTCCATTCCTCTGTAAATTACTGAGATCTCTGCATTCACTCATCACTGGAGACCCTACCTCTAGAAATCTCTTCATAAATCATTCCTCCTTGCTACCTGCCTTCGCAAGACTCCAAACATTCAATCTCTTTGACTACCCCTTTTGTCTTTTCCTTATCCAACTAAATGCCCTCATTTGCTACACTTCTTTCTTTTTAAGCACTTAGAGATGTTATCCTCAGTGAGGTGTGTTCTTTAAATAGAAGTTGTTGTTTTCACTGCAACTCCCAACGGTGTTTCATTCCATGGCAACAGAATGGTGCCATTCTGCAGCACCTTCAGTCACTTACAGCCGCACTCATTTTACGTGCTTCACTGTTGAAACTCCAACGTCATTTAAACACAAGAAATAGACAAACTGTCTACTCTCGATAATTCAAAGTCCGGCTTTCCCCAATTCAGTTTTAAATTATTCAGTACTTCAAATTGACTGATAAAAATTAAAATGGCAATGTAAGGAAAAAGTGCAACAGTTTACAAATTATTCAAATGAGCCAACTTCGAATTAATAGAAGTAGATTGCAGCGCAATCAGCATATATAACTCCTGGCAACCTTCCATTTTTATCAATTGCAGATTTAGGTGACGGAACTAACTCATGATTTAGTGGCTAATGGAATAACCTTACTAAAGCACTAAAGAATTGTATACACATGACACATAAACAGCTGGGCACATGTCAAACTCTCAACTACAACTATTTAATACCTCTGAGTCAGAAGGTTTGTCAGTTCATGTTACACTCCAGAGACATGATCTAGGCTGGCAGACCGAGGAAATGCCATACTGAGGGAATGATGTACTGTCGGAGGTGCTGTCCTTTGAATGGTACATTAAACTGTCTGCCCTCTCTGTCGGACGTGAGATCCTGTGGCATTATGTAAAGAGCAGGGGAATTCTGACTGTTGTCCAGTTCAATGTTGTTCACTCAGCCAACATCACTGAAAGATCATCCGATCATTATCACGTTGCTTTGTGGGAGTTTGCTGTGTGCAAATTGGCTCTCTTGTTTCCCTGGTTTTAAAATACTGTGGGATGTCCTGAGGTTGTGAACAATGCTGTATAATATCAAGTTCTTTTTAGCAACCATAGCTGGAAAAGACTAAGTGAAGATAACTGCATTTTCTTTAAGTAATGCAAATAAAAATGATACTGTAATCTGCTTCCTATGTTCAAAAACCTATCCTATTACATAGAGTACTAATCAATTAATCCTAACAGCTGTTACTGCAAGGGAAAAATAATTTATACCTTTTAAGCGGTGAACCAAAGACTTTGTGAGCTGGCTATTAGACAAAACAAAATAAATTATCTTTCAAATTGCGATGTGTGGGTGCTAATGATATTCCACAGTGTAGCTATTAGTATACTGTAGAGCAGCAGTAGACTCCAAAACAGAAATTAACCAATCAAAAGCTGAAACAGGGCAGCCGAAGCAAGCATTAGGCCATGGGAAATCTGTCATGCACCCACAAATATGCCAGTGCCTATTTCTCAAGCCCCTTTTGTGCCTTTAGAAACCAGTGGGGTTAAATTTAAGACCTCTTGTTCACACTCTGTGCCCCCATCACTGTGTAATCTAATTTACAGAAGAATAGTGGCACTAATGAATCATCATAGGAGTCAGAGAAATATGGAGCAGGAAGTGGATATGGTCATCAGGGCTATAAATCAATAACTTTTCCATTTATTTGCATCAATATGGGCTCCCCGTTGAACAAGGCATGGGCAGAGAGGTTGCTTGCATGAAAGTTTTATACAGGATTATTAATTCCTAATTATCTCTTGGTTTCTGTAAATCAGCTTCCTATGTTGAGGTCCATATCAAATTTCCTAAATGTCTAACAAGTCAAAAATAAAGGAATCCTTGGCCCAGAATTTCCTTGGAACTGCTCCTGCTCCACTGCTGTAACTGCATCGGAGGTACGTTGTAGATGTGGTGTTAATTGTGGCTCAGTTGAAAGCACTTCCATCTCTGGCTCTACTTGGGCCAGGATTTTTAGGATGGCGGTGTTTCCTTCTGACTTTCTACTTTGCTTTCTGTGAGAATAATTACATTTGATTGGTTGCCTACCCTCTTGCTGACATCCCAGTTGCTGCACCTCAAGACATCCCCTTGAGTTGCCACCAGATTTAGCTTGCCGTTGAGAAAGGGGAAACCACACCAAACAGATCGTTAGATCTTTGAGGATGGCTTTCTTTGAAGTCAGCGGCGAGTGTTCGCTGTTGATCAAAATATCCGGCCAATATTTACAAAGTTTGCTCGTGACATCCACTGGAAGCACAAAACTGTACCAAAGTTTACCTTTATTATATTGACAGGGCATCCAATTTGGAAATATTCTACCATTTTAATGGGTTTATGTGGGATGTTAAATAATGACTGGAGAAGAAGTTTGGGCATTGTTAAATACAATCGTATGACCTAGGATAAGAGCCCCAACAACAGTCAATCTATTCAGCCAATGAATTTCATATCATTTTATTGGGAGCAGCTTTTCCACAATATATAAATATATTAACACACATGAAAAATACAACTTCTAAGGCACCCAGAAAAGTGTTGATACACTAATTACAAAAGCAGTAGACAGTTTGTGTAGGTTTCCATCTTACACAAGTTAGTCATCACACAGATCAGAATTACCTGGTAGTTTATAGAACATGTAGATAATATATCTTCAGTAAGAAAAAGGGTGCCCACACCAAAAACAGATTGCTAACAATTTTTAAATAAACACAGCCCCCATTTACTTACAAAAAGTCTTTTAAAACCCCATTGTGTTCTGCTGTGGGATAAATACATTTCACAAGTTTCTGACAAACACACAATTGAGCCCCGACAGGTTTCCATTGCATTACTGGTCCTCTTGATGAAGGACACTGTCGTCCGAAGTGTCCCATTTTCTTCACAAGTGACAGGGATTATCCAAAGGCTAAACTTCAGGTTTCCCAGTGGTAGATGCGCAATGATTTTCACACATCAAATGCTTTGTAACTTGAACAGAAAATACAGCTTGGCAAAAAATGTTCACAAAATGAACAGCCTTTTTTTTTAAAATAGTGTGTTAAGGTTCAAACACAGCACAGATTTTTTTTAAAAATGAGAATGGGGCAAACAGTGTTTCATAAACATCAAAAACGATATATATTGGCACAAAGCATTGAGGTGACATAGGCAGTCAATGAAACCCTCAAAAACATCTATTTCGGGACAACAGACTCTCTAAAGAAGCATACCGCCAGGTACTAAGTAATCATGTATAAAAGAAAGTTATCATTTGAAAAAATATATATTGTCTTGCAGATTTACCATATTTTTGTGATATGGTATGCCAAACTCATCTACATAGTAACAGAAGCAACTTGAGCAAAGATGAAAATCAAGTGTATGTATGTCTCCACGAACCAGCATACAGTCTTTCCCATACTTACAAGGTGTAGATACCAGTGAATATTTAGAAAAAAAACACAGCAGTTTATAATGAACACGCTTCAGAGTGTTCAACCCCCTTCAACATGGCTTCCCATTTTGTTAGTAAATACTGTATTTGTGCCAGTACCCAGTCATAGGTTTTCCTAACAAAGAAACACCCATGTATTTTTGCACAACTAAATTGAAACCAACAACTATTTAGTGAACCCTTTTCAATTAAGTGACGTAAAACCCATATCTTCTTTGTAACATACTCCTCTGAGTCACTTAACAACAGCACATACACTGTGTCTGATTAGTGCATTTTTCTTTAAATAAATAAGAAATGAAAAAAAACTCGCTACTATTTTAGAACATGGAATATGACTAACTGGCTTTGGACCGTGAACCGGTCATATGACAGCAGTCAACACCAGAAGGTAGGTTTTCATGGTATTTCGCATTGAAAAAGAGCGTTTCACACCAGAATATTCCTTCTGTACACATATATTTGGTATACAAACCCTGCTTGTATATTTTATGGTTCAAAATGGAGCTATACGCAATGGCATAAGACTGCAATCCCAATTAGCTCCTGCATGGCCGACTTAAGTGGTTGGGATCCACTCAAAAATAAAATGGAGAAATAAACGTTCCCAATAAGATTCTCACCCAGGATCCCAAAAATCCACAAGAAAAGTGTTGTGATCCATTAAACATTATTGTTCATTTAGTTGTAAGACATAATAAATACATAAAATCTTCTGTTGTGTATCTAGAGTTTGAAATTTTTTGGAAAATAATTATTTAAAAAGTTACGAAATGAAAGCTCACAATTTTAACATTTTGTTTTCCTGCATGTCCTCCTGATAGTTCAGCACTCAGGTAACAATTGTAATGAAAATCTGCATCAACGAAAGGCTTTTATCTCTTGAAGCTACTTAAGCCCTAGTGAAAGAGTTGTCAATTTTCCCAATCGCCACCCACCCCGGGCCCTATCCCTGCTAACTAAATTGATAACAAAATGAGTCCAAACATACAACCGTGACATAACTCTTCCTTACCTTTGTTGTGGTTCAGGAGCAAAAGGATTACCTATGAATCATTCCTTTAAGTGTTATTCACAAGCACAACATTCTACATAAATTGGGTAAATAGGTCTAGTCAGTTTGAGATGGGACAATATTGGGAATTTTAAGACCAGCGATAAAACAAAATCACATGGCATAATTTGAATATGAGCGTCAAAATAGTTGAAAATGCATGCAGAGATGTTGCATCCAATATATACCCACTCAGGCAGATTTCACTGAACACGTCAGCGCTCATCATGTTATCAAACACATCTGATGGCCAGTTTGTCATGCTAGTAGCAGCTAAACCCAACTGCTGAAGCATTAGACTTCTTAAGATCAGTGATTAAGTCCATCAACTCCCTTCGCAGACACTGGAATAATGGACAGTAGTTTCAAGTCTTACAGTGGCTTCAGACCTCATAGATTTTTTCCTGCAAGTAGCTAAACAAAGAATCTAGTCCTTTAGAGGAACTCCACAGCTGCTTCAACATCTGGCATTCCCTTTCATTCACCTGTTCCAGGGCAGTTTTGAGGAAGCTACGCACCAGACATTTTGATTCTTCGAGTACCTAAAGGTGAGAAAAAACAGAATAAACAAAGATAAGAAATGCACCTTTCCTTAATGACCAAAACCAAAAAAAAACTTTGAGAAATAAATAACAAAAGAGGTAGATTTTCGTCTTGTTGCCCAGGTGTAAAACTGGCATGGGAGATCGTCTGATTTTCATCAGGTAGTTTATCCACAACCTAGGACCTTAAAGCATTGTGCCAGCAAGCTAATCCCGGTTGCAGAATGTTCCTTCTACATGGGCTGTTTCCACAAGTCTAGTATTTCTAAATAGTCAACAAGGTTGAAATGACTGCATTTGGAGGTCACCCTCATTACTTACCAGTAGGGCCAATTCCTTCTCATAGTTCAGCTCTACCGCTGTTAAATTTAATCATGCAAGATTAACATATTTTCTTTTACAAAATTGGAACGCATTTCCTCAAATAACACTTCAGTCTATACTACACAAAACCTCATAAAGACAGCCAATTTCTAACCACAAGAGCTGCACCCGTTTAGGCAATATCAGATCGTTAAGGAATAGATCACTGAAGAAACATCTGATTAGCTACGGCTAAACTGTGAGACACCCAACAACATTATTTGAAAATGTTAATTGCATCTCTTTCACAAAAATTCTGGTGCTTGATGTGACTATAAGTCTAAGATATTATTTTGTTTGCTTTCTAATCCCTTTCCAGCTACGTAGGTCCTGGGATCAAAGCCTCGTCTGCTCCCAGATATTCACAATACTGGTGCAGAGTCAGCATTACAAGGTATGAATCAACCACCTGGTGAGGGCATCCATCCAATTTACCAGCTGATATGTTACATTGTGCATTAATTTATCTAAAGTTATCAACATACACTTTGTTTTATGGAGTTGGGAGGAAGAAGGCATGCACCTACAATAAAAATATTCTCACAGCAACATGCTATTCTGATAACCCTTTCTATTTAAACTTTTCTTCATACATCATCACACTGTTGAGATATGGAATATCTACAGGACATGCACATCTGCAAGCGGTGGAAGTAGTTAGATTGTGACTCTATCACCGATCTTTCAGCAGCAAAGTTTGGCATTTTCACCCTTCTCCTGATTGTCTTTAAAATATATATAGTTGTCAGTTTCCCCCAAAGATAGGCAATCTGCTGTGGATGACTTGTTGATCTTGATAATTCAGTATCTTGTTAGGAGGAACATCAAAACAAAAGTGCAAATGAACGAAGTCCACCTTCTAGACCAATCTCTTACGTCCAACTGGCGTCAGTTTTGGCTGTGAATCTGGCTATTATTCCTCGGGCTATCATGGATAGTTTGGTGATATCCCAAGTACAGATAAGAGTCTGGGATCTCCTTAAGTGCAAGAAAAAAGCTGGAAAGATTCTACACACATGCCCTGATGAGATATTCCTGAAACCAGAGGGTGAACAGGGCATTGTGTTCTGTTGGGCCCATGGCCAAGTAACTCTAGAAAAAGCCTCCAATGCTCCCTTGAGGGAAAGTTCCTCAGGAAGACTGGAGGGGGCGTTGGCTTAGGAGGGGAGCAAGACTGGAGAAAATCCCAGAACGTTTCAAGAAACTCCAGCTAAACCTGAAAGCCACCTTGAGAATGATCCCTTCAAAAGGGAGCAGTAACCAATGGTAAATGGAAGTCTGTTAGGTTAGAACTTTTATTAAGCACATTCTTAACATGCAGAGAATTTTAAGAGAGGATCCTTGTTTCATGAAATTTCTTTAGAACCATAACTTGCGGTGTTCCAACAGTCATATCATCTTATTTATACTTAACACAGATGGTTAATAGGCTCAAAAACCACCCTGTGCTTGCTACTCTGGCAATTCCTCAATTTTAACATTCTAGTCCTTATTTTCAAATTCCTCCAGTGCCTTACCCAGTTTCTGTAATTTCCTCCAACCTTACAATCCTCTGAAATTTCTGCACTCCTCCAATATTGGCCTCTTACACATCCCTGATTTTAATAACTCCCCATTGGTGGCTGTGCCATCAGTGGCCTTAGCCTGATGCTCTGGAATTCTCTCTCTAAACTTCTCCCTCCTCTTTTAAGATGCTGCTTGAAGCCTATGTCTTTGACAAAGCTTTCTGTTACCTGTCCTAGTATCTCCTTATGTGCCTCAAGCTTTGTCAAGTGTCTTGGGATGTTTTCCATCTGTATAAATGCATGTTGTTGTTGTTGTTGTTACTTCACTGGAGCTTCAAGTTCTTCTCCATTAAAGGTCTTTTCACATCTACTTCAAATTCTCCTGATGCCTTAGTTGGTAATTATAAAAAGTCAGAATATAATTGAACCATATTAACCAGAAGGCCCCATATTTGATTACCATTCTGTGCTGAGATAGATGATCTTGTCCAAGGTATAGTTAGGGAAGAGTACAATTTGTCCCAGGGCTCCTGCTGTTAGGAAGGTCAGAGACTGGCTCAGGCTCCTGCTCCTGATCACTATCCAGTGGTCTATTGTGAGGGGTTTTCAAGGCAGGTACAAGATCACTCTCCATTGTGCCAACACTCACATCATAGGTGCCCTCATAAAGAATGGCCTCTTGCTTGAGATACCTAGAGCTGATGTGATCCCTCCGAACAAGTTGCAACGCCTTCGGGAGAAGTGGCAGATCATTAAAAATTGGATGGAAAAAGTAAGCAAATGTTCATTTAAATTTTTTTAATGGGATGTGGCCATCGATGACAAGGCCAGCATTTGTTGCTCATTGCCCTTGAACTAAGTGGCTTACTAGGCATTTCAGAGGGCAGTTAAGAGTCAACTGCACTGATGTGGCTCTGCAGTCACATGTAGGCCAGGCCAGATAAGGATGGCAGATTTCCTTCCCTAAAGGGCGTGCAGCTTTCCAACACATTCAAAAATACAAGAAGTGTCCCCCTGGGATGTCAGGGTTTGGAGAATGGGCCCTTAGAATCTGATCAGTGTCCATGGAAAGAGGAGAATATTGGGAGGAAAACAAATGATTTTCTCCAGATACTTGAATATGTTCCTCCGGAGACATGGCCTTGCATCCCAGAATTCCTAGGAACGTATATTCTTGTTCATGTTCTTGAGAAAAATATTTTGTGATCAAAGGGCTCCAATCTCAAAGTGGATCCATTATTTTTGATCCTGTTGCACAGATTCCACTGCTTGTAAATATTATCAGATGGTCCTGTCTAAAATATATCACAATTTGATATTTCTCAAGAGATTACAATCCTGAAAATCTTTCCAGCGCTGAATAGATTGGGGGCTCAATGAAGATATCATTTCATTGACATCTCTATTCTAAATTCTTGCACATTACGTCAAAAAGACTAAAGGTGTGGATGGATCTGCACACACTTTCATATAATTTTACAATAGCGCAATAAATACTCCCATCACCGAGCACTGTACTGCCCAATATACAATTATTGGTGGTTATGAACAGGCAGGCTTACAGAATATGAAAACTAATGCTGTGCAATCATTTCAAGAGCCACTGTCAGAGAAATATGCTCTCAGTAAGGAGGCAATCTGCAAACCTTTACTCCTTTCAGTGATCTAGTCCTTCATGTAAGCCCACAAAATCAAATCAGCCTACTTAACGATATTGTTTTGGGCATTGATGCAGATTACTCCTGAGTGACAAGAACAAATGAGTAAGGTGATTAGATGTCTTGCCCTTCATTAGCGCCTTCCCTGGCCTCTGAAAGTACTTTGTCCTTCAGAAGTGTCATATCTACTTTCTCACTCTTTCCAGTTCTTAAATATTGAGTGTGTGCCTATTAACTGACTTCCAAAAGTGGCTGTGTAGCCATTATATTGTCTCAGTGATGCAGTATATGGGATTGGTGGAACACCATGCAACTTCAGGGAAAACAGCCAACTTCACGATGAGCACAGTCAAAGTGATGTTCCTTGGCTAGAGGCTGCAATTGTCCCAAGATATGTGAGGAACAAACAAATTCACGTTTACAAATGTCTGCTATATGAGGGTGTGCACATGACAACCATGTGAAAGTATATCCTAAATTGTGTATATACATAATGTATGTGGAGATAACTTACCCTGGATACATGACTGGGACTGCAGGAAGTGCAAATCCAGTCTGGTTTTTATCTCTACAGAATCTGGGACAATAGAATGTGGGGCAAGAGAAGCTTGGAGTGAATTAGTTTTTACATCCCAGCAACCTTCAGTGCTCATTTGAAATTCAAGTGAATGGGTTTTAGAATTTGATAATCATAATTTGAAACTAGGCATGAAAATCTAGAAGTAAAGCATTGCCTTGCAAGAGATTTATAAAAGTTCATTACAGTCTAGCATAAACCACAATTCGGTCAGAGGTTGTTTGGGAAATTTTCAGAAGTTTTGAGTTAAAGACTATCCATTTTTGACTGATGTGTTCCTGTAAGGCTAGTGATTATGGTCGGTTCTATTTACATCAAACTTATTTTGTGAGGTGTCATCATTTTTGTCACATTTCAAACAGGCAATGTGACAAATAATTCATGGCTCATTGCATCAGTGGATGTCAGCTTTATTAAGTTAAATTGCAGATGTTCATGGATGTTCTAATCTTTTATTACAATCCTGCTTTTTCAAATACACATTGATTTCAGTTGATTTTTGTGCTGAATGCCCTTCACTGTGCATCAATCGATAAATTGAATTCAAAGGAAAAAGGATACTTGAGAGCTGGTTACAAGGTTGTAGCATAAAGGGAAGGAATTGACTAATTCACATTGCAAATGTCAAAGTGTATTCAGCCTGTCTTATTAAGGTAATCTAATCTCTGTTCCAGCCTTGACCTTCATCCTTGGTGATTGTGGCCTACCTCTCCTCTGGTTGGCCAGGTAACACAGCTAATCTACAAGACTTTCAACTCACCTCTAATCCTAACTCTTATATCGTGTTGGTTTCCTTGCAGCCGAGAGCCTTTTCTCTAATGTGCTGCCCTGTAACTGAACCAGCCCACTGTAAACCAGCCAGTTGTAACTACGCATGTCCACTATAAGCCAGCCAACTGGCACAGCTTTTGAGAATGCCTTGCTGATTTCACTCTCTTGATACTTGTATCTGTCCCAAAAGAAGCAACTTGAAAAAATAATTATTCTTTCATGGGATGTGGATGTGGAGCTGATGTAATTCCTCCCAACAAGTTGCAACACCTTCGGGAGAAGGGGCGAATCATTAAAAATTGGCAAGGCCAGACCAGCATTTATTGCCCATCCCTAACTGCCCTTGAACTGAGTGGCTTGCTAGGCTATTTAAGAGGGCAGTTAAGAGTCAACCACTTGGCTGTGGATCTGGATTCAAAAGAAGGCCAGACCAGGTAAAGATGCCAGATTTCCTTCCCTAAAGGACAAGATAGGTTTTTACGACAACTGATGGTAGTTTCACAATCCCCAACCATCTTTATAATCCCAGATAATCCCAATGGACAGTATCAAAATTAAAGAAAAAGCATATAATTGTGCAAAGATGGGTGGCAGGTCAGGAGATTGGACAGAATATGAAGAACAGCAAAGAATGACAAAATGATTAATATCAAGGGAAAAATTAGAGTACGAGAGAAAGCTAGCTGGAAATATAAAAAAGATAGTAAGAATTTCTATAGATATTTAAATAAGAAAAGTTAACAAAGTGAGCGTTGGTCCTATAGAAAGAGAGCCTGGGGAATTAATAATGGAAAGTAAGGAGATGGCAGATGAATTGAACAGGTATTTTGCATTGGTTTTCGCTATAGTGGATACGGGTAACATCCCAGAAAAGGCTGTAAATCAGGAACAGGATTTTGCCCTTTGCGGAGGTGCTCAGCGGGGGCAGCCCGTGATCAGCTCTACACCACGATTTCACGCTGGTGGGCCAATTAAGGTCTAACCAGCGTGGAATGAGAGCGGCAGCGCTGAGCGCTGTCTGTGCGGACGGGGGAAGAGGAGGGTGGGCCTAGTGTGATCTTCGTGCATGAGCGTAAAAGAGCACTTCAATCTCGCTGAGGCAGCTCTGTGCCTCAGGGAGGTGAAGTGCTGTTTAGAAATAAAGAAAGGAAATAAAATTGTCATAAAACATGTCCCCTCTGTCAAATGAGCTGGGGCATGTTTTAATTCAAAAATAGATTTTTTATTTGATATTTATTTGCTTTAGGAAACCTCATTCCTAAAAAATGTTAAGGCCACTTGGCCTTTTTGCCTGGCCGTCAACCGTTAGGTTGGACGGGCAGCGTAAATTTGACTTTAGTTAGCTTCTTAATGGCCTTAACAGGCCTTTCAATTGTCGGCGGGCGCACTCCGAACGAAATAACATGAGACTGCGCGATGACGTTGGGACACTCGCCTGTGATCATTTTACGCTAGGGTGTGTCTGTGCTGCACCCGCATGCTGAGCGTAATATTCTGCCCCAAGAAATGGGAGGGAGGGAGGAACTCAGGAAAATTACAATCATCAGAGAAGTGGCATTGAGCTAAGTGTTGGAGCTGTGGGCTGACAGGTACCCGGGTCTTCATCCTAGGGCCTTGAAAGAAGTGGCCTAGTGAAACAGTTGATACGTTGGTTTTAATTTTCCAAAATTCCCCAGATTCGAGGAAGATTCCATTAGGTTGGAAAATAGCAAATGTAACTCCTTTATTCAAAAAGAGAGACAGACAGGAAGCAGGAAACTACGGGTCAGTTAGCCTCAGATCTGTTATCGAGAAAATGTTAGAAGCTATTATTAAAGATGTTATGTCAGGGCACTTAGAAAAGTTTAGGGTAATCAGGCAGAGGTTTTGTGAAAGGGAAATCATGTTTAACCAATTAATTGGAGTTCTTTGAAGGAGTCACATGTGCTGTGGATAAAGGGGATGTGCAGAAGGCATTTGATAAGGTGCCACATCTAAAGTTATTGTGGAAAATAAAAGTTCATAGTGTAGGGGCTAACATATTGGCATGGATAGAAGATTGGCTAGCTAACAGGGAACAAAGGGTAGGCGTAAATGGGTCTTTTTCTGGTTAGTGGGATGTAATGAGTGGCCAGAGGGAACAGTGCTGGGGCCTCACCTTGTTACAATTTATATAAATGACTCAGATGAAGGGACAGATGGGATGGTGGCTAAATTTGCTGACGACACAAAGATAGGTAGAAAAGTAGAAAATCCCGGAAGATTGGAGGGTGACAAATGAAACCTCACTATTTAAAAAGGGAGGGAGAAAACAGTGAATTACAGACTGGTTAGCCTAACATCAGTAGTAGGGAAAGTGCTAGAGTCTATTATAAAGCATGTGATAACAGGACACTTAGAAAATATCAACGGGATTAGACAAAGTCAACACAGATTTATGAAAGGGAAATCATGTTTGACAAACGTACTGGAGTTTTTTGAGGACCTAACTAGCAGGATAGATAAGGGACAACCAGTGGATGTGGTGTATTTGGATTTTCAGAAAGCTTTTGATAAGGTCCCACATATGAGTTAGCACATGGGATTGGGGGTAATATATTGGCATGGATTGAGAATTGGTTAGCAGACAGGAAACAGGCAGTAGGAATAGATGGGTCTTTCTCGGAGTGGCAGGTGGTGACTAGTGGAGTACCACAGGGATCAGTGCTTGGGTCCCACCTATTCACAATATATATCAATGATTTGGGTGAATCAAATGTAATATTTCCAAGTTTGCTGATGACACAAAACTTGATGGGAATGTGAGTGATGAGAGTGTTAAGAGGCTTCAAGGCGATTTAGACAGGTTGAGTAAGTGGACAAATACATGGCAGATGAAGTAAAATGTGGATAAGTGTGAAGTTATCCACTTTGGTAGGAAAACAGAACGGCAGAGTATTATTTAAATGGTGATAGATTGAGAAATGTTGATGTACAAAGGGACCTGGGTGTCCTTGTACGCTAATCACTGAAAGCAAGCATGAAGGTGCAGCAAGCAGTTAAGAAGGCAACTGGTATGTTGGTCTTCATTGCGAGAGGACTTGAGTACAGGAGCAAGGATGTCTTAATGCAGCTGTACAGGGCCTGGGTGAGACCACAGCTGGAGTACTGTGTGCAGTTTTGGTCTTCTTACTTGAGAAAGGATATACTTGTTGTAGAGGGAGTGCAGCAAAGGTTCACCAGACTGATTCCTGGGATGGCAGGATTGTCGTATGAGGAGCGATTGGGCCAACCAGGCCTGGATTCACTGGAGTTTAGAAGAATGAGAGGAGATCTCATTGAAACATATACAATTCTGAGAGGGATGGACAGCGTGATGACTGTCACTTTAAGGTCAGTTCAACTGAGTAGAGGTCATGTGATTTGTTCAACCAATGTGTGGCTGGCGTGGGGGAATAAATTCTGGGGGGGGGGGTGTTTCCTAGGAAAAGAAAATGGTTGTATGAAGGGCTGGCTGGATACAAGCAGCCACGGAAGCTCTTGTGTAAATAAAGTTCGTTTTGTTTGACTAGGAAGCCTCCCAGGGCGTGTTGCTACAGACAGACGGGATACAGGAATGATATTTCCTCCGGCTGTGGGGTCTAGAACAAGGGGTCGCAGTCTCAGGAAACAGGGTAGACAGTTTAGGACTGGAGATGAGGAGAAACTTCTTAACTCAGAGGGTAGCGAACATATGGAATTCTCTACCACAGAAGGTTGTGGAGGTCAAGACACTGAATATAATTAAGAAGGAAATAGATGGATTTCTGGACTCTGAAGGCATCAAGGGGTATGGGGAGAGCGCAGGAGTATGGCATTGAGATGGAGGATCAGCCATGATCATATTGAATGGCAGAGCAGGCTCGAAGGGCCGAATACCTATTCCTGCTCCTATTTTCTATGTTTCTAAGAGGACATAGGAGGCTACAAAGTGACATAGACAGGTCAAGTGGGTAGGCAAAGATCTGGCAAATGGGGCATAATGTGGGAAAGTGTAAAACTGTCCATTTTGGCAGGAAGAATAAAAAAGCATATTATCTAAATGGTGAGAGATTGCAGAGCTCTGAGATTCAGAGCGATCTGGGTGTCCTAATGCATGAATCATAAAAGGCAAGTATGCAGGTGCAACGAGTAATTGGGAAAGCTAATAGAATGTTATCGTTTATTGTGAGGGGAATTGAGTACAAAAGTATGGAGGTTATGCTTCAGTTGTACAGGATACTGGCGAGACCACATCTGGAGTACGCTGTACATTATTGGTCTCCTTATTTGAGGAAAAATGTAAATATGTTAGAAGCTGTTCAGAGAAGGTTTACAGACTAATATCAGGAATGGTCAGGTTGTCTTATGAGGAAAGGTTGAACTGGTTAGGCTTGTATCCACTGGAGTTTAGAAGAGTAAGAGGTGACTTGATTGAAACCTTTAAGATCCTGAGGGGTCTTGACAGGGTGGATATAGAGAGGATGTTTCCGCTTGTGGGAGAATCTGGAACTAGGGGTCACTGTTTAAAAATAAGGGGTCGCTCATTTAAGACAGAGATGAGGAGAAATTTTTCTCTCACAGGGCCATGAGTCTTTGAAACTCTCTTCCTCAAAGGCGGTGGAAGCAGAGTTTTTGAATATTTTTAAGGCAGAGCTAGATAGATTCTTGATTAACAAGGGGGTGAAAGGTTATTGGGGATAAGTGGGAGGTTACGATCAGTTCAGCCATGATCTTATTGAATGGCAGAGCAGGCTTAAGGTGTCAAATGGCCTACTCCTGCTCCATGTTTGTATTTAATTAACTGAATTTAAATTAAATTCCACCAGCTAGAATGGTGGGATTTGAACCCAAGTCCCCACAGCAATAGTCTGGGCCTCTGGATTACTAGTCCAGTGACATTACCACTATGCAACCATCACCCCCTTATATTAGCTGTATGAAAGCTTTCATAATTCAGGCTAACCTTTCTGCAAGATCTGGAAGCTTGGAAGATGCTGCAGATGATACACAATGTGGTGCTACGCCGGTAGCGAAAGTTGTGAATGTTTTAAGTGTTGGATGGGGCACCAGTGAAGTAGCTGGCTTTGATCCGAATCATGTGGAGCTTCTTGAGTGTTGTGGGAGCTGCACTCATCCAGGCGAATGGAGAGTGTTCCATCACACTCCTGAATTGTGCCTTGTAGCTGGTGAACAAGCTTTGGGGAGTCAGGCAGATCAACACCAAGATTCATCCCTGTTAGGTCTTTCATTCTCCACTGCTCTGGACTCCAACCTCAGCTCTGGTCCTGACAGTCCTTCGAGTGTGTGCCTCTGAAACCACTCCTGAGCTATGCAGTTCTCTCAATTCTTAGATTTTTTTTTCACACTGCCACTTTATTTCCTGCACATTGGTATTTCTAACGTTAAATAAACTGCTGCTGACTTGCAAATTACCCAGAATCTTAAATTCTGTTCCAACCCTTGATTACTCACCCACTTTGCATTATGGCAATTCCCGGTGATCTTGATGTCTGTGTTACGTCCTTCTCTAGAATGAGTTTGGTGAATCGCCTGTCATTGCCTCGAATATCTTGAAAGGCCCTGACACAGAGCTCAGCACCATGTGCTTCGAGACAAGTTATCACTGCCCGTTTGCCTTCCACAGTGTTGGTAAATGGCTATCTAGTTGCCCCTCCAGTTCTTTAATCTGGAATTTAGTTGATGGAACATTATCTAACTTTTGGCCCCCTTAACGATATTCTCCTTTCCCATTCATATCCAGGATCTTCCCCATTCATCCTCAAAACGTATCCACTCTCTTGACGGTGATTCCACTCAGCATTCAGGTTGCACTCCCTCCATTCACAATACTTTCATCTTGCAGAGGCAGTGGCTGAACTGCTACATTTTCATCTCAAAGTATGTTGGGGAGGGGCGGGGGGAACAAAAATTCTGTTTATTTAAATTATTTTAAAAAGTTTCTTATCATCTCTTGTAAAGCTATCCAGCAGCTCATACGTCTTACCTTTACTGGGCCGACTATTGACCTTTCTCAGTTATTGACCTTCTTGGCTTACTATCTTATTAAACTTCAAAAGCGACTCGTGTCTCCTCTGCTGCTAACTCTGCATCCGAAAAGCTCAACATTCTGCACCTTTCGAAACATTTCCTTTCACTTCAACATTCTCAATGCTGTATGAATTCTCAATGCCCTCAGTCCATCCAAGACCTGTGTACTGTTTCCAAACATGGGGAGATTTTTCTAACGCTTTTCCCGGGAGAGGGCAGGTAAAAAGCAGAGAGTTCACACCTTTTGCCCACAGAATCTTACGTCTGTGAGCCTTCGAATTTCCCTTAATTCCCTTGAATTAAAAAATCTTCAAACTATTAAATCTTTAGCGTGGTGTGACCCAACTGTTACTTCCGGAGTAACCGGATGGTCTCTTCTACTAGCCGCGGCTCCACAGTTAGTGTTCTCACCTCACCTCCGAGACACAAAGGTTCCAGGTTCTAGTCCCACTCCAGGAGCTGAGCACAAAAATCAAGGCCGAGACTCTAGTGCCGGTCTGAGAGAATGCCGCTGCTTCTTTTGGATGAGACATTAAACCGAAGCCCCGTGTGCCTGCTGGGGTGGATGGCACTATTTCGAGGAGGTATTCCAGGCCAGTACTTCTCCCTCAATTATCATCACAAAAACAGATTATCTGGTCGTTCTCACATTGCTGTTTGTGGGAGTTTGCTGTGTGCAAACTGGCTGCCACATTTCCTACAGTACAACAGTGACTACATTTCAATAAAGTACTTCATCCACTGTAAAGACGAGTTCAGTGGTGGTGCAAAAACGCTATATTAATGAAGGCCTCCTCATCGCTATCCAGTGATTCCCTGCTGTACAGATTTTAAATGACGACAAGAGTCGATTTAGCTCTAGTACTACCTAATGGTTGAACTGAATCCAACACACAGGATCGGAATGACAAAGGAAAAGTAGCCTGTTTAATGAGCTGCTGGAGCTTGGAGGGTGAGTCAGTAAAGGAGGGGAGGAAATTCAACAGTATAAGTACCATCCTGGTTCAGTGGTAGCACTCTCACCAGTGAGTCAGAAGGCTATGGGTTCAAGTCACATTTAAACACACCATTTAATCTGACATTTCAATGCACAACTGAGGGAGTACTGCACTATTGAAGGTGTCACCTTTCATACGAAATGCTGAGAGGCCCAGCCTGCCTCTTTGGCTGAACTCAAGTAATCCCGTGGTATGAATCATGCTTGAATAGGAATTACTCTAAGGCTGGGATTTTCCGGTCCCGCCAAAATTTTCCGCCGAACATCAATGGGCTTTTTGCCGGCCCACCAAATTTTCTGTCCTACCATCGATGAGTCCCGTCAAGGGAGGGGTCAGAAAATCTTGGCCTAAGTGGCTTAGCTGACGTTTATTCCCTGACTGATACCACCTTAACCAGACAACTTCATTTGCCTCAGTGCTGTTTTGTTGGATCTTTCTGTGGGCTAACTGGTTGCTGTGTTTGTCCACACAACAACAGTAAAAGGCCCTTAATAAATATTACTTTCTTTGGCCAAGAGCCGCTTTGAACACAAGGGAAAATTAGAATTCACTAATATGGTGACAGCTTCAGGTTCAGGGGAACCTAACCACCACCTCTTGACATCGCTGAATCCCCCACTATCAACATCCTGGGGGTTATCATTGACCGGAAACTGAACTGGACTAGTCATATAAATACTGTGGCTACAAGAGCAGGTCAGAGGCTAGGAATCCTGCAACGAGTAACTCACCATCTGGCTCCCCAAAGCCTGTCCACAAGGCACATGTCAGGAGTGTGATGGAAAACCCTCCACTTGCCTGGATGAGTGCAGCTCCCACAGCACTCATGAAGCTTGACACCATCCAAGACAAGGCAGCCAGCTTGATTGGCACCCCATCCACAAACATTCCTCCCTCCACCGCTGACAAACAGTAGCAGCAGTGTGTACCACCTACAAGATGCACTGCAGGAACTCACTGAGGCTCCTTAGACAGCACCTTCCAAACCCACTACCATCTAGAAGGACAAGGGCAGCAGACACAAGGTAACACCACCACCTGGAAGTTCCCCTCCAAGTCACTCACCATCCTGACTTGGAAATATATCACTGTTCCTTCAGTGTCACTGGGTCAAAATCCTGGAACTCTCTTCTTAACTGCAGTGTGGATGTACCTACACCACGTGGACTGCAGTGATTCAAGAAGGCAGCTCACCACCACCTTCTCCAGGGGATTGGCAATAAATGTTGGCCCAGCCAGTGATGCCCACATCCCATGGACGAATTAAAAAACCTTCAGCTCTTGTTTGGCATATCAATGAGATCCTGTTACTTACAGTTAGTTTTTTTAAAAAAAAAAAATTACATACATATTATGAGATCTGCGTCCTTGAATCTTGAATTCTTGTGAACAAGAATCATCTAAGATTTGTAAAATTAAATTTACTCAAATGCACCCCGCTCACAAACATCTTAAGCCATAAAACGAGTCGTAAGTGATCAGTAAACTTGCCATTGCACTGCATGACGCCATTTCCTTCACGCGCAACATAACTTCTTGACTAAATGTTGTTGGCCAGAAGACCTGAGATACCAGTCCCCTACTGCACGCTTCTTGTGCCGTTAATTTTCTCCCGCAAAACAGCATTTCGTTTGCCTGGAAGATGAAAAAGCATTTTCGTTAATTGTTTTTTCCACAGTATTCCCTAGTTGGAAAAAAACGCCTCCAGTGTTTTCATGAAATGCACCAACTTCAGTAAGGCACATCATATGCTAAATAGTCTTAAACTGTGCGATAATAATGCGCTGGTTAGTCAGCGAGTCTTAGGTTAAAAAAATACCTTGAATATTCGCAATCCAAAAACAGAAGTAGAAAGAAATCCACAACTGCTCAATCCCTATTTGAAATATTTTGGGAGTAATCTTTTACCCAAACCTAGTATTTCCTTCCGGTCAATCCTGAAGGCATTGGCCACCAGCTGCAATATGGTTTCTTGGAGGCCACTGACCATCCAATACTTGATTCAAATGACCATAACACATGCAAGGTTGGCACATGTCTTCCTGTTGTTTTACAGTGGCACAGAGGCATCACAGCTGGATAATACCAATGTGAATTTTTCCCTCCCAATGCCAAGGGTCTGAAGTGAAGCTTAAGGCTCCTCCTGCAGCCTCATCTGAGACTGGTTACCTCAGTACAGACAACAGAATAGGACCCTGGATCTTACTGGTCTGTATGGCTCAGCTACTCACTAGATAAACCTGTGGAGCCACTGGGAAGCTTCATGTACCTCGTTTCTCCTCGTAAAGTTTCTACAGCACTGGAGAAGCCCTGTACCATTAAAAGTGCTACACTATCAGTACGAGATTGGAGGGGTCTGGAGGAGAAGATAAGCAGGCAGAGGGGCAAGTTGCAGCCAGTCAGGACACTGTTCTGGCTGACAGATTTTGCATTCTACTAGTACTTGCCCCTGCCTCATTATACACTTGGGGTAATTAGCTCTGTGTTATTAGCTGGGTAGTAATATGCACAAGACTGGTGCTTCAAGTGTCAACTGTGACTCTCTTTGGTAGTACTCTTGTCAATGACTTCAGAAGGCTGTAGGTCCAAGCCCCACTCCGTGGGCCTGAACATAAAATTTAGGCTGAAGGAGTGCTGCAGGAAGTGAAGTCTTTTGCATAAGACCTCAAATCAAAACAACATCTGTCTCCCAGGTGGATTTCAAAGTTCCTATGACACTATTTATTTTGAAGAAGAACAGCGAGTTATCCCTGGAGTCTTGGCCAACATTTATACCTCACTATCTGGTCATTGTGGGAGCTTGCTGTGTGCAAACTGGTTCCTGTGTTTCCCCACACTGCAGTAGCCACCACACTTTGAAAGTACTCCATTAGTTCTACAAGCACTTTGGTATATTCTAAGGTTGAGAAAGGTGCTATATAAATGCAAGTCATTCTTTCTTTTATCTTGAGACATGCAGACTGTAAATTAGATTTCTTCTTCAATTTTCCAGTCTAACACAACAGGAAACGTTTGTAGCTGAAAAGCTACTTAATTAACACGGCCTAAAGATTTGAGGCAACAAATACAAACTTTGTGGAAGCACTTCCCTGCGGTGTACAACTTCAGCTGCTAATAGCACTCTGTATACAGCAGCCTTTACAAATTTAGGGTCTTGCCGTAGCTATTCGGTTGTAGCTATGGTTCCTATAAAAAGTCTCTGTGGCCTATATTTTGAGGTGTGCCTGTAGTGTGTTCAATATCTGACAATACAACGGTGTAACCCAGCCACGCAACAATATTATCTCCTAGTGATCTGAACTAGATATTTGTATCTTTTGCTTTTTCAGTCTCTGCGAGGGCAGGATGAGTCACCAAGATACAAATAAGCAGTTCTGACTGAATTCATTTATTTCAATCAATAACGATTCATCTTTACCTGATAATACAAAATGACAAGTACCCTTTGCTTCCTCACAACAGTGAATTGCCTTGTTCAACTTAAACAGGATAATTCCTGACCACCAATGAATTTTTCAGCAGCCTTTCTCAGTGCCTGACTCTCTCAGGGGCTTTCTGTTATAAAAAAATCCCAATTGCCCGCTTTTATCTTGATTTCCACTTTATTTTTCCTCTATTCCAAATGGGAAAGGGATCAAAGGTTTTCCAACAATGAACGTGAGATAGTTTTTGATGACAAGAAGTTGCTCATTATTCACTGTCCATGATAAACCAATAATGACATTTGTATATTTGCATCTTATTTATCTATAACTTGTGCGAATTCAGTACATTTTAAAACGCAACACTTAAAGGTAACTAGTTTTTCCCTAAAACCTTTCAGTGGAGAAATGGTCAAAACATCTTGAAATGTGACAATTGTATTAGAGCATTGTTTCTTTTTTTGGTCAGTTGAGTGATATATATGGAATATTTTCATACTAAACTACTGAGAAGTCTGCATGGGTAGAGCTTCTCCACTATGCACTGCATACTCTTTCCAGTAAAGAGACAGTCCACTTGTGGAAGCACTCAGGACTTGCAGGTTTGCAACAGTCTAGACCAGGCATCTGCAGCCTTTGGCTCCAGAGCCACATGAAGCTCTCACACATCTCATTTGCAGCTTCCAAACTTTTCCAGTTGGACCCCATTACCATGAAAAAAGGCAAAATAAAAAACAACGGTCAAGAAACGTAAGAGTCAAGATTTTCTTGTGGGAGCTTATAAAGATTAATCATCATGCTGCACTTTACGGTTGCAAACAATTATTTTAACCAGAAACATCATCATGCTTGAAATTAACCTTTTTGAGTTGTATAGCTACACCGTGGTTATAGATAATGCCTTTGGTTCAATAAAAATTTAATGGTCACGACTATGATTGTTTCTAATATAACTGATACGATAAATTGTTCTGAATGTGATAACAGAATCCATTTTTTAATCAACAGGTGAAAATATTGTCTTAATTTCATGCATCTTAAGTTAAAGTTTGTTTTAAAGATGACTTTACTGACAAAATTATGGTTAAAAAAAGGCCAAAAAAGTAAATGAGAATTCAGAGCTAGCTGAATTTTAATTTAGCTTTTTGCTTGTAGATACATACATTCAATCTATTTGAATACGTAATTTATTATAATATATTTAAATATATATTTAGTTATTTAGAATTTAATTCAGTACAAGTATTTTATTTATCAATGCCAGTTATTCATTCTACCAGAGACTCTTGGCAATTTGCCAAATATTTGGTTTAGAAATGCTGAATTTTCAGCTTGTGAAAATAGTTCTTTATTATCGCCAACTTTTTTTTAAAAAAAGGTTCTCTTGGTGAAAAGGTTGCCAACCCTTGTTGTGGATTTAAATACTTCATGCACTAAAATATGCTGCGTTCTATTGCCGGGACCAAGTAAGAGATATCTCAGGTCCCCAGTGACAGATGTAACTCTCTAGTCATTAAAAAGCAACACGGGGTATTGTGAAGCTGCCCCTTAGTGCACAGTGGAGTTGCGTATTTGCTTCACCGACTGCTGATTTCAGCTGGGGTTCGTTCCACTTGCACCGATAGGCCCAGTTGCCTTTTTCGAGATCTGAATTCTCTCTATCATGTAAAACATGGAATAGGGCAACACAATCATTTTGATCAGATAAAAGAAAACTAGAAAATGTTGGAAATGCACGGCAGGTAAACAGCAGCGTTCGTGGAGAGAAAGGAGGTGTTGACGCTTCAAGTGTGGAGCCTTCGGAAAAAGATAAAGCAGGGAACAGTACATAGATACAGGTATTTTTACAATTGACAGGAGAGATTATCTCCTTAAACCAAGAACTCACTAGAGCGACTCCCATTATCTGTGGAAAGGTGTATGATGAACATCCAGCTGGCGTTAGACGTATAGTCGCATATGGAGTCTGGAACCATGCTTTTTCACTAGCCCATACAATGTCACAGAGAGGGAGTATGGAGGCTCCCAGTCCCAGAGCTGGTCCATTGACTGCAACGACAATGGGTTTCTTAAACTGAATGAAGGCGTTCACAAAGTCCCTGAAAGAAGAATAAAAGGCAAAAAAAAATATTCATTAGTCATCAACGCAGTGAAGTCCCACTGTTTGGGGGGAGAGGTGGGGGTTACGTTCCCGCGAAACTGCGCAAACAGCAAAATCGTGAATGACGAACATGCTTTACAACGGGAGTCAATGACATAGATTCCAGGAATGCGAGGGCAGCATTGGTTTGTGCAGTTACTCTACAGTAAATTGTGGTATGGGACGGACCGGAGCGGTGGGGGAGGGAGGGGCCTCAAAAGAATCCAACTACAGACTCATCTGCTCTTTTACCATCCAAGGCATGTATTGAGAATTTTAAAGAGGCCATCCTCATTTAAAAAAAAAACATGAATCACCTCAAAACTGGCATTCAAAGTTTTTACACAAAACCACAAATAAATTGGTGAACATTTCAAAATTGCAGCTCTGGACCAAGAGATCCGGACATTCCCAGGCTAATCTGCTGCAACTATTCCATTTTTTACATGATACAGAGAATTCAGATCTCGGAAAAGGCAACTGGGCCCATTGGTGCAAGTGGAACGAACACCAGCTGAAATCAGCAGTCGGTGAAGCAAATACGCAACTCCACTGTGCACTAAGGGGCAGCTTCACAATACCCTGTGTTGCTTTTTAACGATTAGAGAGTTACATCCGTCACTGGGGACCTGAGATATCTCTTACTTGGTCCCGGCAATAGAACGCAGCATATTGGGCTGCAACCATTCCAGGCACTGTTTCTCATCCCTGGCAGAAAGAGAATTAAATGTCCACAGCTAGGACTAAAGGAAGGAATCGCCTTCCAGAGACTTGGACACCCATCTCCCCCTACTCCTCCGGTAAAATGTGCCGAGGTCTCCGCTCCGTCATGGCTGCCGTGTCATCTGTATCAAACACTGACCGCGGCCACATCTGTCCAGAATAGAATTAATAAAATGGAACAAATTTCATTTAAGCTGTTTTTAATGAGAGAGGGGAAATAAAACGCACACAAGCGAACGATTGCTCGTGCAATGGGTGATCTGGTGTACAAAGGCTTCAGCGTGGGTAAGCAAACAGATCATTCCTGATGATCTGGGCCATTACTCCTGATTAGTTTAGGAGCTTGAGTACAATTTCCGACATTGTACATGTCAACTGCCTCCAGTCAGTCACTGTGATCAGTTCCTGTTGCTATGCTGCAGTCACCACATACTCACTACGACTTAGGAATTAAACGAAAGGAAAGCAATTTTAAACTTCAAACCATCTCAATCACTGAATGGTTACATCGTGGAAGGAGGCCATTTGGCCTGTTGTGTCCAAGCCAGCTCCCTGCAAGAGCAACTCAGCTAGTCCTACTCCCCGGCTTATTCCCCATAACCCCGCGATTTTTACTATTCAGATAATTATCGAATTTCCTTTTGAAAGTCACAGTTGAATCTGCCTCCACCACACTGTCAGGCAGTACATTCCAGATTCTAACTACTCACTGCATGAAAATCTTTTTTCCTCATGTTGCCTTGGGTTATTTTGCCAGTTATCTTAAATTGGTGCCCTCTGATTCTCGGCCCTTCCACCAATGGGAATAGTTCCTTCCTATCTACCCTGTCTAGACCCCTCATGATTTTGAATGCCTCTATCAAATCTCCTCTTCACCCTCTTCTCTGAGAACAGCCCCAACTTCTCCAACCTATCTACATAACTGTAAGTCTTTCATCCTTGAAACCATTCTCATGCATCTTTTCAGCATCCTCTTCAATGCATTCAGATCATTCCTAGATTGTGGTGCCCAGAATTACAAAGATTACCATAACTTCCTTGCCTTTGTATTCTCTGCCACTATAAAGTCCAGAATCCTGAATACCTTCTTAGCTACTTTCTGAACAAGCCCTGCCATCTTCAACGATTTGAGCACCTATATCCCCAGGTCACTCTTCTCCTGCATCCCCTTTAGAATTGTACCATTTATTTTATACTGCAATTCCACCTTCTACCAAAATGTATCATTTCACATTTGCTCTTTATTCTTTCATGGGATGTGGGTGTCCAATTGCCCATCCCTAATTGCTCTTGAATTGAGTGGCTTGCTTAGTCACTTCAGAGGGCAGTTAAGCATCAACCACATTGCTGTGGGTCTTGAGTCACATACAGGGCAGACCAGGTAAGTAATACCCTTCCCTAAAGGGCATTAGTGAACCAGATGGGTTTTTACAACAGTCAATGTTAGTTCCATGGTCACCATTACTGAAAATAGCTTTCAATTTCAGATTTTATTAATTTGTATTTAAATTCCACCAACTGCTGCAGTAGGATTTGAACCCATGTCTCCAAAGCATTAGCCTGGGTCTACAAGATTACTAGTCCAGCGACATTACCATTGTGCCAGTATCTCTCTCTTTTGTATTCAGTTTCATCTGCCGATTGGCTGCCTATTCCATCAGCCTCTCTATGTCCTCTCAAAGTCTATCACTATCCTCCTCATAATACTTACAAGTCTGAAAAGCAACTGTTCACGGCTACTCTCTATTTCCTGTCACTCGGCCAGCCTGATGTCCGTGCTGCCACTGTCCCTTTTACTCCATAGGCTTTAACTTTGTTGACAAGCCTGTTACATGGCATTTTATCAAAGGCATTTGGGAAGTCCATCTGCACCACACCAACTGCACAACCTTAATCAATTGTCTCTGTTACCTCATCAAAAAACTCAGCCAAGTTAGTTAAACACAATTTGCCTTGTAACAAATCCGCACTGGCCTTTCTGAAGTAATTCTGGCCCATGTCTCTGGACATCACTTGCCATCCCACAGTGATTCTCAGACCCAGTAGTATTAGCACATTTATATATTATATAAATACATAAATATACAAGTCCAAATCATTTCTACTGAGAACAAAAGTAGACCCAGTGTTGATCCATTTCTGACCATTGTTCAATCCATGCAAACACATTGTCTCTCTTTTTTGACTCCACTAACTTTCTATCCATGCTACAATATTGCCTTCTGTGCCACACACCTGATTTTATTTCTAATAAGTCTCCTATGAGGCACTTTATGGAAAGCCCCCTGACAATCTGCCTATAGTACATCTACTGAATTCCCCTGTAAATTGTTAGCTCAGTTCAATTTGCTAAAGGTCAACCTGTCTTTAACAAAACCAAAACATTTCCAAAAAAAACTTGCCAATTTTATCTGGAATTATGGATCCGATGGCTTTGACTGCAACAGGTGTTAGAATAACTGGCCTGTAGATACCTGTAGGATACTCTAGAGGCCTATCACACAATTTGCATAGTCAAGGAAGGTTGAAAAATTGTGGCCACAGCATTTGCCAACTCCTTTCAGCAGCTGAGGGCATATGTCATCCAGACATGGGGAAGGGGTGGCGTAGTGGTAATGTCACTGGCCTAATATTCCAGAGGTCCAGGGTAATGCTCTGGGGACCCAGGTGAAATCTGAATTGAATAAAAATATGGAATTAAAAGTCTGATAATGACCATTAAATTATTGTCAATGGTCGTAAAAATACCCATCTGGGTCACTGATGTCCTTGAGGGAAGGAAATCTGCTGTCCTTACCCTGGTCTGGCCTACATGTGACTCCAGACCCACAGCAAGGTGGTTGACTCTTAGATGCCCCCTGAACAAGGGCAACTGGGGATAGGCAATAAATGCTGGCCTAGCCAGCAATGCCCACATCCCATTAACGAATATAAAAAAGGCTGGAATATCAATGATTTGCTCCAGTGTTTTTTTACAAATGTTTGATGAAGCAGGAACGTAAGGATGCTAAAGATTATATAATGATAGAAATAACTGTAGAAAAGGAATTGGTACAGAATAAAATAGCACAACGCAACATGGGTACAGACTGGATGATGTATGCCCTCAGCTGCTGAAAGGAGTTGGCAAATGCTCAGGCCACAATTTTTCAACCTTCCCTAAATATGTAAATTGTGTGATAAGACTAGAGAGTATCCTACAGGTATCTACAGGCCAGTTATTCTAACACCTGTTGTGGTCAAAGTCTTAGGATCCATAATTCTGGATAAAATTGGCAAGCTTTTTCGAAATGTTTTGGTTTTGTTAAAGGCAAGTTGGTCTTTAGCAAATTGAACTGAGTTTACAATTTACAAGGGAATACAGCAGATGTAATGTAGACAGATTGTCAGGAGGCTTTCCATAAAATGCCTCAAAAGAGACGCGTTAGAAACAAAATCAGGTGTGTGGCACAGAAGGAAATGAAATAGCATGGATAGAAAGTTGGAGTCAAAAAAAAAGAGAAAGTGGGTGTGCATGGATTGAAGGACGGTTGGGAATGGATCAACACTGGGTCCACTTTTGTTCTCGGTACCGATGATTTGGGCTTGTACGGACAGAACAGTATCTCATGACTATCACAATGTTAGCGAGAATGAGGTCTGAAAAAAAACGGCTTTACAGAGAGAGCAGCTTTGTCGCTGAAAGCGGTTGAGGCATGGAGTGGAATTATACGCCAGCAGGACTTTATGGTCCCACTGAAGCCAATGGAGTTTTGAACGATTCACTGCATTTTACAGCCCCGAACCCGGCGTGACAGGGCTGTAAAATTCTGTTCGTGGTCCATGACATATTTTATGGGAAAATGCTATAAATATATCAAGGAGAGGAAGATACAACGCCGTGGAGAAAGAGAGAGAGAGAGAAGGGTAGTGGAATTATTTCTGAGTTGCTCTAGCTGGCACAGACATAATGGGCTGAATGGCCTCCTTCTGTGCTTCAGAGTCAGTGATTTTTTTCTTTCAATATATGGTTTCGAGTAAACTCGAACATCTGCTGAAATAAAATTGCTCATTTGGACTCTAACTGGTGTAACAGATGGATAGCTTAATTTAGGCCGAGTACAAAATGAAGATAATTAAAATGTGCATAATTCAGTAAAATTCACCAATGAGATCAACAAAATTGATGATGTCAGGAAAAGCCTTGCAGTTTTTGAACTGGTGATGGAAGCCTGCTAGTAATGCATCTGGATCCTGCTGACATACTTGGTGTAATGTCAATTATCGAATTGGAGGACATTCCAACACAGCTCAATTGGCTTACTCAGGCACAGTAACCTTTCAAAATTATAAGACAGATAGATATTACACTGATAAAGCAATCTACCTGAAACATTATTCAACCGTCAGATGTTGGCTGGTATGTTGTACATTCACTGGCTATTATATTTCAGATTCACTGCATTCAGTTTTTTTGTGTCTTTTTAGCTCAGGATTATTAGATTATATGTGATCATATTACTGTATATTAATGCACATGAACTTACAGGCCACAGCTTAATGCAGATTCTTGCAACCAGCAAAACTGGGAGGGCGTTAACTTGTGTAAAGAGTTGCTGACTATTCCAATGCTCTGAAAGAATTGGAGAGGAGTCTGTAAGAATTCCACCCAAAGTCAATGACGTAAGTGTCGCTTAAGAACATTGTACCGATGCAAGCTGAGAGATTCTCCAAAGTGCATGCGGTTAGATTTCAGACGCCTGAGATTTGAAGGCACAAACACAGTTGTCATCCCTCTGCATCTGAGTGATAGTTCTTAGCCTTAGGCCCCTTGTAGAGGCTGAAGACTCAAAGTACAAAAAAAAGTTAATGAACCTTCTCAAGGGTACAAAAGGTCAGAGATTGGTACAGCACACAAGGCCATTTGTGTGTGCTAATTTTTTGACAGAGCAATGCAACAAGTTCCACTCTCCCATTGTTACTCCAGAGTCCTGCAATATTTTTTCCCTTCGAGCACTTATCCAATTCTCTTCCAAAGGCTACCATTGAATCTGCTCCTACCACTCTTACAGCAATGCTTTCCAGGTCATAACAACTTGCTGCCATTGTTACCAACCTCATTTTCAACATTTCTACCCATCAGCATTCAGCTGGCTGATGCAGACATGGGAGCTGAAAACAACTGAATAAACATTTTGACAGAAGTGACTGGTTCAGTTTCTGCTTTTCAATGGATTTTCCTCACCATTCACAGATTTCTGATCTCCATGAGTGATGAACAGAGAGTGCGTGCATGTATAAAGTTTTTGTAATATTACTGACCCATTTTCTCCTGGATCTACATTCAGCACTGTCGCTATTTTATAAGGTGAGGAATATTTCATCATGTAAAGTGTAGGGTTATATCCCTTTAAGATTACAAAGAGCAATTGCTTTCAAGTAAATTTTGGATGGGTTGGTACAGATATCAAGTAAAAGGTCTTGACTCCAATAATTAATGGTTCCAAGTAAAGTCTGCTGTTGCGTAATACCTTTCTTTGAAGTGCCAAAAGTACGACATAGAAAGTTGTGTGTGACTCTTGATGGTCAGGAAAAGCATGCTAGATATACTGTTAATATAATACCACCAGCTGATCCCCAGCAAACTACAGTCAGTAATTAGATTAAGACAACTGCATCTATATTCAGCCAAGAGGGAGGAACAAATGGCATAAACCAAGATGCAGAAATATGTCAGAATGTATTTTCTGATGTATTCCAAGTGGTTACAAGGTCAAAGCAAGCTTTTATTTTTATTTACCCGAGACTCAAAAATAACTTAGGAATATAAAATAGCTTATAAAACAAAAGTGGTAAGATCCGGTTTGACGGTAAAATTATACAAATTTGCAGGGAGGTTCTGAATAAAGTTCATTGGAAGAAAGGAACATTGGAGCATAGGAGCAGGAGTAGGTGATTTGGCTCTTCGAACCTGCTCTGCCATTTAATAAAATCATGGCTGATCTGGTTGTGGTCTCAGGTTCACTTTCCTGTCTGCACCCAATTAACCCTTGACTCCCTTGTCTAACAAAAATCTGTCTAGCTCTGCCTTGAATAAATTCAAAGACCCAGCCTCCAGTACTTTCTGGGGAAGAGAATTCCACACTTCAACGACTCTTTAGGAGACAAAGTTTCTCCTTATCTCTGTCTCAAAAGGGAGACTTCTTATTTTTAAAATATGTCCCCTAGTTTTCATCTCCCCTACAAGAGGAAACATGCTCCAGGTATCCACCCTATCGAGTCCCCTCAGGATCTTACATGTTTCAATAAGATCACCTCTCATTCTTCTAAACTCCAATGGGTATAGGCCTAACCTGTTCAACCTTTCTTCATAAGCCAACTCCTTCATCCCATGAATGAGTCCAGTGAACCTGTTCTGAACTGCTTCTAAAGCAATTACATAATTTTTTTAAATAAGGAGATTAAAACTGCACACAGTACTCTAGATGTGGTCTCACCAGGGACCTCAACAGCTGTGGTGAAACTTCCCCACGTTTCTATTTTATGTGATAAAAGTAACCTCAAAAGATGTATTATTAAGTAGAAGCTTCTGGTAACACCAAACGTTGTAAAATATTGTAATCTTTTAACTTTTATGTGGATTTTGACCTTCCTAATAAAAACCTATACCCTTGAAAAATAGGAGTGTAAAGATAAGGAGCCATTATCCAGACTACACTCAGAAATTATGCAGTTGGGAAATGATGGGAACATATTTGTTTACTTTCAGTGGGTAAAGAAAGTATTATTACTGGCCAACAAACTCCCAGAGGAACTGATATGAGTATTATCCTTGGAGGGAAAGTTAAGCCTAAGGAGAGTACATTTTGTTCCAAGTACTCGCTCCCCATTGTCTGTGTAAAAAAAATAAACAAAATGTTCCTTGACGTTTGTTTTCTTTTTTTTTAAAAGTCAAATTTTACAACCAAACAATTTTCAGTTTTGCTGCTGCTTTGTGAAAGGTCACTGACAGGGAGAAGCCACCAGAGTTCTGGAGTGACTGCATTTGTCTTAATGGGGACTGTGAACTGAGACCAGTCTGGGAATCATCGCACGCTTGGTCACTCCTAGAGGATATTACGTGGGTTCACTGTGCACTTGCGAGATGCTTTCTACTCCTTGAACTGAAAACAGGCATAGATCTTAAAAAGAAAGTGCAATATGGTTGATTAATAGTCCTTAAATAATGTCAATCGAATAACGCAGAGTCAAAAGTAACTTATTGTCTTGATTTAGCAGCTCTTCAGTGTAGAATTCAACCTTTTGTGCTTTGCAACTCCAAAAGAACAACCCTATCTGGCATGTTCTTAAAATCCCTCCTCTCCAGTCCCGTTTATTCCTTCTAAAAAGTGCCTTCGCCCAGAAGTTTATACTCACAACAACACTGCTTTGGAGTTAGAAATTATTATGCTTCTGGAACTCTTTTTAAGTTTCTGCATCGCTTTTAAGTTACTCTACTCACTACAAATTCTGTTCTCGAATGATGCAGACTGTGTTTCTGTTGAAGTTATTCAGTTAAAAACCTTAACATTAAGGAGCAAATTTAATTAAAACAAAAACAAATTTCATCCTAAAATGCATCCTATTGTGATGATTCTTTTAACCCGTGGGATTAGTTTGTTCAGGCTGTTGGTGAGGTTTCCCCCCCACCACTGACATCAAAGACCCAGTCAAGAGAACTAGTGTTAACAAAATTAGCACAATGCCCTCCACCACTGTCATTAGGGTGCGCTAGAACTATTACAGTGTAAAGAATAACATGAGCAAAAGAAAATAAACAAAGCCACTCCCTCAGACTGAAGAGAGAAGCTAATTTATTCTTCTTAAATTTCTTTCTTATAGTATTATATAGAATATACAGCACAATAAAAGGCCATTCAGCCCAATCAGGCTATGTTCTCATCAACTCTCTTCCCATCCTTCCTCATTTAACTCTTATCAGTAAAGCCCTTTATGCCCTTCTCCCTCATGTAATTATCCACTTTCCACTGAAGTGCATCTATGTTACTCACCTCAACCACCCCCTGAGGCAGTGATGTCCACACACTCATCACTCTGGGTAAAGATGCTTCTTCTCAATCCCCCATTTGATTTCTTGGTGACTATCTTATACCAGTGGCCTCCATTTATTTTCTCTTCCCCACAAGAGGAAATGCTTTCTCTATGTCTATTCTCCCATACCTCTCATAATTTCAACAGCCTTTATTAGATCACTGAAAAGAACAGGGAGCATTAACTTGCAGGTACAGCAAGCAGTTTGGAAGGCAAGTGGTTTGTTAAGCTTATGTCACAAATGCGTTGAAGTTTAAGAATAAAGAAGTCTTACTACAATTATACTGGGCTTTGGTGAGTCCAACATTGGAGTACTTTGTGTAGTTTTTGGCCCACTTGCCTAAGGACGGACATACTTGCCAATCACCAGATTGGTTCCTGGGATGTAGGGAATGTCATATGAGGAGAGACTGAGTTGACTAGGAATCTATTCCCCGAAGTTTAGCAGAATGAGAGATGATCTAATTAAAACTTACAATTCCTAAGGGGGGCTTGACAGGGTAGATGCTGAGAATAAACAAAAACAGAAAATGCTGGAAAAATTCAGCAGGTCTAACAGCATCTGTGGAGAGAAAAAAAAACAGAGTTAACGTTTTGAGTCCTTATGACTCTTCTTCACTCCTACTGCCAGCAGCCACGCTATTTTGCTTTTATCTTAGATGCTGAGAATGTTTTGCCCTGTCTGGAGAATGGGGAGCACTGGGTCACAGTCTCAGAATAAGGGGTTGGCCATTTAAGACTAGGATGAGGAGAAATTTCTTCACTTTACCCCAGATGTCTGTGGATGCTCAATCACTGAGTATAGTCAAGACAGAGGTAGATTGATTTTTGTGTACTAAGTGGATTAAGGAGTATGGAGTTAGTGCAGGAAGGTGCAGTCGGCATGAAGGATTAGATGGGCTACACCTGCTCCTATTTTTAATGTTCTTTCCATTAGCTTCGACTTTTTGTACCCTGCTATCACCTACCATAGATTTGTTACAAGAAAATAAAAATATCAGCTAAATTGGAAAACAAAACCTAATGTGTTACTATGTACAAAATCACCCACAATGCTGTATACATAAATAAATAAATAACATCCTGGGGGTGACCTCTGGCCTGAAACTGAACTTGACCAGCCATTGTCTTGAAGGTATAATATTTTTCATAATATTTTTCTGGTTTATTGTAAAGTAGGTTTATGGGGGTGGTGTTTTTCTGTCTGTGTGATTTAATTAAATTTTGTAGCCAAGCAGGCTGAAAGTTGAAGTTATCAAAAGTAGTAAGGTGTAGAAGTGTCCTTAATATGTGAATGAGTAAACATGGCTGGAGTCTTAGCATGTGAGGTGTAAAGGGAATTTGTGCTTTTAGATAGATGAAGGGGGATTTGAATTTCAAAGAGGTTAATGAGAATAGTAGCAACATGAAAAGATTTATACTATATGAAAGGTAAAGTTCCAAAGACATATGGAAACAATGGAATTTACATATTAAAAAGGGAGAAACATATATAAAGGAGAATGAGGCTATGTGTCAGGGGAAGGCATTGTAAAACCTAACAGAAGTGTGAGAAGCCCCTAGCATTTGTGCATAACCTGCTGTCTACAGAAACTGAATCTGGAGAAAGCCATTTTGAATTCCACTGGCCAGGGTATTGTGTTAATTTGCTGGACCTGTTTAAAATCTAAAAGCTATTTTTGGACTGCTGCCTTAAAGGGGTATAGCTGGGAGCTGGGTTAATTGGGGATTTTAGGAGTTATTATAGTAATAATTTGTAGATCTATGTATGTGCTTGAAATCTTTCCTTTGTTAATAAATATTTTAATTCTGATTTTTAAAAAAATCTCCAAAGTCTTGGTGGACTTATTTCTTCCGAGTTCAGGGCACGCATCTCGAAATAAGTACACATTGCAAAGCCGTTCTGATAGAGTGATCAAGTTTCCCTTGTGGATTTGATTTGCCTGGCGCACATTATCTGCTGCATCATAGCACCATATAAATACTGTGGCTACAAGAGCAGGCTCGAGGCTGGGAATCCTGTACGAGTAACTCATCTCCTGACTCCCCAAAGCATGTCCACCATCTACGAGGCACAAGTCAGGATGGAATACTCCCCACTTGCCTGGATGAGTGCAGCTCCCACAACTCTCAAGAAGCTCGACACCATCCAGGACAAAGCAGCCTGCTTGATTGGCACCCCATCCACAAACATTCAGCCCTTCACTACTGACACACAGTGGCAGCAGTGTTTACCATCTACAAGATGCAGTGCAAGGGCCTCACAAAGCCTCCTTGGACAGCATCTTCCAAACCCACGCCACTTCTAGATAGAAGGACAAGGGCAGCAGACACATGGGAACACCACCACCTGGCAGTTCCCCTCTGAGCCACTCACCATCCTGACTTGGAACTAAATCACCGTTCCTTCACTGTCGCTGGGTCAAAATCCTGGAACTCTCTCCCTAACAGTACTGTGAGTTTACCTACACCACGTGGACTGTGGTGACAGCTCACCAACACCTTCTCAATGGCAATTAGGGATGGGCAATAAATGCTGGACCAGCCAGTGACTCCCACATCCCATGGATGACTAAATAAAAAATTATGCGACGGACAGTTAACTGCCAAGCATTGTTTGAAATTTAAATCAGGCAGCTTGACACTGATTGGTCAAGACATTGCCCTGGGGAATAAGCCAACGAATGGTTGTTAATTGCTTAGCTGAAACAAGGCGCAATGTGTATACGTGTTCTTTCTGTCTGCAAAGAACAGGGCCCTGTGTATTAATATACGTAGCTTCCAGTATATGCAAATTGCCAGTCACCATGAACTGGTGCATTCTCCATGGCAATGCCTCTACCAATCAGAGTCCACTTGCTATCACTCTCTTCTCGTACAGTATAAATACGTTGTTTCCCCTGACATTGTTATTTTCTTGCAAATTGTCCTGATGAGTGCAAGTTGAAAAGCATCGACGAAAAAAATGGCTTTTTCCAGCAATACTCCAGTTCTGCACAACCAAAAAACTGAAATAAAAATCAGCCCTTAAGAAGAGGTTAAGGGATTCCGTCAATATGTTGGCCTGTCAAGCACCACATGAAATCAAGTTAAGACTTTCATCTTTAATCCCCCAACCATACTCTGTGTGGGCAGTGTTGCAGTGACCCCAGCAGCCATTTGGGGACTGCAGTGTTCACCTCTTTCACATTGCACAGCAACAAATAAAGTGGGATTTCAGGAGGAACCCATTGTTCTTTTGTCATTGTAGAAGTCAGGTATGTGATACTGACACCCTAGCCTCAGTTCAGCACTAACGCCTGTGTGTGCTACTCCCCACATCTCACTGGCAGAAATTTGTTAAATCTCTATCTCCCAGCCTGCAAGGTCACTGAGTTATCCTTCATTTACTCCCAAACGACCACACCTTTCCAAAGAATCAAGAGAACAACGAGGTGAGCAAACATGTGCTTGAAATGGGTTCAGACCCGTCCCAAATTACTGGGATGGGATCCATTGGAACATGGATGTGGGGGAGGCTGATGTCCTGAGTTCCATGAGGGCAGTGTCAGTTTCATGATTAGATAAATGCAGTAAAATCTGTCGCAAATCACTCTGCGTTTCTCAGGCACTGAACCCAGCATGGCACAGGCAAGAATCCCCTGTATCATTCTCATTTTCCCAAAACTATCTGAAGTTTGAATCCATATCTGGTTATCATCGCACTGCCGTTTGTGGGATCCTGCTGTGTGCAAAACAGCTGCTGGCGTTTCCTACATTACAACAGCAACTACACTTCAAGAAAGTAGTTCATTAACTGTAAATCATGTTGGGACATCCAGAGGTCGTAAAAAGTGCTACACAATGCCAGTCTTTCTTCTCAGTGAAAGCAACCAAAATAAACCTGACCTTTCACAACTGGTTTGGACAGATCGTAAAGGGCCATTGCACCATTTTCACAGGAAAGTGCTTGGGATACCTTTCCCTCATTTGTAAAGAACAAACATGACAATGTAGATCAAACGTGACAACGCCGAAATGCTAATCATGCCATTCAGTCCTCAACGCCATCATTAACAAATATGACACATGCCTTCTCTCGTCTTGTGAAGGTGGGCGGGTGAGGGGGGCTTGGTGGAGAGTGGGAGCAAGAGAGAGAGAGAGAGAGAGAGAGAGAGGAGGGGGGGAAGGGAAACCAGATGAAAACCATTTCCAGATCCATTTTTGCAACAGGCAGTCACTTTTCTTTGAATTGATACAATGACTTTTCAATGCCTTCAAAATGTACTCTTTACATGCTGCCATTCAGTCATCAATAGGAGCTGCAAACCAAACTATAGGGGCAGAGATCTTAAATTTCACTGCAGTAAGTTTTAAAAGAATCTTTCCTGGGATGTGGGCGTCGCTGGCTAGGTCAGCATTTGTTACCCATTGACCAAATGCCCTTGAACTGAGTGGCTTGCTAGGCCATTTCAAAGGGCAGTTGAAAGTCAATCACATGGCTGTGGGTCTGGAGTAGGGCAGACCAGGTAAAGATGGCAGTTTTCCTTCCCTAAAATACATTTATGAATCAGTTGGGTTTTTACAACAATTGATGAGAGTTTGAGGGCCACCATTACTGAGGCTATTCCAGGTTTATTGATTAATTAATTGAAGTTAAAATCCACTAGCTTCCATGCTGAAATTTGAATTCCATGTCCCCAGAACATGAACCGGGGCCTCTGGATTACAAGTCCAGTGATATTGCCACTACGCAACCATCTCCCCATTGTGCTCATCCATTATAAGAGCAAGTGCCCCTGTGGGGAACAAACGACAGCTGCAATAAACGGCAGCAGTTCTGTGGAAGGATTCCACGTTTTTGGAGATAACAAGATCTGTCCAGTGGACAGTGCCACAATTTCAAACTTCCCCTCATTCTTTGGTGAAAATGGATGATGGGAAAGATAAGGCACCTTTTGGGATAGGTAAGGCAACCTTTGGGGTTGTTAAAAATAAACATGATTGTGTGTAGAAAGTACAGAACTGTCAAGTTGTCAAAGAACTGTCAAAGCAGTCAAAGAACTGTCAGAGGATACTAGGTGAGTTGGCATGGAGGGATTAAAGGCAAAGCATGGTGGGTAGGGGCATCATAGGTAGGCATGAGTTGGCATAGGGGCTATAAAGGACGATGGGGAAGTGGGGGACATGGACGTGGGGGTATGATAGACCACGGGAAGTCAGTACAGGGGCATGTTAGTACAGGAGGCACGAGGGGCTATGAGGAGTGGTGGGGGCATGAAATGGCATAGGTTGGCAAGGATGGGGCATGGGGAAGGTGTGGGAGGCGAGGGATTTGTTTTAATCTTATTTTTATTTAATTCAACAGAGCACTGGAGCACAATGGCAGGCCTTGCCCAGCCCCACACCCGGCAGAACACTTGTTCTGGGTGCGGTGGGCCTGACCTCTAATCCTGCGCACCCCAGAACGAAAATCAGAACTGCGGACAACCATTTCTAAAGGTCGGGTTCACAGATCCGGAAATTCTCCCGTCCCTGTACACCCGAACTGGGAGCGAAAATCTGGGCCTGAGGCTGACAGATTTTTATGAGGGGAGGGAGTCAAGACTTATGGAACAAAACTGGAATTGAGGTGGAGACCAGCCATGATCAAATTCAATTGCAGAGTCAAGGGGCTGAGTGGCCTACTCCCATCCCTAACCACTTTACGTACATACAAACATACAAAATAGGAACAGGACTAAGCCATTCAGGCCCTTGAGCCTGCTCCGTCATTCAATAAGATCATGGCTGATCTGTTGGTGTTTCAAATTCCACCTTCCCATCTACCTCTGATAATCTTCAATTCCCTTGCCCAACAAGAATCTATCTGCCTTAAAAATATTCAATGGCCCTGCCTTCGGAGGCAGTGTTCCAAAGGTGCACAAGCCTGTGAGAGGAAAAAATTCTCCTCGTCTCTGTCCTAGAAGGGCGGCCCCTAATTTTGAAACAGTGCCCCCTAGTTCTGGACTCACCCACAAGAGGAAACATCCTTTCCAATTCCACCTTGTCAAGGCTGTTCATGATCTTACATATTTCAATCAAGCTGCCCCTCACTCTTCTTAACTCCAGTGGAAACAAGTCCAATTTGTCTAATCTTTCCTCATAAGGCAACCCGTTCATTCCAGGTATCAATCCAGTAAACCTCCTCTGAACCGCCTCCAACACATTTACATCCTTCCTTAAATTCCTAAAGGAGACCAAAACTGCACACAGTATTTGAGATGTGGTCTCACCAATGCCCTGTATAACTGAAGCTATAACATCCTTTCTTTTGTGTTCATTCCTCTTGTAATAAAGGATAGCATTCCATTAGCCTTCTTAATTACTTGCTGTACCTGCACTCTAACTTCTCGTGACTCGTACTAGAACACCTAGATCCCTCTGCACCTCAGAATTCTGCAGCTATTCTCCACTTAAGCAATATTCTGCTTTTTTGTTCTTCCTGCCAAAGTGAACAACATTTCCCTACATTATACTCCATCTGCCAGATTTTTGCCCACTCACTCAATCTATCTAAATCTGTCTGCAACCTCCTATGTCCTCTTCACAACACTTTCCTACCTATCTTTGTGACATTTGCAAAATTTAGCAACCTGCCTTCACTCCACTCATCTAAGTCATTGATATGAATTGTAAAAAGTTGAGGCCCCAGTACAGATCCCTGTGGGACTACACTTGTCACATACTGCCAATCAGAAAAAGACCCATTTATTCATACTCTCTGTTTTCTGTCAGCTAGTCAATCTTCTATCCATGCTAATATGTTACCTCCTCACCATGAGTTTTTATTTTCTGCAATAACCCTTGATGTGGCACCTTATCAAATGCCATCTGAAAATCCAAGTACAGCACGTCTCCAGGCTCCCCTTTATCCATGGCGCATGTTACTCCTTCAAAGAATTTTAACGTGGATATGTGTGAAGTTATCTACTTTGGTAGGAAAAATAGAATGGCAGAGTATTATTTAAATGGTGATCAATTGGGAAATGTTGATGTACAAAGGGACCTGGGTATCCTTGTACGCCAATCACTGAATGCAAGCATGCAGGTGCAGCAAGCAGTTAAGAAGACAAATGGTATGTTGGCCTTCATTGTGATAGAACTTGAGTACAGGAACAAGGATGTCTTACTGCAGCTGTACAGGGCTTAGGTGAGACCACACCTGGAGTATTATGTGCAGTTTTGGTCACCTTATCTAAGAAAAGATATACTTGCCATAGAGGGAGTGTAGCGAAGGTTCACTAGACTGATTCCTGGGATGGCAGGACTGTCACATAAGAAGAGATTGGGCTGACTAGGCCTGTATGCACTGGAGTTTCGAAGAATGATAGGGGATCTCGTTGAAATGTATAAAATTCTGACAGGGATGGATAGACGATGCAGGGGTGATATTTGCTCGGTTGGGGCATCTAGAACAAGGGGTCACAGTCTCAGGATATGGGGTAGACCATTTAGGACTGAGATGAGGAGAAACCTCTTCACTCAGAGCGTGGTGAACTTGTGGAATTCTCTACCACAGAAGGCTGTGGAGGCCAAGTCACTGAATATATTTAAGAAGGAAATAGATAGATTTCATGCTCCAAAGGCTTCAAGGGGTATTTGGGGGGGGGGGGGGGGGGGTTGGTAGCGTGGGAGTACAGCGTTGAGATAGAGGACCAGCCATGATCATATTGAATGGCGCAGCAGGCTCAAAAGGCCGAATGACCTACTCCTGCCTCTATCTTCTATGTTTCTAAATTGGTTAAACATGATTTCCCTTTCACAAAACCATGCTGATTCTTCCTAATAACCTTGCGTTTCTCTAAGTGCCCAGCTATAACTTCCTTAATGATCGATTCTAACATCTTCCTCAATGATCGATTCTAACATCTTCCTCATGAAAGATGTTAAGCTAACTGGCCTGTAGTTTCCTGCTTTTTGCCTGCCTCCTTTCCTGAATAGAGGGGTTACATTTGCTACTTTACAGTCTGACAGAACCTTTCCAGAATCTAGTGAATTCTGTAAACTTAACACCAGCACATCTACTACCTCATTAGCCACCTCTTTTAAGACCCTAGGATGAATTCCATCAGGACCCGGAGAGTTGTCAGCCCGCAGCTCCATCATTTTGCTCAGTATCCCTTCCCTAGTGACTGGGATTTTACCAAGTTCCCCTCTCTATTCCACCTTCTGATTTACAGCTATCACTCAATCACAGAATCACAGAACTGTTATGGTGTAGGAGGAGGCCATTAGGCCCATCATGTCTGCACTGGTTCTCTGAGCATTTCAACTTAATGCCAATCTCTTGCCTTTTCCTTGTAACTCTGCACATTGTTTCTATTTAGATAATCATCCAATGCCCACTTGAATGCTTCAGTTGAACCTGCCTCCACCACACTTTCAGGCAGTGCATTCCAAACCCTACTACTCGCTGAGTGAAAAAGATTTTTCTCACCTCGCATTTGCTTCTTTTGCAAAATACTTTAAAACTGTGCCCTCTGGTTCTTGGTCCGTTTACGAGTGGGAACAGTTTCTCCCTGTCTACTATGTCCAGACTTCTCATGATTTTGAAAACTTCTATCAAGTCTCCTCTCAGCCTTCTCCTCTCCAACAAAAACAGGTCCCAACTTCTCCAATCTGTCCTCATAACTGAAGTGTCTCATCCCTTGAACCATTCTCGTAAACCTCTTCTACACTCTCTCCAATGCACTCACATCCTTCCTATTGTGTGGCGCCCAGAACTGTACACAATACTCCAGCTGAGGCCTAACCAGTGTCTCATATAAGTTCAACATAACCTCCCTGCTCTTGCACTCTATGCCCCTATTAATGAAGCCTAGAATACTGTATGCTTTAGAAACAGCTCTCTCTACCTGCCCTGCCACCTTTAATGACTTATGTACATATACAACCAGGTCTCTCTACTCCTGCACACCCTTTAGAATAGTATCCTTTATTTTATACTGTTTCTCCATGTTCTTTGTGCCAAAATGTATCACCTCACACTTCTCCGCATTGAACTTTCATCTGCCATCTATCTGCTCACTCAATCAATGTGCCAATGTCCTTTTGAAGTTATACACTGTCCTCCCCAGTTTATAATTCTCTCAAGTTTTCTGCAAACTTTGAAATTGTCCCCTGCACACCAAGATCTAGGTCATTTATAGATTTCAGGAAAAGCAAGGATCCCAATAGTGACCCTGGGGGAACTCCACTTCAAACTTTCTTCCAGCCTGAAAAATACCTATTAACCATTACTCTCTGTTTCTTATCCCTCAGCCAAGTTTGTATCCACTTTGCTACTGCCCTTTTTATTCCATGACCTATAACTTTCCTCACACGTCTGTTGTGTGGCACTGTATTGAACGCCTTTTGGAAGTCCATATACACCACATCAACGGCCTTACCCTCATCAACCATCTCTAATACCTCTTCAAAAAACTCTAGCAAGTTAGTTAGACACAATTTTCCTTTAACAAATCGATGGAGACCCTTTCGAATCAATCCATATTTTTCCAAGTGATTATTAATTCTATCCTGAATAATTGTTTCTAGAAGTTTCCCCACCACTAAAGTTAAACTTACTGGTCTGTAATGGCAGGGCAGGTCTTTACAACCTTTTCGAACAAGGGTGTAATGTTTGCAATTCTCTAGTTCTCTGGCACCTCCCCTGAATCCGGGGAACATTGAAAGGTTATTGTCGGTGCATCTGCAATTTCCATTTTTACTTCCTTCAATATTCTTGGGTGCATCTCATCTGGTCCCAGTGCCTTATCAACTCAAGCCTTATCAAGTTAAATCATTCCAGTGGTTGAGTTTCCTCCCCTGTCACCTTGGCCTGGGCAGCATCTGCCTCGTCGGTAAAGACAGACGTAAAGTATTCATTTAACACCTCAGCCATGCCTCTTGCCTCTATGTGCAAATACTCTTTTTGGTCTCTAATCGGCCCTGCTCCTCCTTTTATCACCTTTTTACTATTAATGTGCTTATAGAATACTTTGGGATTTTCTTTTATGTTAGCTGCCAGTATTTTTTCATAATCCCTCTGCTTCTCGTATTTTACATCCCTTCCGAACCTTCCGTATTCAGCGTGGTTCTCAATTGTATTTGCTACCTGACACTAGCTGTAAGCACACTTTTTTCCTTTATTTCTATCTCCTTTGTCATCCAGGGAGCTCTGGATTTGTTTGTCCTACCCTTCCGTTCTGAGGGAACATACCTTGACTGTGCCCAAACCATCTCCTCTTTGAAGGTAACCCATTGTTCAGCTACTGTTTTTCCCTCCAACCTTTGGTTCCAGCCTATCCGGCCCAGCACCGTTCTTGCCCCATTGAAGTCCGTTCTCCGCCAGTTGATTATTCTTACTCTGGATTGACCAATATAATTTTCCACCGTCATCCTAAACCTAATGATATAATGATCACTGTCCTCTAAATGTTCCTCCATTGTCACTTGATCTACTTGGCCCATCTCATTCCCAAGAACCAGGTCTAACAGTGCCTCCTTTCTTGTGGGACTGGACACATGCTGCTGTAGGAAATTCTCCTGAACACAATCCAGGAACACTTGTCCCTCACTGTCCCTTACACTACCACTATCCCAATCTATAAATGGGTAATTAAAGTCCCCCATTATAACTATTCTATGATGTTTACACCTCTCTGTAATTTCCTTGCAGATTTGTTCCTCTATACCCTTCCCACTAGCTGGTGGTCTGCATATTATACCGAACAATGTAATTGCACCCTTCTTATTCCCTAGCTCTAGCCAAATTGATTCTGTCCTTGAATCCTCTGACACATCCTCTTTCTCCAATACTGCAATACTCTCCTTAACCAAAAATGCCACCCCTCCTCCTTTCATTTCTTTCCTATCGTTTCTGAACACCTTTTTTTTCATTCATTCATGCAATGTGGGCTTCGCTGGCTGGGCCAGCATTTATTGCCCATCCCTAGTTGCCCTTGAGAAGGAGGTGATGAGCTGCTTTCTTGAACCTCTGCAGGCCATATGGCGTAGGTACACCCACAGTGTAGTTAGGGAGAAAGTTCCAGGATTTTGATCCAGCGACAGTGAAGGAACAGCGATATATTTCCAACTCAGGATGGTGAGTAACTTGGAGGGGAACTTCCAGGTGCTGGTGTTCCCATCTATCTGCTGCCCTTGTCCTTCTAGATGGTAATGGTCGTGGGTTTGGAAGGTGCTGTCGAAGGAGCCTTGGTGAATTTCTGCAGTGCATCTTGTAGATGTTACACACTGCTGCTACTGGGTGCCGATGGTGGAGGGAGTGAATGCTTGTGGATGGGGTGCCAATCAAGTGGGCTGCTTTGTTCTGGATGGTGTCAAGCTTCTTGAGTGTTGTTGGAGCTGCACTCATCCAGGCAAGTGGAGAGTATTCCATCACATTCCTGGCTTGTACCTTGTAGATGGTGGACAGGCTTTGGGGATTAAGGAGGTGGGTTACTCGTCACATGATTCCTAGCCTCTGATGTGCTCTTGTAGCCACTGTGTTTATATGGCTGGTCCAGTTCTGTTTCTGGTTAATGGTAACCCCCAGGATGTTAATAGTGGGGGATTCGGTGATGGTATTGCTATTGAATATCCTTGTAACCAGGGATATTTAACACACAGACCTTCCTTGAGCCAGGTCTCCATTATCACCACAACATCATAATCCACAAGGCAATCTATGCCCGTAACTCCACAATTTTATTAATTATACTCCGTGTATTCACTTCCATGCAGTGTAACGCTGATTTAGACTTCATTACTTGCTCCCTTACTCTATGACTCCATCTGTTAACTTACTATCCTCTCTTTTAGTGCTATCCGACTCTCCCAGTATTCTGTGCACTCTGGTATTACTTTCTGATATTCTCTCCTGGTTCCCACACCCTTGCTGAGTTAGTGTAAACCCGCCCCAAAAGCACTAGCAAAACGCCCCACAAGGAACTCAGTCTCGGCTCTGTTTAGATGCAACCCATCTGGCTTGTACAGGTGCCATCTCCCCCAGAGTCACTCCCAGTATCCCATGAATCTAAAGCCCTCCCTCCTGCACCATCTTTCCAGCCATGCATTCATCTGTCTTATCTTCCTATTTCTGTACTCACTTGCATGTGGCACTGGGAGTAATCCGGAGATTAGTACTTTAGAGGTCCTGCTTGCTAATTTTCTACCTAGCTCCCTAAATTCAGATTGCAGGACCACATCCCCCTTCCTACCTAAGTCACTGGTACCATTGTGGACCATGACCTCTGGCTGATCACCCTCCCCCAGAAGAATATTCTGCAGCCACTCTGTGACATCCTTGACCTTGGCACCAGAGAGGCAACATGCCATCCTGGAGTCACATCTAAGGCCATAGAAATGCCTGTCTGTTCCCCTAACCAATGAATCCCCGATCACTATTGCTCTTCCTTTCTTCTTTCTCCCCTCCTGTACAGCCAGGCCACTTGTGGTGCCACCAACCTGGCTCTGACTGCACTCCTCTGATTCATATTGGAATGTTTTTTGCTTCCTCTATAGCGAAGACAGAAGCAAAATATCTGCTATTTCTTCACTATCTACCATTAACTCCCACTGTCACTCTCTAGAGGACCAGCACTCACTTTAGTTGCTCTTTTCCTTTTTAACTACCTGTAGAAACTCTTGCTATCCAATTTTACATTTCCATCTAGCTTGCTCTCATACTCTAATTTCTAACTCCTGCTTAACCTTTCAGTCATTCTCTGCTGTTCTTTATATTCTGATCAATCATCTGACCTGCCACTGATCTTTGCACAGTTATATACTTTTTTCTTAAGTTTGACGCTTTCCTTAACTTCTTTCGTTAACCACGGTTGGTGTGTCCTCCCCTTAGAATCTTTCTTTATAGTAGGAATATCCTTATTCTGAGTATTCTGAAATATCTTCTTAAATGTCTGCCACTGCTCATCTATCGATCTATCCCCTAGCTTAGTTTCCCAGTTCACTTCAGCTAGATCAGCTTTCATGCCCACAAAGTTGCCCTTATTTAAGTTAAAAATACTAGTCTTAGACCCACTCTTCTCCCTTTCAAACTGGATCCAAAATTCAATCATATTGTGGCTGCTGCTACCGAGGGAAGCCTTCTCTGGGGTTATTAATTAATCCTGTCACATTACACAATACCAAATCTAATATAACATGCTCTCTGGTTTCAGAATGTACTGCTCTAAAAAAACTCTTTTGAAAACATTCTATGAACTCTTCATCCAGACTACTACTTTCAAACTGATTTTTCCAGTTTATACGTAGGTTAAAATCACCCATGATTATTGCTGTCCCTTTATCACAAGCATCCAATATATACTTGTATACTTTGTCCTACATTGTGGTTACTGTTAGGGGGCCTGTAGACCACTATCACTTGTGAATTCCTTCCCCTACTATCCCTCATCTCCACCCAAACCGAGTCTACATCCTGATCTCCTGAACCAAGGTCATCTCCAACTATTGCACCAATGCCATCCTTGATCAACAATGCTACCCTCCACCTTTACCTAGCTTTCTATTCTTCTTGAATGTCATATACCCCTCAATATTCAGGGCCCAATCCTTGTCATCCTGCAGCCACATCTGATAGCTATGGCTATCAGATCGTATTTATTTACTTCAATGCGAGCTATTAATTCATTCACTTAGCTATGAATGCTACATGCATTCAGATAGAGCCTTTACTTTTGTCTTTTTGTTATCTTTGTAACATCTAGTTTTGACCATGGGTGTTTCTTAGGTTTGATCTCTCTGTGGCTCCCTGCTATTCTATGACCCTCATTTCCTATATTACTATTATGGTGTCCTGCCTTGAATCTACCCCTTGATAAGCCACACCTACCCAAGCTTGATCCATCACCCCCCTTGTTAGGTTAAAGCCCTCTCTATTTCCCTAGTTATGTGATTCACAAGAAAACTCATCACAGCACAGTTCAGGTGTAGACTGTCCCAATGGTACAGCCCCCACTTTTTCCAGTACTGGTGCCCAGTGTCCCACGAACTGGAACCCTCTTCTCCCACCCCAGTCTTTGAGCCATGCATTTATATCTCTAATCTTATTTGCTCTCTGCCAATCTCCACGTGGCTCAGGTAATAATCCAGAGATTATTACCTTTGAGGATCTGCTTCTTAATTTGGTGCCTAACTTGTCATACTGACTATGCAGAACCTCCTTCCTTGTCCTGCCTATGTCATTGGTACTTACATGGAAACGACGACTGGATCCTCCCCCTCCCAATGCAAGTTCCTCTCCTGCCCTGAACAGATGTCCCGAACCCTGGCACCGAGCAGACAACACAGCCAACTGGACCCTCACTCTTTGCTGCAGAAAACAGTGTCAATCTCCCCCACTATACTGTCCCCTACAACCACTACATTCCTGTTTGCTCCCCCAACTTGAACAGCTTCCTGTACCATGGTGCCATGCCCAGCCTGCTCATCTATCAGGCAGACCTTGCTTTCATCCACACAGGCTGTGAGCACCTCAAACCTATTTGATAATTGCAAAGTCTGCAGCTCTTCCACTACTGTCTACTCAGTACCAATACCTGCCTCACTCCTGGTCACATCCTCCTGTCCCTCACTGCTGACCAAAACCGACGACCCTATTCTAAGAGGTGTGACCATCTTCTGGAACAAACTGTCCAGGTGTTTCTCCCCCTCCTTTATGTTGTGCAATGTCTGGAGTTCGGCTTCCAGATCAATAATCCTGATCTGGAATTCCCCTAGCTGCTTACACATCCTGCAGACATGTTTGTCATGATCACCTTGGCATTCAAAAGCTCCCACATTCATTCAACAGCTGCAACATAACACCTGTCCTGTCATTGCTACTTATGTTATTTAGTTAACTTAATTTAATTATTCACTTAACTAAAAATAATTCCTATGTATACCACACCCTTTTTCCCCGTGCACCAAATACCCACGTGAATCTAATCTGCTATTCGTTAAATCTCCGTCTCACTCTGGCGTAGTTACCTGTCTCCTCGCATGCCCCTTACTGATCATGCGGCTTGAAAAGCCTCTCTCTTTTATAGACCTTCTGATGAGCCAGTAGCTAGTTTAGCTTCCTGCTACAGTAATTAGCACCAACTGAGCCAACTGCTTTCAGGTGATTGACAGATAACTGCCACTCCAGACAGTTCTCTGTTTGGCAAGCAAGCCTAACTTACTTGAAGATTAGTACTATGGCAGATCTTGATTCTTAATCTATGGTTAAAACCTGAAAAGGACTTACCAGAACTTACCATGTGAACCTAATTCACTACTCACTCGGTCTACGTCCTCATTCTGGTGTTGTCACCTGTCTTTAGTTTACTGAAGGGAGGTTGGGCTAAAAATGGATATCCATGAAGAAATCCATGCGGATTACACAGGTAATGGCACATACCGCTATCTGTCCCCAAGGAAAGGATGCAGTCTATGTAGCATCACTTTGGTGCAGATGCATTTTAGCCTGATATCTTTTAGAACCTTTGTGTCTGGAAACAATTTTGTAATCCAAACAAACTTGCTGGCAAAATTGGATCATATTTAAATAGGAAAAAAAATGCTTCAGGCAGAAAAAATAAAGTTCATCATCGAGTTGTCACCTGTTGGGTTTCAAGTTACTGTTGTGGTCGGGTATGCTTTTTTAAATAACTTTACTTCAGTTATGCAGTAAGCTAACCGCGCTATGGGTGTACATGGACTGTAGTGGTTCAAGAAGGCACCTCACCACCACCTTCTCAAGGGCAACTAGTGATGAGCAATAAATGCTGTCCCAGCCAGTGAAGCCCACATCCCATGAATGAATAAAATAAAATGTTACTATTCTAGGCAGCCACTTAAGCAACTTATTTGTTTTTAAGTGTGAAATTATGGGATGTGGCCATCACTCTGATGGACAAACGCTGAATCTTCAAACTTTCAAGGGCCTATCCTTGCCCTGAATTCAAACTATGTGCCCAGGAAAACAAACAAAAAGCTTGTTTGGTAATTGCTTTCGGATACTAGACCATCCTATGCCTTTTGACCCCATGACAGTCTTTGAAAGTGGTAGAACATCACATTAAGTCCTTGTTTAATGTTTAAAATAGTAAATGCATTTATTAAATAATGAATGAGTGAACAGCCGAACAGTTATGCACTTATAGATTTACAGTAGAAAAGTCTCTAACCCAATAAAATAATAAAAAGATCATTACTCTAACGACTAATTGAATCTCTAACAAATGACAGGTTTAGATAACACAGACAAAGAAAAGCTGCTCCCATTATCTGATCATACAAAGTCTAAGGGTTACAGATTTAAGGTTTAAGGCAAGCGATGCAGGGAGGGTGTGGGGATGAGCTGTTTTACGATGGGGTGCCACATCAGGAGTACTGTGTACAGTATTGGTCTCCTTATTTAAGGCGGATGTAAACGCATTAGAAGCAGTTCAGACATAGTTTACAAGACTAATACCAGGAATGGGCGGTTCTCTTATGAGTAAAGGTTGGACTGGCTAGGTTTGTATCCACTGGAGTTTAGAAGGGTAAGTGGTGACTTGATTGAAATCTTTAAGATCCTGAGTCTTTACAGGGTAGATGTGGAGAGGATGTTTCCTCTTGTGGGAAAATCTAGAACTAGGGATCATTGTTTAAAAATAAGGGGTCGTCCATTTAGAACATAAGAAATAGAAGCAGAAGTAGACCATTCGGCCTATTGAGCCTGCTCCGCTATTCAATAAGATCATGGCTGATCTTGTTGTATTTCGTTTTCCACATTCCCATCTAACACTGATAACCTTTGATTTTGTTACCTAACAAGAATCTATCTACTTCTGCCTTAAAAATATTCAATGACCCTGCCTCCATCTCCTTCTGAGGTAGAGAATTCCAAAGTAGCACAACCCCTGAGAAAAAAAATTTCTCCTCATCTCTGACCTAAAAGGGTGACCACTAATTTTAAAACAGTGCCCCCTAGTTCTGGATTCACCCATGAGAGGAAACACCCTTTCGACATCCACTTTGTCAAGGCCGTTCAGGATCTTGTATACTTCAATCAAATCGCCCCTCACTCTTCTAAACTCCAATGGAAATAAGCCCAGTCTGTCCAACCTTTCCTCATAAGACAGCCCACTCATTCCAGGTATTAATCCAGTAAACCTCCTCTGAACTGCATCCAATTCATTTACATCCTTCCTTAAATAAGGAGACCAAAACTGCACACAGTATGCGAGATCCGGTCTCACTAATGCCTTATATAACAGAAGCATAATATCCTTACTTTGATGTTCAATCCCTCTCGTAATAAAGGATAGCATTCCATTAGCCTTCTTAATTACTCGCTGCACCTGCATACTAACTTTTTGTGACTCATGTACAAGAACACCTAGATCCCTCTGCACCTCAGAATTATGCAGCTGTTCTCCATTTAAGTAATACCCTGCTTTTTTGTTCTTCCTGCCAAAGTGAACAACTTCACATTTTCCCACATTAACCAGCTTATATTTCAACTCTTTCTTGGACTCGAACTCAAGTTCTGTCAAAGGGTCATGAGGACTCGAAACGTCAACTCTTTTCTTCTCCGCCGATGCTGCCAGACCTGCTGAGTTTTTCCAGGTTTTGGATTTCCAGCATCCACAGTTTTTTTGTTTTTATTCCCACATTAAACTGCATTTGCCAGATTTCTGCCCACTCAGTCAACCTATCAATCTATCCATCTGCAACCTCCTCATGTCCTCTTCACAACATACTTTCCTACCTAACTTTATGTCATCTGCAAATTTAGCTACCATGTCTTCACTCACCTCATCTAAGTCTTTGATGTAAATTTGGAAAAAGTTGAGACCCCAGCACAGAGCCCTGTGAGACTCCACTCATCGCATCCTGCCAATCCGAAAAAGACCCATTTATGCATACTCTTTGCTTTCTGCCAGCCAGCCAATCTTCTATCCCTACTAATACGTTACCCCCTACATCATGCACTTATATTCTTTGTAATAATCTTTGATGTGGCATCTTATCAAATGCCTTCCGGCAATCCAGGTACAGTACATCTACAGGCTCCCCTTTATCCACTGCGCATGTCTGCTTCCTTCAAAAAACTCCAATAAACTGGTTAAACATGATTTTTTTTTCTCAAACCCCTGACAACTCTTCCCAATTGCCTTGAGCTCTTCTAAGTGCCCAGCTAAAACCTCCTTAAAGATCAATTCTAACAACTTCCCCACGACAGACGTCAAGCTAACTTTTAAGGCAAAGATGAGGAGAAATTTTTTTCTCCCAGAGGGTCATGAGTCTTTTGAACTCTCTTCCTCAAAAGGCAGTGGATGCAGGGTCTCTGAATGTTTTTAAGGCAGAGGTAGATAGGTTCTTGATAAACAAGGAGGTGAAAGGTTTTCAACAGTAGGTGGGAGGTTACAATCAGATTAGCCATGGTCTTATTGAATGGCAGAGCAGGCTCCTGCTCATAATTCATATATTCATAAGTGGCACTATTCTGGAACTTGCTGCCTGCGAGGGTGGCGGAAGTGGAGATGATGAATGATTTCAGGAGGAAATTGGATGGGAACGTGGGGGAATTAAACTTGCAGGTCTACAGGGATAGACTGACTGACTGGGGTGATCTATAGAGAACTGGCATGGACTTGATAGGCCGAGTGGCTTCCTTCTATACCCTAATTGTTTTTTATATTCGATGTGGGCATCGTTGGCTAGGCCAGCATTTACTGCCCATCCCTAATTGCCCTTGTTTAGAGGGCATTTCTTTTTCTGACCCTTTGCTGTGGGTCTGGAGTGACATGTAGGCCATCAATGAACCAGACAGGTTTTTAACAACAATGGTTTTGTGGTCATCATTAGGCTTTTAATTCCAGATTTTTAGTGAATCCAAATTCCACCATCTGCTGTGGTGGGATTTGAATCTGGGTCTCCAGGATAACTAGACCAGCAACAATACCACTATGCCATCACCTCCCCCTATAAATGACTTTTAGATACACCATGTCTCTTGCCAGCGCCCGATGCCTGCTGATAGCTGTCTGTACATACACACTGGTCTGCAAATGTACGGAAATCCAATGATGTCACTCTGCTGCGCCCAACCTGCCTGCAGCCCTCTGCGCTTGCATCAATGACATCAGTACATCTCGCATGGTGACATCACCACACACATGCACAATCCACCCAACCCTCGATGGTGACTGCATTCAGTTGCTGGGCCGTGGCTCCCGTCATGGAATAACGCCTGAAATAATGTAATATAATTATATTATTTAACTCTTTTATGGCAACATTTCCCATCACCACCATCTCCACCACCCCCTTCACGCCTAATCCCTCTATCATGATCCAACCCTGTCATCATTGCTGCATTTGTGTTTGTCACTCAACTCCTTTCTGCTCTCTGTAAACTCTGTGTCTTAGATTCCGGACAGGCAAACAGCATCCTGCTCCCTCTCTGTAAGTGACAGGAGCTCCGGCCAATCCGCTTCAAGTAGGAATTAAAGGACGCCACCTAAAAGACAGCCCTGATGATTTGAGCAGCGCCATCTTTGGCCCTGGCTGCTACCCACTCTGTTGCTTGCAATGACTTAATGGAGCAGAACACTGGAACTGCACATGGCTGTACTGGCAACAAACGGAGCTTTTAGATATACACAGTGTTGCTTGTTTCATCAATAAATTCCAAATTGTCACAGGTATAATAGAATTTTTCAATTGTCTCATCTCGTGAAATTCTCCAACTATTCTTATCGCCTCACGCTTAGCAGCAATCAACCAAATACAAGCAGAGTTTATATTGTACATATTGTATATATTGTACAGACTAAAGGGGAGTGAAGAGAATTTTTTTAAATCAGCGAGTTGTTGCAATTGGGAATGCGCTACCTGAGAGGGTGGTGGAAGCAGGTTCAATAGTAAATTTGAAAGGGGAGATGGATAAATACTTGAAGGGGAAGAAACTTTAGTTCCAAGGGGAAAGAACAGGTGATTGGGAGAAACTGGATCGCTCTTTCAAAGAGCCGTATACAGCACGATGGGCCGGATGACTCCTGTGCTGCATCATTCTCTGATTCGATGGTGTATTTGAAAATCATGAGACAGCTCGCTCTAAATTCCGTCTGCGGAATAGGCAAGTTCAGAAAAATCACAATCAGAAAAAACGAAAATCGATAATTTTTATCACTGGTAGATCGGATTTAAATGCTCTGGAAATCAGCAAGAATGTTCATCTCAGCAGACAGGGAGAGAGCCAGTGGGAATTTTGAATTTGCAGATGCTTTGATTCCTTAATAAAGTGGGACGAGTTTAGACACGCTGTGAATTTTTACATGGTAACCTCCTAGACTAAGCCCACTATGTTAGAAGATGGTTAAGAATTAACCAAGCATCTCGTGCCAGTAGTCAAAGTAGCCAGCATCTGTGCAAATTTCTGACTCTTAGCTGAGGAATGTTTACTCTGAATATTTATTTCACGTCTATTCATTGTCTCCACGGTTTATTTTCAAAAATCATTTAATGTAGCAAATATCCTGGTTGCTTTTTCTATTCCTTTCAATAAATTCACATGTGGGTCATTGGGGAGGCAGCTGAGGGGTGCGGGGAGGTGAGGGGGGGGGGGGGGGGGGGGGGGTGGTGTCGTGGGGTGAAGTGAGTGAGGTGGAGAAATGCTTTCCCTCATCAGAGAGAGACAGATGTTTTTCTAAATTCCTTGTTAATGGTAATCATTCACAATGATACATATGGGTCAGCTACAGTGTTAGGTTCTGTCGAAAAACGCACCGTAAGTCAAGAGATAGAAAGATTTGCATTTGTATAGCTTCATATCCTGAAGCCAGTCCATCATCTACAAGTGTCATGATAATCAAGAAAAATCTGAATTATGTCCAGCAATATTGGACTTTAAAAATAAGACCTGATTTAAAAAAAAATGCACGCAAGCCATTGGCTGGAATGCTGCAGGGTGACTCCCTAAGAGGCAATGGAACCTCATCCTGTTGCCAGACAAGGTGCTTCCAAAGACATCGAGGAACTAATTGCTCCCACCGTTACAGACAATGGGGCATAATGGGAGATGAGTATCACCTCATCACGGAATGTTGTAAGCAATGCCTAGACAGATTTGTGAATTCGCTTCCCCCTTGGAATATGCAAAGGAAGGGTTAAAAGTCAGCTGAAAAGCTGTCCCGGTGTCAGTCTGTGTGTGGGTGTTCTGAGAGAGAGCAAGTGCAAGATCCAGATCTCTCTCCCTCTCTACCGAATTCAACACTACTGAAACCTCGAAACCAACTATTCGTCCACTGAAGTCAATACTACTGGAATCGCAACAGCTGCATTGCTCAGTCACCTACTCCCCACGAGTCAAGAACTGTTCTGTATACCCTTTTTTAAAATATATATATATATTCACTTACTTCAAGTTAAATTCTTACTTTTAACCTGAATGACCGTCTATACATGTGTTTTATCCATTCTTGCCTTTAGTAGTTCATAAACTTACTCTTAACTTTAACTCAAGAAAGTCTGATCAAGTTGGCTCCTTCAAAACCAGAACGATTGGGCCTGGGGAAAATGGTATCTGCGAAAGGGATCCTTTTTAGATTAAATCTTGTTGCGACCAACAGAGGAGTGGGGGTGGGGGGGGGGTGTTGAATAAAGACAGGGAGTCAGCGGGAGTCAGTTCATCCCTCCTCACCTAGGGCATAACAATTAGGGGGTGTCCCAGCCAGATGGTGACAAATTGAGTGGCCTCGCCTGGATCAACAACTTTGGGGAACCTCAGCTGGGGGTGGGTCGTAACAAAGGCACAAGTCAGGAGGTGATGGAATACTCTCCAATTGCCTGGATGAGTGCAGCTCCAACAACACTCAAGAAGCTCAGCACTATCCAGGACAAAGCAACCTGCTTGACTGGCACCCCATCCACTACCTTGGACATTCACTCCCTCCACCACTGATGCACAGTGACAGCAGTGTGTACCATCTATAAGATGTGCTGCTGCAACTCACCAAGGATCCTTCGACAGCATCTTCCAAACTTGTGCCTCTACCACCCAGAAGGGCAAGGACAGCAGATACACGGGAACACCACCACCTACCTGCACGTTCCCCTTCAAGTCACACACCATCCTGACTTGAAACTATATCACTGTTCCTTCACTGTCACTGGGTTAAAATCCAGAAACTCCCTTCCTAAGAGCACTGTGGGTGCACCTACACCACAATGACTGGCTTGCCATCACCTTCTCAAGGGCAACTAGGGATGGGCAACAAATGCTGGACTAGCCAGCGACGCACACATGCCCTGAATGAATAAATAAATAATCCAGCCATTATCACATTGCTATTTGTAGGGGTTTACTGGGTGTGAACTAATTGCCACATTTCCTACAGTGACCATACTTCAAAAAGTATTTCCTTGGCTGTAAATTGCTTCGAGACGCCTGGAAGTCGTGAAAAACACAATATAAGGGAAAGTCTTTTTTAATTTATCTGATTGGCTTTGGAATGCAGAGAATATTGTTACTTGGGGGAGAATTTTCTCCCTGTTTGTAAGGGGGGCGGGGGGGGGTGCTGTGTGGGAGTGGGCGTGCGCACAGCCGATTGCCACCCGTGATTGGCTGGGTGCCACCATTTTACGTGGGCGGGCCAATTAAGACCCACCCAGCGTGACGTGCGCGCTGGGAAGCGCTGGGCACACCCTGTGCAGGCGAGGGGCGGGGGGGGGGGGGTGGTTTAACCTGAGTCGGGGCCTGCGGTCTTTTGTGTATGTGTGCAAAAGGGTGCAGAAATCTCCCCGAGGCACGGAGCTCCTCAGGAGGATTAGTTTAAGTTTAAAAACTCTTAATAAAGGGAAAAAACACTTTTAGGACATGTCCCCTCATGTGAAACTGTCACATGAGCTGGGACATGTCTATGGATGTTATCGAAAATTTTTTCAAACCTTTCAAAACCTTCATGAGACCTCATTCTGCCCGTGGATGAGGTTCCATGAAAAATGTGAAGGCCGCCTGGGCTCTTTGCCTGCCCCCCCGCCAACCTTAACGTTGGACGGGAAGTTCAGTTTATTGCTTTAATTGATAGTTAACTGGCCTTAATAGGCCTTTGACAGTTTGGCGGGTGCGCAGCCGACTCGGGTGCGAGTCCACCGAACTGAAAATCTGAATGACGCGCGGTGACATCGGGACGCACGCCCCTCGTCACTGCGCCTCATTTCACTCCTCGGCGAGCAGGCCCTGCCACTGCTCGCCCAGCCGATGGTTCTACCCTTGAGCAAACTCTGTAGCCATATTCTTCAACAAGATCCACAAATGGTTTGGCTGTAGTAATAACTGTGCAATGAATCAATAAATTATGCATCCATCCTGGGTTATATCCCATTTTAGAAAGTAGAGCGAAATCAGACAGATTGTTTTATCTGTACTCTCCATGGAATGGCTCATCCAAAAGAACCTACAGGACATTCTTTCAATGTAATGGAACTCAGACCTGTATTAATAAAGCTTAATGCTATGACATATTCTGCCTAATGGATGTGCTCCATTGGGATATTCCTGCCTCAAAGCCATTGACGTACCTCCTAGTAAAGTGATGGGATACAATTAATTGGCCCTAATGCTCATAAAATGCAAAATATGACATGAGATCATCACAATCTGTTCACAGGGCAAGTAGGCAGTAGCATGTAAAAAGAACTATATACCAATCAACTGATGAACAAATATGGTTAGCCATGTTAATAATCTAATCTATTTGAATAACTTAGCTTGTTTTAAATTACTTTTTAAAAGTCACCTGGACATTTTTTGAAGTCTTTTTTTAAAGTCAGGAACTCAAAAGTTGCATAGTCTAGGCACGCATTCCCTTGAAAATAGAAGATTATGGGGTGATCTGATTGAGGTATTTTGAGGTGATTAAAGGATTTGACAGGGTGGAGAGAAACTGTTTCCTTGGGTGGTTTGAATCACAAAGGGTCATAACCTTAAAATCAGAGTTAGGCTGTTCAGGGGTGATGTCAGGAAGCACTTTTTCACACAAAGGGTTGGGGAAATTTGTTACTCTCCCCTCCCGAAAAGCTGTCAATTAATCATTTCAAAACAGAGGGTATTCAGGGCATAGAAGGTACAGGACCAAGGTGGGTAGACGGAGTTAGGAAACAGATCAGTCATGGTCTAATGGAACATGCAAGAAGGGCTGAATGGCCTATTCCTGTCCCTTGGTAACTGTGGTGAGCTCAGGCAACTTTTAAAATGTTTTTTCAGGTTTAACGCAGAGATCTCTAATCCCAATAGCTGATGGTGAACTTCACCATGTACAGATGTAAAGACAATTATTTGTCTTTCAGAACATTTTGTTTTTCTGAGCTCACATGTTCCCGGAGGGGTCAGATTCTGCAACTAAACTTAAGGCAATTACACAATTGCCTGAAGGTTGTCAATTACACGTGCCTGAAGGTTGTCATTTGGTCTATTCCCAGCTCATTCATCTAGAAGGTATCTAGGGTCCTTCCTCCTTTACAACATTCAGCTGCTTCTTAAATGATAACAGGTTTTTTATGCCTCTGTGACTAGTAGATTCCATGTTTTGACTATTCTGTGCAAACTTCCTGGAATCAACCCTAAATTTTCCTTCTGTTTGCTTGAACTTAGGCTTCAAATGTCTCTGTGGGCTCGCCCCTCCCTACCTTTGTAACCTTCTCCAGCCCACAGAGATCCCTGCGCTCCTCCAATTTTGACCTCTTGCGCATCCCCGATTTTAATCGCTTCGCCATTGGTGCCTGTGTCTTCAGCTTCCTAAGCTCTGGAAATCTCTCCCTAATTCTCACTCTCCTCCTTTAAGAGGCTTCTTAAACCCAACCCCTTTGTCCAACGTTTTGGCCACCTGTCCTAGCATTGCCGTAGGTGGCCCAGTGTCAAATTTTCTTTGCTAACGCTCCTGTGAAGGGGGACATTTTTGTGCATTAAGGGAAAAATATAAATGCAAGCTGTTGTTTAATTTGATCAATATTTTGGATTTGGCCTTTCTACACTATTTGTTATTTTCTATGTCTATAATTGCACTCTCAATCATTGCACTCTCTATCATTGCACACTCTATCATTGCACACTCTATCATTGCACTATCTATTCTCTATCATTACACTCTCTATCATTGCACTCTCTATTCTCTATCATTACACTCTCTATCATTGCACTCTCTATTCTCTATCATTACATTCTCTATCATTGCACTCTCTATCATTACAATCTCTATCATTGAACTCTCTACCATTGCACGCTCTACCATTGCACTCTCTACCATTGCACTCTCTATCATTGCATTCTCTATCATTGCATTCTCTATTCTTATCATTACACTCTCTACCATTGTACTCTCTGCACTATCATTGCACTCTCTATCATTACACTCTCTATCATTGCACTCTCTATCATTGCATTCTCTATTCTCTATCATTACACTCTCTATCATTGCACTCTCTATCATTGCATTCTCTATCATTGCATTCTCTATTCTTATCATTACACTCTCTATCATTGCACTCTCTATCATTGCACTCTGTATCATTGCACTCTCTATCATTGCATTCTCTATTCTCTATCATTACACTCTCTATCATTGCACTCACTATCATTACACTCTCTATCATTGCACTCTCTACCATTGCACTCTCTATCATTGCATTCTCTATCATTGCATTCTCTATTCTTATCATTACACTCTCTATCATTGCACTCTCTACCATTGCGCTCTCTATCATTGCATTCTCTATTCTTATCATTACACTCTCTATCATTGCACTCTCTATCATTGCATTCTCTATTCTCTACCATTACACTCTCTATCATTGCACTCTCTATCATTGCATTCTCTATTCTTATCATTACACTCTCTATCATTACACTCTCTATCATTGCACTCTCTACCATTGCACTCTCTATCATTGCACTCTCTATCATTGCATTCTCTATTCTCTATCATTACACTCTCTATCATTGCACTCTCTATCATTGCACTCTCTATCATTGCACTGTCTATCATTGCATTCTCTATTCTTATCATTACACTCTCTATCATTGCACTCTCTATCACTACACTCTCTACTATTGCACTCTCTACCACTGCATTCTCTATTCTTATCATTACACTCTCTATCATTGCACTCTCTACCATTGCACTCTCTATCATTGCATTCTCTATTCTTATCATCACACTCTCTACCATTGCACTCTCTACCACTGCGCTCTCTATCATTGCATTCTCTATTCTTATCATTACACTCTCCATCATTGCACTTTCTATCATTGCATTCTCTATTCTCTATCATTACACTCTATCATTACACTCTCTATCATTGCACTCTCTATCATTGCACTCTCTATCATTGCATTCTGTATTCTTATCATTACACTCTCTATCATTGCACTCTCTATCATTGCATTCTCTATTCTCTATCATTACACTCTCTATCATTACACTCTCTATCATTGCACTCTCTATCATTGCACTCTCTATCATTGCACTCTCTATCATTGCACTCTCTATCTTTGCACTCTCTATTCTCTATCATTACACACTCTATCATTGCACTCTCTATCATTACACTCTCTATCATTGCATTCTCTATCATTATACTCTCTATCATTGCACTCTCCATCGTTGCACTCTCGCTCAGTTGCAAACTTGAGCAGCTCAAGTTTTTCCAATCTTTCATTACAGTGCAGTCCTCTGATGCTCTTATCTCTACTGCTTCCAGGTATATGTGTCCCTTTGTGACAAAACCTGGACGTAGTACTCAAGGCGTGGTCCAACCAGTGTACTGTTAGGTTTTGGCACATTGTCATCCAACTTCTGTTGCACTTGGCTTTATTGCTCAGCATTCTATTTATATTTTGTGCTGCTCCATCATGATTGGATGTGTTAAGTGCCAAATCTACCACCGCTCATTAAGTGCTGCTCCTGCTCTTTAAACAATCCTATGGTTTGTACCTTGAGCCTTGGAAGGAGAAATAAATGATGAACAAGTGATACTCCTGTTGTCCTTTGTCAATGCACTATTGTCTGCCTGGTTTACAATGTCCGTCTTGTTTACTGGGTGTATGTGCGTAACTATTTCTGCTGTCCAAGGCAAGCTGGTAAATGGTATTAAGCTGGTCCCTTCTCTTGTGCAGCCTCTGCTGAAGTAGTCTTACTTAGTGCCTTCCTGCTCGTTGGCCATCTTAGTAAAGAAGACAGCAGTGCAATACAACAGATGTGTAGATTTATCTGTCTGAATCCCTAACACAAGCAAAGAAATAGAGATCACGGCGGGTGGGGGGGGGGGGGGGTGGCTGCAAATGCTGAGATAAAACAGAAAATGTTGGAAAGGTACAGCAGATCCGACAGTGTCTGGAATGTGTGATTAACATTTTGAGTTTTGACTATTTGAATGATAAGCCTGCCTTCTCTGTATTTTCTTTTTAAATTGCTGTATATTGCCAGCTGTATATTTCTGGCCAGTTCTGCAAGTTGTGTGCAATTCAAATATAGTCTTTTCACCATTCGCAAAGTACCTTATTGATTCTGCAATCCGAGCACTCTCTTTCCTTCTGTCACTGGACAACCTGCCAATTAGGTAGGAATAGTCTAGGCCGCTGCAGAACACGCTCCCTACGGCACTAAGCAGCAGAAGCTTGCTGTCATCGGCTGAAGCATTACCAAGTGCTCTCCGCACCTCCTTCATAATCTGTAAAGACAACAGTAACATTCAACTATTGTCACCACCAACAGATGGAGAATGGCAACAAACCTTCAGGAAGCTTTTGTTCTTCAGCCTCCCTGGCTTTAACACACATCTAAGTTCAATTTGCAGACATGGGGGTAAATATTCGTCGAGACTCTAATATTAACAAAAAAACGTTACTGCAAGATATAAAACCGGGGAAACACATTTCATACTCACGTTGACCCCCTCGGTAAACGAGTGGAGAAAAGGACACCCGACAGCAATGGCGGAACAAGGAACATCCTGCACTTTATTTCTAAGCCATATTTCACCTTACGTGTATTTGTTAAAGGAAACATCGGCGGGAGCTTTATCAGCTGCATGTCACCCTTCAGTTATACGCTTGGCGTGTTTTGCTCAGGTAAACTTAGGACAGTGAGCACACAACTTACCGGGTCACAGTTAAAAGTTACGTCAAAACCAAATCTGACAAAATGCTTGCTATGCTGAAGGGTTGACGGACAAGATGAAAATGAGTGGAATAGTCTCAGGCGAAGGTGCAAAATGGGCTGAATAGGGAGCTCGGCCAAACGTTTCTTAAGCACGTCCATGGAGTTCCCGCTGTACTTCCGTCAAAGTGAACTAAATCAGCCTTGAGGAAACTTACCCCCCCCAGGGGTTGCAGAATAAGGAAGGCCATTGATATGGAAGGTATGAATGGGCACAGGAGACAATTAAATTGCTATTAATTCTTATTTAAGCAGGTACCACATAAAGGAAATGGCTAGAACTTCCCCAGGCAGTTATAAGAATGTGGAGTGCTCTGTCGCTAGTGATCAATGCTAAAATTGTACTGCAACATTCAAAAAGGTATTGGATAATTATTTTAAGTAGAATTTACAAACATTACAGAGAGAAAGCAGGAAAATGGGACCAGGCAGAAACTGGCTCTTCCATTACTAAAATTTTGTGCGTTTACTGAGAACAGAATTGAATGATACAATGAGAAGAAGCTGACCCATGGCAGGTACCATCTCGAAGAGAAGTTATGTTATTGTATGATGAAATTAACCATCCAACAGGAATCTTTGCCCTCATATCATTAGAGTTGTGCCTTTAGTCGGCAGTACAGCAGCAGTGCCTACCTGTCCTGTGATTGATTGATCACACAGCAACCCTGCACATGTTGTCACTGAGTGAAATTGGCTCAGAGACATGGAGGAATGGAAGGGTGACCTTTAACTCATACTCACTGCACTGCTATACAAGCTGTCTGCTGAGATTTCAGCAGTTCTTACAAATTTTGCTATGCATTACAACATGTCAACACTGTAAAGATGTTGTCTTCTTCAATTTGAAAGAAATTATACTACGCTTGGGACTGCTGTCTAAACAATGAATCACATTCCAAAATAAAAAATGTTTCACCCTGTTTGTTTTTTATCCTTTGTTAATGGAGAAAAGATGCTTTTTATCAGATATTTTTCTGTTGATTGCTTTTTCATCAGAGTCAAGAGCCAAGTGGTAATTGGTAATTCAAGTAATACCAAAAAAATAGACTGCAGTGCAAAAATTAATTCACATTACGCATTAATTTTCTTAAAGGTCCACATTATTTGGAACACAGGGCAATAACCGGAATTACACAATACATCAAAGTGGGATTGGTTTATTTTTATTATGAGACCAAGATGAACAATTCAACAAAAACTTGCATTTGTATAGCACCATTAGTGTCGTAAAACATCCCAACGTGCTTCGCAGGAGAGCTATGATGCTGAGCCACATGAGATGTTGGGACAGGCGATCAAACGCTTGGTCAAAGAGGTAGGTTTTAAGGAATGTGTTAAAAAAGTAGGGCAGAGAGATAGAGCAGCAGAATGCTTTAGGAAGGAAATTCCAGCGCTTATGGTCATGGCAGCCAAAGGCACAGCCGCCAGTGATGGAGTGATTAAGATCAGGGATGAACATAAGGTCTGAAATGGAATCCTTAATACCAAGAGAAAAAGCTCGAAAAACTAGTTTTTGTGCTGAGCATTGCCTATATATTACTAAGGTAATTCAGAAAGTTCATAATCATTTTATGATTAAAATTGCCCAAATGCTGCATGAGGCTGTAACAAACATACAGCACGATGTCCAGGAGTACAGGATTAAATTACTACAGTCAACACTTTAAATTAGTTTTAAAACAGCCATTCAAGACCCTGAAATAGAAGCACGGGAATGTAGCGTAACTATTTACTGGGCAATTCCCCTGAAGAAAAAAGCCAAGGAGGCAAAAGCAATTTTGCTTTGATGATGAAACGCTGGAAGCTTGAACGAATAAGAGACAGGATGGAGCGATTACGTGATATAGGTGCCATCCCTCATCCGAGAATCACAGCGGGCATGAGAGGCAAATCGCTGAAAAAGGTCAATGCCACATCTCCCAAATCTGCAAGACTCAGCAGGATGCAAGACAGTAGAGGGCACTTCTCAGGAAACCTGATAAGCTAACTCTACTGACATAAGAACTTAAGAGACAGAAGCTGGAATTGGGCATACAGCCCCTGGAGACTGTTCTACCATTCAGTAAGATCACGGCTGATGTTTTACCTCAACACCGTTTTTCCAACCAATCCCCATAGTTCTTACAGTCCAAAATCTATTGATCTCAGTCTCAACTATACTAGAAGACAGAGAACGCTCGGTCATCTGGGGTAGAGATTTCCAAAGTTTAACAATACTTAGTTACCTGTGACAAATCCTTGCTGTAAGCAGACCTACTGAAAGCCACCTCAGTGGAGCTTTTATTTCTGCCTTGCTTACACATGCAAGCCAGTAAGATGGTGCTAGCCAATGCAATGACGGCCTGACAGATCAAGAGCTATGAATGCTTAGGATGAATGGAAGATATTTGTGCATTGGAAAGGCGCAATTAAGAAGTGCATATATTAAACTAGGCAAGGGTCTGCAAACTGCAGCTCTTTGAATCTCATTTTGGGCCCCCAATCATTTACAGTTGGATTGCATTAACATGAAAAAGTCTTTAAAAAAGTCAAAGGAAGTAAGAGTCGTGATTTTATTGTGGGGATAAAAGACTAATTTTCATGCTGCGTTTTACCCTTCCAAATAATTATTTTAATGAAAAACATCATTGTGCTCTAAATAAATCCATTCGAGTGGTACAGCTACACCATAGTTATAAATCATGTCTTCGGGTTGAGGAACGGATTTATGGTTGTGACCATTATTATTTCCAACATGGCTGAGATGATAAATTATTCTGAGTGTGCATTTCGAAGCATTTTTTTAATCATAAGAATCAACAACCGATAAAAATTGTCTTATCCAATATATCTTAAGTTAAAAACAAAAATAAAAATACCTGGAAAAGCTCAGCAGGTCTGGCAGCATCTGCGGAGAGGAATACAGTTAACGTTTCGAGTCCGTATGACTCTTCAATAGAACTGTTCTGCTGAAGAGTCATTGGACTTGAAACGTTCCTCTCCACAGATGCTGTCAGACCTGCTGAGTTTTTCCAGGTATTTTTATTTTTGTTTTGGATTTCCAGCATCTGCAGTTTTTTGCTTTTATCTTAAGCTAAAACTTGTTTTAAAGATGATTTTACTGGCAAAGTCTTAGTTGGAAAAAAAGCCGTAAAATGATTGGTTTCCAGTGCAAGTCATGAGCACATCTCTCACCTATCTTCTCAATGATATTAGAGTTATTGGGCCCAAACTTTAAAAATGCAGGGTTCGCCAACCTCAATTTGGGTGGGGACCAGACAGAATAAGCTCTGAGCAAGGGATTCACATGCCTCCCAGCTGTCCAGATGTTGAAGCAGTGTTGCAAAATCCACACATAAGTCTTGTCACTGATCAGGTGTCTGACAATGATTAAGTCTCCATATTTGGGCCTTCAAGCTTCTTCGTGATGTTAATAACAAGTAATGAGAATCAGGCAGCCAAATGGCACTGACATAGTGACTTGGATACAGAGCTATCAGGTTTCAGGCCAGTTAAAGGTGCATGTTATTGCCACAATCCCAAAAAGCTGCCAGTAAAACCCTGCAACCAGTCAGCACGCTTAAGCATTCCCTTATAGAGCTTATATTTCACCTCTTTTCTATTTTTACTTAGTTCTGTTGAAGAGTCATACGGACTCAAAACGTTAACTGTGTTCCTCTCCGCAGATGCTGCCAGACCTGCTGAGTTTTTCCAGGTATTTTTATTTTTGTTTCAGAGAAGTAATGGGTTAGGCGTCGCTGAGAGTTCAGTGGGAATGAGTGTTTACACTGCCATAAGACATAGGAGCAGAAGTATGCCATTCGGCCCATTGAGTCTGCTCCGCCATTCAATAAGATCATGGCTGATCTGATAATCCTCAACTCCACTTTCCTGCCTTTTCCCCATAATCCTTGATTCCTTTACTGGTTAAAAATCTGTCTATCTCAACTTTGAATATACTTGACCACCCAGCCTCTATGGCCCTCTGCGATAAAGAATTCCACAGATTCACTACCCTTTGAGAGAAGAAATTCCTCCTCACCTCTGTTTTAAATGGGCGCCCCCTTACTCTGAGATTATGCCCTTTGGTCCTAGACTCTCTCACAAGGGGGAACAACCTCTCAGTATCTACCCTGTCAAGCCCCCTAAGAATCTTATATGTTTCAATAAGGTCGCCTTTCATTCTTTTAAACTCGAATGAGTACAGGCCCAACCGACTCAACCTCTCCTCAAAAGAAAATCCCTCCATCCTTGGGATCAACCTAGTGAACCTTCTCTGGACTGCCTCCAATGCCAAAATATCTTTTCTTAAAAAAGGGGCCCAAAACTGTTCACAGTATTCTAGGTGTGGTCTAGCTAGTGCCTTGTATAGTTTTAGCAAGACTTCCCTATTTTTCTACTCCATTCCCTTTGAAATAAAGGCCAACATTCCATTTGCCTTCCCTATTATCTGCTGAACTTGTATGCTAGCTTTTTGGGATTCATGCACAAGGAACCCCAAATCCCTGTGTGCTGCAGCTTTCTTCAGTCTTTCTTCATTTAAATAATATTCAGCTCCTCTATTCTTCCTGCCAAAGTGCATAACCTCACTTTTTCCCATGTTATATTCCATCTCCTATCTATATCCCTTTGTAGACTCTTTGTGTCATCCTCACCCCTTGACTTCCCACCTATTTTTGTGTCATCTGCAAACTTGGCGATAGTACATTCATTTCCCTCATCCAAATCATTAATATATATTGTAAATAAGTGTGGCCCCAGCACAGATCCCTGTGGCACTCCATTAGTTACAGGTTGCCATCCTGAAAATGTCCCCCGTATCCCAACTCTCTGTCGTCTATTGGTTAGCTAGTCCTCTATCCATGCTAATATAATAACCCCAACACCATGGGCTCTTAACTTATTAAGTAGCCTTATGTGTGGTATCTTATCGAATGGCTTTTGGAAATCCAAATATATTACATCTACTCGTTCCCCTTTATCTATCCTGCTTGTTACCTCCTCAAAGAAGTCTAATAAATTTGTAGGCATGATTTCCCCTTCATGAAGCTGTGCTGACCCTGCTTGATTAGATTATGTATTTCTAAATGCTCTGCTATTACATCTTTTATAATAGGCACCAACATTTTCCCAATGACAGATGTTAAGCTAAGAGGTCTATAGTTACCTGTTTTTTCTGTCTTCCTCCCTTTTTGAATAAGGGTGTTACATTGGCAGTTTTCCCAATCCTCCGGGGCTTCTCCAGAACCTAAGGACTCTTGGAAGATTACTACCAGTGCACCCACTATATCTGCAATTATTTCCTGTAATATCCTAGGATGCAACCTATCAGGTCCAGGTACTAATCGGCCTTTAGCCCCATTAGTTTCCCTGGTACTTCTTCTCTAGTGATTGTTATTGTATTTATTTTCTTTCCCACTTTTTCCCCTTGATTATTTAGTACTTTTTGGTATGTTATTAGTGTCTTCTATCGTTAAGACTGATGTAAAGTATTTATGCAACTCCTTTACCATTTCCTGGTTCCCCATTATTATTTCCCCAACCTCATTCTCTAAGGGGCCTATATTGACTTTGGCCTCTCTCTTCCTTTTTATATATTTAAATAAGCTCTTACTGTCCAATTTTATATTACTTGCTAGTTTACCCTCAAAGTTTATCTTCTCCCTCTTTATTTTTTTTTGGTCATCTTTTGTTGGTTTTTAAAACTTTCCCAATCCTCTGGCTTACCATTAACCTTAGCCACATTGTATGCTTTTTCTTGTACCAATGTACCTCGATGTCCTGGGCTACTTATGGGATCAGCATATGATGAGCTATGGGTCAATTGTACAAGTGGATTGAAGACAAGAACATCTCTGGTAGAATGTATGAAATCCACTCATACATGTCTCTGATAGTCGGGGAGATGTTAAAGAGGTTGTGTTTATAGTAATAAAATGTTAGAATTTGGAAGGGTAATATAACCATGGAGCTTAAGAGGGCAATATAACCATGGTAACAGAATAGTTAGAAGAGATTGAGAAGAGTGTATTTTGTTGACTCTGTGTTATTCTGATATCACTTACATATATATTTGATGTACTGTGATGTAATGGTAGAATTCATGGAAAACAGAGTTCAAAGGTAGAACTAATATTAGAGTTGTGATTAAAACACTGTATGCTATCCTAAGACTAGAACTGTGAAGTGTGATGTACCTCAGCCTACATTCTGCATTGTGTCCTATGGTGTCTCATTGAAACTTTAGCACACATGTAGGTTTGTGAAGTGTGAAATCTAATTAAAGATCTAATTCTGCATTGGTGCAACTGATGCTCCGGTGTTTAAAGTATCAAAATGACAGAACAAGAAAGCAGTCCAACATCATACACTGCAAACAAGCCACAAGCAGAAAGGGGAAGCAGGAAAATCACACTGATGGAGTACTGATGGAGCATGGAACGGATAGAATAAATGCATTGCACTTGACCCCTATCCTGTGTTGAGTATTTTAAGTGTCATCAGCAAGAGAAAATTAGAACTACACAAATTATGAGAATACAAACTGCACATGACAGTGTCATTTGGGTTCAGTTATTCTGCCGAAGTAGATTGGAAATTTAAATTTTTGTTTCAAAATGAATTCTTGGGATCTGAGATGCCCCAGGCAAGTTTCGCACTTTCTCTCAATCCTTAGTTGCCCTGAAGTTTGATGCAACTTAATGACTTGCTAGGCTACTTCAGAAGGCAGTCAACCGCACTAGTGTAGAATGAAACCCACATAGAGGTCAGGCCAGATAAGAATGGCTGATTTCCTTCCCTGAAGGACAAGCAATTATGAACCAGTTGATCTAACTGAATGGTGGAACGCATTTGAGTGACTCAGTGGCCTACTCCTGTTCCAATGTTCCTAAGCTCTTGGTCCTATCATGATTGTTAGTAGTCAAAATAATGAAATTGTTGGCTTTGCTGAATAATGCAACTGTGACCTTAATGATACATCTAAGGACTGATCCTGCAGTCCCATTGTAGCTTTTAAAAAATCTTTCACAAGATTTGGGCATCGCTGGCTAGACCAGCATTTATTGCCCATCCCTAACTGCCCTTGAGAAGGTGGTGGTGAGCTGCCTTCTCAAACCACTGCAGTCCATGTGGTGTAGGTATACCCACAGTGTTGTTAGGGAGTTCCAACATTTTCATCCAGTGACAGTGAAGGAACGGTGATATATTTCTAAGTCAGGATGGTGTGTGGCTTGGAGGGGAACTTGCAGATGGTGGTGTTCCCATGTGTCTGCTGTCCTTAACAAAAATAAAAATACCTGGAAAAACTCAGCAGGTCTAGCAGCATCTGCGGAGAGGAACACAGTTAATGTTTTGAGTCCGAATGACTCTTCAACAGAACTAAGTAAAAATAGAAGAGAGGTGAAATATAAGCTGGTTTAAGGGGGGAGGGGGGGACAGTCTGTTGTCCTTGTCCTTCTAGGTGGTAGAGGTCACAGGTTTGGCAGGTGCTGTTGAAGGAGCCTTGGTGAGTTGCTGCAGTGCATCCTGTAAATGGTATATATTGTGCTTTGGTGGTCATTAAGTGGAGAATATTCCATCACAGTCCTGACTTGTGCCTTGTAGATGGTGGACAGGCTTTGGGGTGTCAGGACCTGAGTTACTCTCCACAGAATTCCTAGCCTCCGACCTGCTCTTGTAGCCACTGTATTTATATGGCTGGCCAATTCAGTTTCTGATCAATGGTAAACTCCCAGGATGTTGACAGTGAGGATTCAGTGGTGGTAATGCCATTTAATATCAAGGGGAGATAGTTGGATTCTCTCTTGTTGGAGATGGTCATTGTGTGGTGCGAATGTTACTTGCCACTTGTCAGCCCAAGCCTGGATATTGTCCAGGTCTTGCTGCATTTGGACATGGACTGCATCAGTATCTGAGGAGTTGTGAATGATGCTGAACATTGTGCAATCATCAGTGAACATCCCCACTTCTGACCTTATGATGGAGGGAAGGTGAAGCAGCTGAAGATGGTTGGGCCTCAGGCTACGCCTTGAGGAACTCCTGCAGTGACATCCTGAGATGATTGACCTCCAAAAACCACAAACATCTTCCTTTGTGCTAGGTATGATTCCAACCAGCGTAGAGTTTTCCCCCTGATTTCCATTGACTCCAGTTTTGCTAGGGCTTCTTGATGCCAAACCTGGTCAAATGTTGCCTTGGCGTCAAGGCCCATCACTCTCACCTCACTTCTTGAGTTCAGCTCTTTTATCCATGTTTGGACCAAGGCTGTAATGAGGTCAGGAGCTGATTGGCACTGGCTGAACCCAAACTGAGTGTCAGTAAGCAGGTTATTGCTAAGTAAATGCTGCTTGACAGCACTGTCGATGACACTTTCCATCACTTCGCTGATGATCGAGAGTAGACTGATGGGGCGGTAATTGGCCGGGTTGGATTTGGCCTGCTTTCTTTGTACAGGACATACCTGGGCAATTTTCCGCATTGCCAGATAGGTGCCAGTGTTGTAGCTGTACTGGAACAGCTTGGCAAAGGGCGCAGATAGTTCTGCAGCACATGTCTTCAGTACTATTGCTGGAATGTTGTCAGGGCCCATAGCTTTTACAGTGGGGGTGGGGGTTGCTGTTTGTTCAGTGCCATGTGCACCTGTAAGACTGAAAGTTTGCTACCCATTATAAAGCAAAGTCAGCTAATTAATGTAATATCCTAGTGGCTCTGGTGCACATCACATCTAGTGCAAGGTCTACACCACATCAATGATATATGATGCCAGGTGCTTTTAGGAAGCTGATTTCCATTAATGTTGTCCTGCTATCTAGAAGGGGAAAGCACCTCCCCATCAACCAAATGCCTGCCCGTGGCTCACATTGGTAGCACTCTCAGAAGGTTCTGGGTTCAAGTCGCACTTGAGAACTTGAGCACAAAAATCCAGGCTGACACTCCAGTGCGGTACTGAGGAGGTGCTGCACTGCTGGGGTACTGTCTTTTGGATGAAACGCTGTCTGCACTCTCAGGTGGATGTAAAAGATCCCACGGCACTATTTCGAAGACAGAGCCAGAGAGTTACCCCTGGATTCCAGGCCAATATTTATCCCTCAATCAACATCACAAAAAGAGCTCATCGGTCCCTGTTCAGGCAATGCTTTTAAAACCGAATTGTCGATTCTCATGCCAATAATTCTATCCTAGAAATCACCAGGTGATTTATGCTCACCTCTTTAAGCTATAGACCCAAGAGGCAGTGGCATAGTGATATTGGCACTAGTGATTCAGAGACTCAAGTCAATGCTCTGGGGACCCGGGTCTGAATCCCACTGTAGCAGATAGTAAAATTCAAATTCAATAAAAATCTGTCGATTGCTGTTTGTGGGAGCACGCTGTGTGCAAACTAGTTACTATCTTTCCTACATTACTGCAATGACTACACTTAATAAGTACTTCAATGGCTGTAAACTGCTTTGGGATGCCTGGTGATCATGAAAAGCTCTGTATAAATGCAAAACTTTCTTTTTTTCAACCGACGAACTAAAAGAAGGACACCGGCAGCACTCGAACGTGGAGCTTGCTTGAGTCAAAGGACATCCTCCAGCCTACAACCGTCTTCGCCTACTACAGAACCAGGTTGACAATTCGTGGTGAAAGGTTTCAACTAGTTCACTGTGGTCCAACGGTCTCCTCCTGCTCAGGTATCTGGACCTGCTAAGGAAGTCCCCAGCATCTGCGAACCCAAATGACGGGAGCCATAACACCCAGCTGCCCCACTCAAATGACTCCACGCATGACCCCCCCCCCCAAAATGCAGGCAAGCCCAGGAAAGCTCCTGCCGCCTGAAGTTGCAAATCCAGCGCAAGACGCGAACTCCGATTCCAGACCCCAGCAAACCCTGACATCCAACAGCCATTCACTTCACTTTCTGATCCCACTTGGAAAGGAGCACGTGCGTAGGGAGTAGACGACAGATACCACACACTTTCACAGTGGCGGGACTTACAAAGGTGAAAGACAGCTGCAGGGTAGAGTCAGGATTAACAAAATGTGCGAGCACTGGAGATATAGTGCATTAACAGTTTGTTTCAGATAAGGCAGAATAATGGTGTTGCGATGAAACCCTGTGGCAATTCATGGGTCGATTGAATTGAAGGCAAAGAGCAATATCTTGTTTATTTGAAGGGGGCCGTGCAGGGATGCAGATCACAGCTGTAGCAGAAGCAGGTACTTAAAGGTTCACCTAGTTGATCTTCTGGTCTTATTTATTATTGGGTGTCTTCTTTCACCTGCCTCGTGGCAGCAACCCTTTGCTGATCCTCATTAGTTTCCCCCTTGGAAACCAATTACGTTTCTTAGCTTTGTAGAAATTGCATCAATCGTCTACCTGATGTGGTGCAAATTGAGAGTTGGGAGATTTAACAGGTATCCCTGGCTGTTGGCACACCTTGGGAGGTTTTACAAAGTTAAAAGGTGATACATAGATGGAAGCTGTTGTTTGATAAGAACCTACAGCAACAAATTTTCAAACAACAGTCATCTGAACAGTCACTGACCCATCCATGAAACTGTTTCATGGTCTGTCTGTAGGATACTACATAATTCTGTCAGGGCAACCCTTGCAAATATTTGTCTCTGTGTGTGCAGCTTCTCGGGCATGTCTAGATACAGTTGCCTTGGCTTGTATACTTGGTGGCAGAGATAAGAGTGCTTACATTTTGACCATCTCAGATAAGAACGCACCTGCCTTCATTGTCTCCCTTGGTGTTCACTCACAGCCGTGGGATGGGGGTGGGTGGAAGCAGCATTAAGTAAGTAACAAATGCTTCAGTAATGAAGCCTAGAAATGCTGAGATAAACTGACAAAGGCACTTAATCCGAACAGCTAGGGGCAGCCTCTTCCCTTGAGAGAAGAGGACCCAAAGGAGCTGAAGGGGTGAACTGACTCTGGAGAAATGACTGACCTACAATATTTCTACCATTTTGGAGTGCGACGCGAAGGCCTGGAAGGGTCAGAGAACAAGGCTTTGTGTGGCAAATTGGGCTGAATATTCCATCACTGTGCAAGGAAAGAACAATGCTGACACTGCAAACAGCCAAAGACCAATGATGCTTCCCACTGTTCCACTGGCTTCTTAACTCACTTCACTGTCTGCTTGCCTCAAGAGTAAGAAGAAGGAAATTACCAAGTTATGATGCTGAGTGGAACCGGAGAGAACTTGTCAGGTGGGGGAGCATCATGGACAAATATCTCAGCCAGTCTGGCCTTCGGAGTGCTGAAGGTAACACGCTCCTCTGTCAGAGATTTTGTAGCTTTGAATTAATTAGTTGCCTTTTACCTTTCAAATGGAGATCTAACCACAGTCCAAGAAATGGATATTTGAGAGCAGAACACACTGTGCGGGTAAGAAAGGAGCCAATGTTAATATAGTGACACATCCCTGATATCGCAGCAACCTTATTAACAACGGCTGCCTCCCATGTGAATGGCTTTATATCTCCTGAGTCACATCCAGGCAATATGTTGCTCCTAATTTGCAAGGATTTTGAGAGTCCGGTTTTATCCCTTTTTATTTTTTTTCCTCCTTGCATTTGCGGTGCTACAAACAGAACCCAAGAAGTCCCAAATCAACCAACAGAAACTGGATTTAAACCATCTTTAACCATGTTGGCTCAAAGCAATTCACACTCAAGGCCGAAACTGTGCTGAGTGGGCAGATCTCAGCTCGAGCAGCAGCGACGCACTGCAATTGGCTTCTCCAAGGCAAGGGAGTGGAAACAAAAGATCGTCCAAGGATTGCTGATCATGGTTCCTGTCCAGAAATCCCCACTGGGAAGGCAGAATTAGGGTCAGCCATTTCTGCAGCCCTCACTAGGAGAAGGTGCAGCTGAATTGGAAAAGCACAGGGAATTGCTAACAAAATGAACAGGATTTGAATGAAACACGGACAGGCAGAACTGGGACATTTCTTGGGAGACAGACTGCCCCGAGGTGGTGGGGGGTTTATAATAAGGCTCCGGGATACGGACCGGACCGGGAACAGTTTTGGTTTGATTTATAAGACAGCAGAACGAGGGAATGCCGGTCCAAGCTGAAAACAGATGGATTCAGGAAGGATGTAAGACAGCAATACGCCACAGAGAGGGCTTACAGTCTTTGGAAAGCCCATCAAGCAAGGCGCATTGTTTTGATCTCTTTTAAGATCAAACTGCACAACTATCTTGAAAAGAAACTAATCATCGGGTAGATAAGACTTGAGATTGTCTATATTTTTTCCACAGTGGAATGGTGCACTATCGGGATTCAAACAATGAAGAGTAGATGCCAGGATGTGATTGGGCAAATATGACATTTTCCACACAAGGCTGCTGCAAACCGTTCTTTCAGAATTCCACTCGGCAAAACCACATTCAAAAAGACGTAACTTATAAGTTTAGGAGTTGACTCTGCACACCTACAAAAGGGAGCTGGACTGATTCCTGACTAGGGCATTGACTGCATCATTATAAAGAAGATTTAGTGTCTTTATAGATAACATCCATGTGATCTCCTGCACTAGTTTCAATCACCTTGTGCTGGGGTGGGAGGGGAATTTTCTGGAGCGTCGTTTCCTTTTATTGCCCCTGAGTTTTTTCTGTTCTATTTGGCCTCTCGCAGAAGATTTCAGAGAGGGGGATGGGTTGGAGAAGGAGGAAGAGAAGCCTGAGTTTGGGGCAACCTTGATGGGCAAGATTATTTCTTTTCCTGTCCATCAATATTCATACATTCGTATAATGAGTAAATGAATGACGCTTTTGCAGCGTACTAGTTGTTAAAAAAAGGCAGGTCAACTGAACTTCCCAAAAGACTCCATTGCACATTTGCTACCCCATCTGTACTAGTCATATATTTATCAAAAAAACAACATTCTATAGACCTTACCTCAGGCGTTAATGAATTGTTGTCTGATGTTTGACTAGAGAGTAATATATGCGTAAAACCATCTTGCTTCCTAACAACAATGTCCCTGAATCGATAGTTGCTTTCATTTTGTCGAACGCTGCATCTGAGCCGTTTGTCAAATACATAGTCTTCTTTCTCCTCCACAAGCTTCCTCTTCACAGAACACGGCAAGTTGGCTTGCCCATTGGAAATCCCTATTAAAATAAAGTGTTTGTGAAACACCACTCTCTGCGGATTAATGATTCCGTTTAGTCAATGAGCATTATTGTTAGCAATCATCAAACAATCTATTTTTTTTTAAATCATGAACAGTTAGGCATGATTAACTAAACCATTTGAAAACTCAAATCATAACTGCATGTTGCATGCAATAACTAAAAATGTTCACTTAATTTTCAAACGTCAGTACATCAATGTCCAGTGCAGTATAAATACCAGCATTGAGGAATTGGGCTGATTGGCCTGTTGCCCTTAGTAACACCAACACTTATCACGTACCTATTCCATTTACTAGAGGAGAATCAGCAATTGCTCCATCCTCTGCAAAGTCCTGCTCTCCTATATCCACATTCATTCTCTGTTGCCTTGAGGTATTGTCAAACTGTAATGCATTTTTGCTGTGTCTAGCATCACCATTCTGAAATGAGTTATCAGTCTTTCTGTAAGGCATAATCTGTACTCCACTCGCAGTTGTTCTGTAATGCACCGTTTTAGTAGCAATGATTTTCTTGGGGTCTCCAGGCGTGTGCTTTCCATCTCTGCCTATTGTACCCCGTTTTTGCCTTTGATGTGCATTATTAGTCCGCTTTCTTCGTAATCCTCCCCCTTTTCCCTTAGTGGGTTCATAGGCTCTTGGTGGAGAAGTTCCATGATTGTCCCTTAAGACCTGCCTTGGACTATTTCCCCGTTTCCCTGATTTAGTTCGCTTTTCTTTGGAAGCATTGAGTCCATTGAACTCATCAATAAATTCTTCACAATGAAGGAGGTGATGTTCTGGTTCCCAAGTGTCTTCATTACTTCCATAACCTTTCCATCGTATAAGGTACTCCCATTTCCCCTTTTTATTTTTCCTTTTATCGACAATCTTCTCTACCTAATGGAGAAGAAAGGTTCTGTATAGGTTATTCTGATCATTTCACATCTTCCACAGTGCTTATCTAGACATCGACCTTCAACCCTTTCCAACCAAAGGAGACGAACAATTCAAGCACAGACTAACTGAGAAGTTCCTTCCCTTCCCCACTTTCGTTAAGAGAAAGGGGACCTCCCTAAAAATAGAAATGTTCATAAATAAACACCAACTCTGAAATATTGCATAATATTGAATACAAATGCATTTTTTTTACAACCAAGTTTTATTTTTTACTCCACTTGTACTGCACCAGTTTAGGTGTTATAATTTTCTTGGGACCTCCAGATTTGCCCTTTCCATTTTTGCCCATAATACCACGTTTTTGCCTTTGACGAATATTATTAGCTCACTTTCTTTCCAATGCTCCCTCTTTCCTTCTATTGGATTCAGAGACTTTCAGTGGAAAAGTCACATTACTGTGGCCTTCCTTTCTATGAAAAGACACATCCATACAGGAACCTAGACTCCATCAACTGCCTTGGCTGCAATCGCAGGCTAAACTCAGAGATGACTAAACCCTCACGTCCTGTCCGACTTCAAACTCAGCTTCCTCTCCTGCAACTGATTCTCCGTCTGCCTCAAGATCTCGCATCGCCTGCAGAGAAACACCTGTTCCACAGTTTTATCGCCTAACCCCTCTCTTCCTTTCTGCTTCAGGAGCAACTTCTTTAATGAGAATGTGATTAGAATGTAGGAGTTGTTGAGGCAAAAAACATTGTTACATTTAAGGGGAAGCTAGATCATCACATGAGGGAGAAAGGGATGGACGGATATGTTATTATGGTGATCTGAAGAAAGGTGGGTGGAGGCTCATGTGGAGCGTAACTATTGGCACAGAGCTTTTTAATGAAAGAGATAGAAAAGGAAACTTGCATTTCTATAGCACATGTCATGACCTCAGGATATCCCAAGCTGCTGAAGACGCTCATCCAACAGAAGGTCGCCTGGTAAAGGGCTCTTTGGCAGCTGAGATAAGGATACGCTGCACTTGTGTCCAAAAGCATGCAGGTCATTTACCTGGAGGCTACAACATGGTTTACATGCTAAGCAGCTGCCCCAAGTTAAAAAGAAAGTCTTGCATTACATAGCACCTTTCACAATCTCAGGATCTCCCAAAGCAGTTAACAACTCATGGTAAGCTGTTTGAAGTTAGTCACTGTTGTCAAGTAGGAAATGTGGCTGACAATTTATGCATGGCAAGCTCCCACAAGCAGCAGAGATAAGTGAACTAACCTGTTCTTGCTGGTCGGGTTTTGGGATAAATTTTGACCAGTCTGCATCCATTCAGTGTTCCCTCAAAACTTGCAATTCGTTTCCTGTTTCCCCATTCCAAACATTCCCACAATCTTATCCTGTGCTTATCCTTATCCTGTCGGAGACAAACAGGCAATGACCTAACCTGCACAGATGCCACTGCAGCATGGAACAAACAAAAGCTGGCTGCGTACACTTTGATGTGTTCAAGTCCCTTTTAAGAAGCACTACAGTGTCTGCTTCACCCACCACTGTTTCTGCTGAAACATTCTAGGTCCTAACAACACTCTGAGCAAAATAAACTCTCCTAAACTGCTCCCTTCCATCGTTTGATGATGGCTTGAAAAGATAGCTTGAAGATATATGTCCTCTAGTTGTCAATTTACCAACAAGTGTAAGATAAGATGCACTATATTTATATTTACTATAGACCAGTTAGAGTAGATGCACATGTACACATCACTGAGGATTAAAGCACCTTAAAAATAATTTCACCTTGTGGGATGAGACATGATATAAAAAATGACTAGAACTGAAATTCATTCTAGGCGATACTAGCTCTCATTTCCATTTAAGCAGGCCATTCTGGACATTACTGGGCTTGAAGGTATCAAGGGAAGGATAAAACTAGAGGATTGTCATTCAGGTCCAGACTAGCACCATCCTGTTCTCGTCAGATCTTGCTGCTTCTACTTACTCACAGTAACAAAGACATTTCCTCAACCATGTGGAAGGCAATGGTGTAGTATTGTTGCTGGACTAGTAATCCAGGGACCCAGGGTAATGCTCTGGGGACCTGGGTTCGAATCCCACCACGGCAGGTGGTGGAATTTGTACTCAATAAAAATCTGGAATTAAAAGTCGAAATGAAACCATTGTCGATTGTCATAAAGGCCCACATCTGGTTTCACTAATGTCCTTTTGGGAAGGGAAATCTGCTGTCCTTACCTGGTCTGGCCTACATGTGACTTCAGACCCACAACAATGTGGTTGGCTCTTAATTGCCCTCTCAATGAAGGCAATTAGGGATGGGCAATAAATGCTAGTCAGCAACGCCTACATCTCATAAATGAATAAGAAATACCATAAAAGCAGGAGACAAAACAAGCACTGTTTAAAAGGAGATTACGGCCATACAAATCCTGACTGTGTGGAGGATTACCAGCCACATATCAGTGCAGTCACAGAGAAAGACTTCTCTGGACTATAGGCTTCACTGTGTCCTGACCAAATTTACCCCTCAAGCAACACCACTAAGATAGGTCATTTTTAATAATGACCATTATCTGGGTGATTGGCTGCTATGCTTTCATACGTTACAACACTGAAGCACTTAACAGGCTGTGAAGTGTTTTGAACACAAGAACATATGTAATAGATGCAGTAGGCCATTTGATCCCTCAAGCATGCTTCACCATTCAATAGGTTAAGGCTGAAATTTTACATCGACCCCACTTTACCACCCTATCCATATATCCCTTGATCTCCTTAGTCTAAAAATCTATCAATCCCAGCCTTGAATAAACTCAATGGCATATCATCCACAACCCTCTGGGGTACAGAATTTCAAGGATCCATAATACCAAGTGAAAATATTACTCCTCATCTCAGTCCTAAATTGTAGCATAAGGGCATCTGGCATAACAAGGGTTAATGTGGGACTGGGAAACAGTACCACCCACAGTGTGATGTAAAGAGACACATGACCTGAGACTGACTAATTCGGCAGGGGTGTAGGAACCAGGAGAGAGTGCTAGAGAGTGATACCAGGGCGCACAAAATACTGACAGAGCCAGATAACACGAGTATAGAGAATAGTAAGTTAATAGTTGGAGTTGAAGTAAGTGAGAAAGTCAAGAAGTGTAAATCAGGATTACTGTGCATTTATGTGAATGCATGAAGTATAGTAAATAAGATTGGGAGTTAAGGTGCAGATTGCCATGTGGAAATATGTTGTGGCGAAAACAGAGACCTAGCTCACGGAAGGGCAGGACTGTGTGCTACATGTTCCTGGGTACAAGCTGTTCAGAAAAGACAGGAAAGGAAGAAAAGGAGAAGGGGTGGTGGTATTGGTTAAGGAGAGCATTGCAATGCTACAGAAAGAGGATATCGCAGAGAGTTCAAGAACAGAATCAATTTGGCTAGAGCTAAGGAACAAAAAGGGTGAAATTATATTACGCGATGTAGTTTATAGACCACCAACTAGTGGGAAGGATGTTGAGAAACAAAGCTGCAAGGAAATTACAGAGAGATGCAAACATTATAGAGTAGTTATAGTGGGGGACTTTAATTACCCAAATGTAGACTGGGACAGTGGCAGTGTAAAGGGTGGAGAGGGGCAAGAGTTCTAGATCATGTTAGGGAGAATTTTCTACAGCAGTATGTGTCCAGTCCAACAAGAAAGGATGCACTGTTGGACCTGGTTCTTGGAAATGAGGTGAGCCAAGTACATTAAGTGTCAGTGGGGGAACATTTAGGAGAAAGTGATCATTGTATTGTAAGATTTAGGATGGCGTTAGAAAAGGACAATGTGCAACCCAGAGTAAGAATCATCGACTGGGGGAGAACCATCTTCAATGGGGCAACAGCGGAGCTGGGCTGCATAGACTGGAACCAAAGGTTGGCAGGAAAAACTGTAGTTGAACAATGGGCTACCTTCAAAGAAGAAATGGTTCGGGCACAGTCAAGGTATATTCCCTCAAAAGGGAAAGATAGGAAAAACAAATCCAGGGCTCCATGGATGAAAAAGGAGATAGAAATTAAGACAAAGAAGAAAATATGTGCTTGTGACAGGTGTCAGGTAGACAACACAATTGAGAGCCAAGTGGAATACAGATGTTCAGAGAGCAGGTGAAGGAGCAAATAAGAGAAGCAAAGAGGGATTATGAGAAAAGACTGGCAGCCAACATAAATGGGAATGCCAAAGCCTTCTTTCAGCACACAAATAGTAAGAGGGTGGTAAAAGGAGTAGGGCTGATTAGGGACCATAAAGGGGGTTTACACATAGAGGCAGGGGCATGGCTGAGGTGCTAAAGGAATACTTTGCATCTGTCTTTACCAAATAAGCAGATGTTACGGAGGTCACGGTGACAGAGGAGGAAGTTCGGTCACTAGAAAGGTTCAGAATTGATAAGGAGGATAAATTGTCGGTACTTAAAAGTTGACAAGGCACCGGGACCGGATGAGATGCATCTAAAGATTTTGAAGGAATTAAGAGTGGAAATTGCAGGGGCACTGGCCATAACCTTTCAGTCTTCCTTAAACTGAAAGGAGGTGCCAGAGGACTGGAGAATTGCAAACTTTATGCCCTTGTTCAAAAAAGGTTGCAAGGATAAGTCCAGCAATTACAGACCAGCCAGTTTAACTTCAGTGGTGGGGAAGCTTCTAGAAACAATTATTCAGGATAGAATTAGTAGTCACATGGAAAAATGTGGGTTGATTAGGAAGAGCCAGCATGGATTTCTAAAGGGGAAATCATGTTTAACTAACTTGCTGGAGTTTTCTGAGGACACAACAGAGAGGGTAGATGAGGGTAATCCTGTTGATGTGATGTACATGGACTTTCAAAAGGCATTCGATACAGTGCCACACAACAGACTTGTGAGAAAAGTTATAGCTCATGGAATAAAAGGGACAGTAGCAACGTGGATATAAAATTGGCTGAGTAATAGGAAACAGAGAGTAATGGTCAATGGATAGTTTTTGGGCTGGAGGAAGGTTTGTAGTGCAGTTCCCCAGGGGTCTGTATTGGGACCCTTGCTTTTCCTAATATATATTAATGATCTAGATCTTGGTGTGCAGGGGATAATTCCAAAGTTTGTGGATGATACGAAACTTGGAAGATTGTAAGCTGTAAGCAGGACAATATAGAACTTCAAAAGGACATAGACAAGTTGGTGGAGTGGGCAGATAGGTGGCAGATGAAGTTTAATGCGGAGAAGTGTGAGGTGATGCATTTTGGTAGGAAGAACAGGAGGCAAGATAAAGTAAGGGGTACAATTCTTAAGAGTGTGCAGCAGCAGAGGGACCTGGGTGTGTATATGTGCATAGATTATTGAAGGTGGCAGGACCGGTGTTCAGAGCAGTTAATAAAGCTTACAATATCCTGGGCTTTATTAATAGGGGCATAGAGTACAACAGCAAGGAAGTTATGCTGAGCTTATATAAGACACTAGTTAGACCTCAGCTGAGTCTTATTTGGTACAGTTCTGGGCATCACACTATAGGAAGGGTGCGAACACATTGGAGAGAATCCAGAACAGGTTGACAAAAATGGTCCCAAGGATGAGAAACTTCAGTTATGAAGATAATTGGAGAGGTTGCGACTGTTCTCCTTGGAGACGAGGAGGCTAAGAGGAGATCTGATAGAGGTATTCGAAATCATGAGGGGGCTGGATAGAGTAGATAGGGAGAAAATGTTCCCGCTCGCAAAAGGATCGAGAACAAGAGGGCACAGATTTAAAGTGATTTGCAAAAGAAGCAAATGTGACGGGGGAAAAGAACTTTTTCACACAACAAGTGGTTCGAGTCTGGAATGTACTGCCTGGAAGTGTGGTGGAGGCAGATTCAACTGAGGCATTCAAGAGGGCATTAAATGATTATTTAAATATAAACACTATGCAGGGTTATGGGGAAAAGGCAGGAGAATGGCACTAAGTCATAGTGCTCATTTGGAGAGCCAGTGCAAAAATTATGGGTCGAATGGCCTCCTTCTGCACCATAACAATTCTGTGATTCTGTGACTAGAAAAAGACCTCTGTAGAAGCAAGCATGGAGTTAGCTCATAACTTGGGTTACAACCTAAATATATGTACATAGTTCTGTGTTATCAATGAACAGTTAATGTTCAACCAAATAAGACTCAGAACGTCTTCATGAGACCTACTGAACATATAGCATACAACATAAATGATCCCTTACCCTGATACTAATGATACCTAATCTAGACTCTCCAATTAGGGGAAACAGCTCCTGAGCACCCACCCTGTCAAGCTCTCTAAGGATTTCATACAATTCAATGAAGTCACCTCTCATTCTTCTAAACTCCAGAGACTATAAGCCCAATCTAGTCAATCTCTCCTCAGAAGACAACTCTCTCATCCCAGGAATTAATCCAGTAAACCTTTTATTGCACCCCCTCTAACCAAGTGTATCCTTCCTTAGCAAGGAGACTAAAACTGTACACAATACTCTTTGTGTGGTCTCACCAAAGCCCTTTGGATTTCAGTAAGACATCCTTACTCGTATACTCCAACCCCTTGCAATAAAGGCCATGATACCATTTGCTTTCTGAATACTGCACCTGCATGTTAACCTCCCGTGATCTTTGTATGTGGACTTCTAAAATTCCTCTGGAAGCCACTATCTAATCTCCCTCTTTATTCATTTCTTGGTCACCCTTTGCTGGTTTTTAAAACCATCCCCAGGATTGCTACTTTTTTGACAACATCGTAAGTGTCTGCTTTTAATCTAATATTATTCTTAAGTTCGCTAGTTAGCCATGGCTTTGGGACATCCCGAGAACAGGAAAGGTTCAGTACAGACACAAGGTCTTCCTTCGATGAACTGGAAACAGAGCAGTAATAAACTACTCACCAAGAGAAAGTAGGTCATAAAAATGAAGGAAGATCTAATTTGCCTCACATATGCACTAGGGATGCAACACGCCTTAAAAGATAAATAATGAAAGTGGAAACAACTGAATGAAATTATGATGGGCATCTACTTCTGTAGATGCTGCTTTTTAAGGACAACACTGTTATCCAATCAAACACACAAATGATCCACAGGTTAGATGGCACTGAAAACCACCTTTTTCAGCATCTTTTGGTAAGAGCTTACCCCTCAAGAGATACCACAGGTTATTTGAGATGGGGACAAGATAAGAAAGTAACTCACAATTGTATCGATAATACACTAACACTTCAGCAATGAATGAATTTTAATTAAACACTTGCGTCCTTTTCATAGCCGAAGGATAAGACTAGTTTCGATTATAAGCCATCTAACCACAGTGTGAAATCAATTCTAGACAATAAAGAAACTATAAGATTTTAGATTTCACATTAGATATATGCTGTACAGTAGTTGGTTCTTCATCAAAAGGAGAGTAAGAGAGATGTTACAAGCATACATACTGTATGCAGCAGACAAGGGCTTAAAATTAACATTTTAAAATGATATTTTAAATAAACATCAATAGTCTACCAAGATTACAGGGTTAGAACTGTTTAGAAGTCAGCTGCAGCAAGAAACTTTAATATAAAAAAGCCTGACATTAAAAACTTGGAAAAGTCCCAAAAATGATTGCAGTTACAAAGCTCCAGCCAACTATAAATCTTTCTGAATAAAACAGCAGTAACCGCTACTGTAACTGCATCGATACTCTAGGATATTAATGTAGTTTTACCATAGCAGAGTAGAGTCACTATATTGCTTGTAATTGATGCAGTACAGTTGATAAAAACAAAAAAACTGCGGATGCTGAAAATCCAAAACAAAAACAGAATTACCTGGAAAAACTCAGCAGGTCTGGCAGCATCGGCGGAGAAGAAAAGAGTTGATGTTTCGAGTCCTCATGACCCTTCGACAGAACTGAGTGAATCCAAGAAAGGGGTGAAATATAAGCTGGTTTAAGGTGTGTGTGTTGGGGGGGGGGGGGGGGGTTTGGGTCGGGGGAGAGAAGTGGAGGGGGTGGTGTGGTTGGAGGGACAAACAAGCAGTGATAGAAGCAGATCATCAAAAGATGTCACAGACAACAGAACAAAAGAACACATAGGTGTTAAAGTTGGTGATATTATCTAAACGAATGTGCTAATTAAGAATGGATGGTAGGGCACTCAAGGTACAGCTCTAGTGGGGGTGGGGGGAGCATAAAAGATTTAAAAATATTTAAAAATAATGGAAATAGGTGGGAAAAGAAAAATCTATATAATTTATTGGAAAAAACAAAAGGAAGGGGGAAGAAACAGAAAGGGGGTGGGGATGGAGGAGGGAGCTCAAGACCTAAAGTTGTTGAATTCAATATTCAGTCCGGAAGGCTGTAAAGTCCCTAGTCGGAAGATGAGGTGTTGTTCCTCCAGTTTGCGTTGGGCTTCACTGGAACAATGCAGCAAGCCAAGGACAGACATGTGGGCAAGAGAGCAGGGTGGAGTGTTAAAATGGCAAGCGACAGGGAGGTTTGGGTCATTCTTGTGGACAGACCGCAGGTGTTCTGCAAAGCAGTTGCCCAGTTTACGTTTGGTCTCTCCAATGTAGAGGCGACCACATTGGGAGCAACGAATGCAGTAGACTAAGTTGGGGGAAATGCAAGTGAAATGCTGCTTCACTTGAAAGGAGTGTTTGGGCCCTTGGACGGTGAAGAGAGAGGAAGTGAAGGGGCAGATGTTACATCTTTTGCGTGGGAATGGGGTGGTGCCATAGGAGGGGGTTGAGAAGTAGGGGGTGATGGAGGAGTGGACCAAGGTGTCCCGGAGGGAACGATCCCTACGGAATGCCGATAGGGGGGTGAAGGGAAGATGTGTTTGGTGGTGGCATCATGCTGGAGTTGGCGGTTGATACCTGATATGTGTACTCAATTGCCACAGTCAACACCTAAGCCTAGTACCTAGTAAAGTCACCCTCCACCACCGTCACACAGTAGCAGCAGTGTGTACCATCTACAAGATGCAATGCGACAACTTGCAAGGGCTTCTTCGACAGCAACTTCCAAAACCACGACTTCTACTACCTAGAAGAACAAGGGCAGCAGATGCATAGGAACACCATCACCCACAAGTTCCCCTCCAAGTCACACACCATCCTGACTTGGAACTATATGACCGTTCCCTCACTGTCGCTGGGTCAAAATTCTGAAACGCCCTTCCTAACAGCACTGTGGGTGTACCTACACCACATGGACTACAGCGGTTCAAGGAGGCAGCTCACCACCACCTTCTCAAGGGCAATTAGGGATGGGCAATAAATGCTGGCCTAGCCAGTGATGCCCATGTCCAATGAACAGATATGAGAAAAATGCTTCGAAAATGATTTTGATGTTCCTTACAGTGCACACAGCAAGCTCATTTCGGCACCTCATTATTGAAATGTCCTCTTTTGCAAGTCAGCAATAAAGGCAAATGTCACCATAGAGACAGTAAAAAGGAACAGTGGACAAATAGAACACAACATCATTTTCTTTTACCATCTGCTACCCTACTTATTGTTTACAATTCATTCCGAACCCATTTCACTTATTTTTGGCCTCTGCTTCCTCAGCCCTCCATAATCTCCCCCACTGTCAAATCGGTCCCTATGGAACCTGGTTTGCTCTCCTTTCCACACAGCAACTCCTAACTCTCCACATAAAAACCCAAGCCTCCAAGATTTGCCTGTTTCACCTAGGTCTGACAAAGTTCTTCCAGCACCTCTCCTGGCCTTCCACTCCTGGATAGTGATCCAAAACACTGATAGTGATCTGATGCTGAACTTGTCTCAATCTCCGTGGGCAGGATTTTGAGGTCATCGGGCAGGCACGGTGGGCAGGCCCGGAGGAGGCCAGGAAGCGGTCTGCCGCCTGCGATCGGTCCCTGACCACGATTTCACGCTGGCTGCCCCCCCCTCCCCCCACGGACCTCAGGGGTGCTAGGGTCTGAGTGACAACTGCCAATCACGTCGGAGCTGGCCAAGGGGGTGAGCCCTGGCTGCTTTTTGGACTGAGTGCCTTATGGCTCGAGGGCCACGACTCGAATGTGCCACAGGAGGCGTTCCTCAGCTGCGGTGGGCCAGGCTGCAATGGCACTGCAGGTAGAGAGTGGACTAATCCATGCTCCTCTGTCCTTCCAGGAGAAGACAAGACATAACCTGCCACAGAGGGTACATACAAGTAGAGGGCAGCCCAACCTTCTGCTGCTCAGCAGGTTCGAGCAAGATGCCCTGGAGCTCGAGGGCCGGCATGCTCACCGTGCAACCGGGTGTGCAGCGGTGGGGTGCCAGGTCAAGGTAAGAATGTGGTGCACAGAGCTGAGACTTTGGCTTGTGCAACCATTCTAGTGCAGTCTCTTCATTGATGTGAACCTCGAACCTGGAGTCCCCATTGATCATTGGAAGACGATGGCACTGTGATGCAGATCTCCACTGTCTCACCAGGTTACTGGGCATGCACAGTGATAGTGTGATGACTTTAACTAATGACATGTCCTTGTTCTCCCTTAGATTCACCAGCAGGCGTTCGCTCTGCAGACCCCGAAGGGCCACCCCTGATGCCGGAGGACCACCGAGCTTCTGTTGCACCTGCATGCCACCTGCTCTCTGAAGCAGGCGACAGCACAGATATCAGCAACTCGGTGGGCATTAGATTGGTGGCTAGTATCCTGGTGCACATTGGTGAGGGTACTTCACGCTCGCTTAAGGTGCAGGTGGAGGCAGAGAGTGCCCAAGGTGATGGCAGTCAGAGGACTTCTGGGGGCCAGGACGATGCTCAGTTGAAGGCTGATGATGAGCCTCTGGAGTCGTCCTTAGCTGGCAGATGCTGGAGCTCCAGTGAGTTGTGCGGGAAGGTCTGGCAGAGATCCATGAGGGTCTGTATGCCATGGTCTCCGTTATGGAGGCATCCATGCGGAACATCAGCACTGCATTGATCCTCATGGCCAAGTGCACTGAATCCTCCATTGAGAGAGTGGCGACTCTCATGGAGAGGCAGCTCCAGGGACAGAATGAGGGGTTCCTGGGGTTGCGCTTGGACCTGCAAAACCCTCACACAGGCACTGAGCTCAGGTGGTCAGTGTCTGTGTGGGAGATGGATGAGGCACCCAGTATCCCAGCTAGATGCCCGTCCATCAATTGTGAGTGGGGAGGTGTAGAGCGAATTCACGTTTGTGCACAAGCTGCTTGTCGTCTCTGCGGGTTCCTCTCAGGGCACTCTGGATGACGGCAGCAGCTCCTCTGCCCCTCTGCCAGTGACTGTGGCATCTAATGAGGCTGCAATGATTGGGGAGATGCCAGCCATAGCACTGGCCGCTCCCTCCCAGGCAGGGCCAGGACAAACTCCACTGGCCAGAGGATGACTGCCAAGGTCATCAAGCCAGCAAGGTCAGCAGGATGTCTCCAATGCTAGTGCCAGCAAGGGGTGGGGCGGTGGGCACCAAGACATAGCACTCACAATCATAAGTTAATGGGGTCTTGCACACAAGAGGGAAAGGTCACGGGTGATTTTATGTTAATTTTTGTTTACTTTATCTTTACTTGTCTGGAAACGAAGACCAGAAAAGTTTATGTAAATAGTTTGGAATTGTCGAAATGAGATCAATTTTGTTTTTGTCATCTTGGCCTGACTATGCTTCACCTTTTTATTTTATTGGTGCAGGGTAAGCCAAAGTGTAATGCTGGACGTAAGTGGCTGTGAACTTTATTGCATAGGCACTGAGTGTTCTTTGTGTTCAAATGAAAGGGTCCTTTCAGGCATCCAGGAAGTAGGCAGCAGCCCTGGCATGAGTTTGAAGCAGATCTTTGGCAACCTAGCTGAAGTAGCGTATGGATCAAGGCATCCCTGGTGTCCCTGCCTCCCTGGAGGTTACTGAGGTCTGCCTCCACGCCCTCAGCGTTCTCCTCACTATCCTTATCTTCGGACTCACTACTGGGATCATCGTCTGTGGCCTGTGCAGCTGTGTCAAGATCCTCTTCCTCCAGCGGGTCCCCCTTTGCCAGTGCCAGATTGTGGAGAGCGCAGCATGCAACCACTATCAGTGACACCCACTCTGTGGGGTATTGTAGTGCTCCCCCTGAATGGTCCAGGCATCGGAAGCGCATCTTCAGAAGACCTATGGTGCTCTCTACCAACGCCCTTGTGGAGGCATGACTCTTGTTGTACCGCTGCTCCACCTCTGTTCTTGGGTGGTGGAGCGGTGTCATGAGCCACCTTTTCAACAGGTAGCCCTTGTCACCCAGCATCCATCCATCCAGTCGGGCTGGAGCACTGAAGAGCCTCAGCACCTCGGAGGATGTAAGCATCATGGGAGCTTCCAGGGTACCTTGCACAGATTTGCGGAGCCTGCATCCTGTGGTCACACGCTACCCGTACATTCATGGAGTGGAATCCCTTCCTGTTAACGAAGGAACCCGGCTGACCCGCTGGTGCCTTGATGGCCATATGTGTGAAGTCAATGGCACCCAGGAAGCGGGGGAACCCAGCAATTACCACAAAGCCTCTGGCTCGCTCAGCCTGGCTGGCCTCATCTGTATGGTAAAGAATAAAAGTCAGTACCCACCTGAATAGAGTGTCTGTCACCAGCTTGACACAACTATGGACAGCTGATTGGGAGACTCCACACAGATCCCCCACTGACCCCTGGAAGGAGCCGGTGGCATAGAAGTTGAGGGCCACTGTGACCTTCAGAGCCACTGGCATGGGGAATCCACCCACATAGTCGGAGCTGATCTCAGGCCCAATCATCTGACAAATGGAGGTCATGCTCTCCCTTGAGAGGCGAAGCCTCCTTTGGCATTGCACCTCGGACATATTGAGGTAGCTGCATCGTCGCCTGTAAACCCTGGCAGCAGGATAGTGGTGTCTGCTGCAGCTCCTTCTGCCTTGGACTACCTGCTGGTCTTGTGCCACTTGTGCCTGCACCTCTCCTCCCACAGGTCCCTCCCCTGGAAGTTGTATTGGGACACCTGCTTCCTTACCCTTCTGCCCCTCTCTTCCTCCTCAGAGGAGGTGGCACCAGCAGAGACCACAATATCAATTACCAGGGTAACGGAAGGCTGTCTGATACCTGGAAGGGTTCACACAGTTTGACTCTTCTGGAGGCCTTGCAGATACCAAGGAGTCCTGAAATGAAGCCTAGAAATGCTAAGAATGAAGCCCCGAACAGAGGTGAAGCTGCCAAGCACCAATAAGTCACCCGCAGTAAACTGCCTACCAAACTCCTCACTACTCACACTGGCAATGCTGCCGACCCCTTTTTATCCTGTTTTTGGATGAGGTTTTTGAAAATGTCGGTTGGCTGTCTGCCCGTTTTGCCTGTGCAACAAGCGCGAAATCGCAACGAAAAATCGGCGTCACTTGGACTGTTAGTGGCCGTAAGTGGCCCATTAATTAATGGTGGGTGTGGCTCTGGCACCCGCTTGCACCCACCGGGCGAAATAGCGCGCAAAGTGCGCGATGACATCGGGACACTCGCCCAACATCACTGTGCGCTATTTTACACCCGATCGCGGGATGTAAAATTCTGCCCTCTTATCACAACATTCTGCTTTTCCTTACTCCACCACTACGGTCCGAGTGTTTCTTCACTTTTCTCTCTTTCCCTTCCTAAACTCAAAATGTAACATCCACACTCTTTCTCCACCAAGTTACCTCACTGTGCTGAAGTCAAGGTCTACTCAGTTTCATGACTCCCTGACTCCCTCATTTTTATCTCCCTCTTGTAACACTGGAAACACAATACACGACATCCTCGATTAATTTGTCTTCTCCTTCATTCACTAATACCTTGCCGGTGTCCTCCGCTAAGAACCATGACTCTTCACCTTGGTTTAATCACTTGGAAAAACGCTAACAAAATAGGATTATGCCACAAAGAGGATTAGAGCACTCCATTCAACCTTTGCTACTTGGGTCCATATCCAAACCAAGCTCATTAGACACAAGTCTCTCCCTATTAACAGCCTTTAAGACGAGTGAGTCTGGAAAAGTGTCCAGCAGTTATTGACACACGGCACAAAGATTCCCACGATTTGGCAGAGAGAAGCTGAAGTCATCAAGGATGGTTGTGACAATTGCAAAAGTGAATTTTATCCTTTCAAAAGAAGGAAATGAATAATTTTGTTTGATGCTGCTCCTGCAAAGCATCTTTTACGTTTTACAATGCTAAAAGCGTTATACAAATGTGCATTGTTTTGTTGGTGTCCTCGAGTGGGACAGAACTTCCTCACACATTGAATGAGTCATTTGCACAATATTCCATTTATTCCAGCGGTGTCAAAGCTTTTGTATGATGAGGAGACGCAGTCACAATTCACCAGCAGATTATCAATTTTCATTGCAGTCAATTATCTAGTTATTAAAAAAAAAAATCAACAATTCAGAATAAAATAAAACAAGTTAAATAAGTAGAGCAAATGTTAAAAAGAGAATATTACGGCATAAAAGCAATGGAAATATGAGCAAAGAAACACAAAAATACCTCCCGTAAAAGTCTCAACCGAGAACAATAGCACAAGCAAAGAGCAGCCACAGACAACACTAAAAGTCATTGTAAAGTCAACTAGGAACCGAAATGATTCACATTTGGTTTATGAATTGTTAACATCACAGTCTCTTTGAAAGTTACACTATATTAATATTTTTAATGTGCTGCAATTACCTAACTTAATTTAGACTATTCCAGGGAACAACTGTGCCTTAAAAGTTACATTTCAATAACCACAACACCACAGATGACTGCTTAAATATCCAAACATAAATAATCAGGTGTTACAGGTTGTCATCCCCAAAATGGTATTTATCTGTATTTGGTTACTAAGTTAATCATTTTGAGACATCTTATAACATGCCTCTGTTCTCCTGTAGTCATCTAATTACCAGGTACTACACTCTACTGAGAGTGCTTGTCACTTCAATCTTGCCAAGGGGTAGCAGCCTGCTAAACAGCATTAACGCACAATTTTCTCACTGATAAATCATGCTTTTGTTTAGCGACATGCTTAGTCAAGGTTTCAATTCTTGGTCCAAAATCACCTGCACCATCATCACTTTTGTGAGCTAATCACCCCATCGCAGACCTTTCCCGTCGGTTCTTTTTACTATTCTGCTTTTTCCTGACTCCGTACGTGCTTAAAAGCTATTCAAACCTAACGTCTACCAGCTCTGGTGGATTACCCACTCCCCCGACCCCAAGCTAGAAACCGGTCGGCACCTTGCCGACTTTAAATCTGGCTGCCCCACCGTGATAATACGCTGAGGGCGGCCTGCATACTCAAGAGTCGGACTTCTGCCTCTCAGGGACAGGAAGTCCCGTCCTTAAGAGATGCCGGCCAATCTGACTGGCCACTACTTCACGTGGCAGCAAGTTCCACGTGCTCACCACTTCTTGATTAAAGGCGTTCCTTCTGAATTCCTTATTGGATTTAGTACTGACTACTTTATATTAGTGGCCCCTTGCTTTGGACTTTCCCACAAGTGGAAATATCTTCTCGATGGCCGGAATGTTATGGGGTGGGGATGGGAGCTGTAAAATGAGGCGAGGCATTCTAAACTCTGTTGACCACGGCAGGACCGTAAAATCCCGCTGGCGTAAAATTCAGCCCCTTGTATACCCTCTCACATTCCTTGATAGGGCAGAATTTTGCCCTTGTCGGGGCGGGCGGGCCAGTTAAGGCTCGCCCAGTGTGAAAACACGAGTGGCTGTGCTCAGCGCTGCCCGTGCGGGGGGTGTGGGCGGGCAGGGAGAGGAGGGTGAGCAGGGAACTTCACGCATATGCGCGGGTGCGCACTGGAAAAGCTCCCTGAGGCACAGAGCTGCCTCAGGGAGATGAACAGCTTTAAAAATTAGCAATAAAGATTTTAAAACTGTTATGAAACACGTCCCCACTCATGTGACTCTGTCACATGAGTCGCGACATGTTATAAATAGAATTTTAAAAGTTTTTTTTTGTTTTTATTTGATGTTGGAAACCTCATCCCTCCCGTGGATGAGGTTTCTATAAAAATGCCAACCGTTAAGGTTGAACGGGCGTTGAAAAATTTGTTTCAATGACCTTGCTAATGGCCTTAATAGGCCTTATAAATGTCGGCAGGCGTGCTGCTGATTCCGGTGCGTGCCTGCCTGCCGAAATATTGCGTGACTGCGCGCTGACATCGGGACGCTCGCCCGACATCAACACACGTCACTTTACACTCGGGTGGGTCGGGCACGAGACCACCCACCCAGGTAAAAATTCTGCCCACAATCCTAAAGACCACCGTCAGGTCACCCTTCAGCCTTTCTCTTCTCTGATATTAAAACATTAATTTGCCATAACAAGAAGTTTCTGAAAGAGAAGATAAATTAAACTGTGCGAGATCAATCTCAGACCTCAATTGAGACTTGAGCAGTAATCCTCCCTCTTATAAAGCTGGACAGTAAATGCGTGCTTTTAGTTTCAGCATGCGGTGCATTAAATGGGAGCTAACATTGTTTTTGATTTTCAAAAAGAAATGTGCTCATTTTACCCTATGTGCTTTCTGCGATCTTAGGTTGCTGGTAAAGTAACGCATAGTGGAACAGATTATCACAAACAGCTTGCAAAAAGATTGCTTAACTTGCTAAACAGTCGGTAAAACAGTAAGATCACCCTGGGCCAGTTTCTGTGAGAAGAGGGCGATTTGTGCAAATGGTGTAAACTAACATTTGCCATTTGAGATAAGCCAATCACAATCGACGGTTGCTGCAAGTGATCGCTGCTGAGCAGAGAAGCAATCCGTCAAAAACAAGGAAGTGGGGAAGAGCTGGGAGTCCATCACACAAAGGTAGGGCTCTCAACTTGCACCTGACATGGATGTGAAGTGGGTGGGCATGTTGTGTCGTACACCTAATGATAACAGTGTGAGGCAGAAATCCTTTTCTGGATCATGCCTTGTTCAAATTTGATGGGTGAGTTGTCAGCAAGAGTCAGGCTGGTAACTGAACATCATTTCCATCAGGCCAGAGAGGAGGTGGGAGTTTGGTAACAACATCACCTGCCAATTATATAGCACCTTTAACACTTTGGAGCATCGCAAGGTGCTTCACCAGGAGCTTTATTAAACTTAATTTGACATCAAGCCTAGTAAGGAGGCATTAGGACAGAGGACCTAAAGATTGGACAGAGGTAGGTTAGCGTCATAAACGAAGTAGAGAGCTGGAGAGGTTAGAGAAGGAATTCTAGAGCTTGGGACTTAGACAACGGAAGTTGGGGTTCATCAATGGTGGAGCGATGAAAATTGGGAATGTGCAAGAGCCAGAGATGGAATAGCATCGAGAACTTGATGGGTATAGGGCTGGAGGAAGTTCCGGAGATATGGGGCAAATTTTACAGCCCAGTCATGGCGGGGATGGGGCTGTAAAAAGCAACGACCCATTCAAAAGTCCATTGACTTCAGTGGGACTGTAAAAGCTCTCTGGTGTAAAATGACACCCCTGGGTTGGTGAGGCCAGAGGTGGATTTGTAAACAACAATGAGAATTTTCAAATTTATTATTTTCCAATTTAAGGGGAAGCAATGGCGTAGTGGCATTGTCGCTGGACTAGTAATCCAGACACCCACAGTAATGCTCTGGGGACCTGGGTTCAAATCCTGCCACAACAGATGATGAAATTTGAATTCAGTAAGAAATCTGGAATTAGAAGTTTAATGATGACCATGAAGCCATTGTCGATTGTTGTAAAAACCCATCTGGTTCACTAATGTCCTTTAGGGAAGGAAATCTGTTGTTCTTAGCTGGTCTGGCCTACATGTGACCCACACAATGCCCTCTGATGGATGAGCAATAAATGCTGGCATTGCCAGTGACGCGCACATCCCATAAATGTAAAAAAACATTGAAGGCAGACCTGATGCTCGTTCCTGTTGGTTTGTGTCACTTACGGAGGAGGTGCTGAGTTCAAATAAAGGACGCCTGTGTCCTGGAATATCAAGATCTATGATCGTGCTCTGGGGGATTTCCATTTGATGGGAGAAGTGCCCTGCAACGCTGCCAAGGAAGGATGGATGGTCAGAGGTGGCCAGGTTTGTCAATTCTAAAAATTTAACCCTTTGGATCTGGAAGGAGTGCAGAATGAAGGCGGAGTGACCTGACCCGGGTTGCTAAGTCATGCTGTCATTGTCAGTAAAGCCATGCGCCACTTTACAGTGACAACATGAATGAAAATGTTGACAACCTTCTTTCCCCTTTCAAATTCTCATCCAGTCATCGCAATGGTGCTCATCCTGCTGTCACTCCTAAATTCATTTTAAATGACATCAAAGCAACATTTTACCGAGTGTGGCATTAAGGAACCCAAACAGAACAGGGGTTAATGGGAGTCATGGGGAAAGCTCTCCACTGGTCGGAATCAGACCTAGCAAAAAGGAAGATGGTTGTGGCTGTTGGAGACCAATCATCGCAGCCCCATGACATCACTGTAGGAGTTCCTCAGGGTAGTGTCCTAGGCCCAACCATCTTCAGCTGCTCCATCAATGGCCTTCTCTCCATCATAAGGTTAGAGTGGGGATGTTCGCTGATGATTGCACAATGTTCAGTTCCATTTGCAACTCCTCAGTTACTGAAGCAGTCCATGCCCATTTGCAGCAAGACCTGGACTATATCCAGGCTTGAGTTGAGAAACGGCAAGTAACATTCGTGCCACACAAGTGCCAAGCAATGACCATCCCCAACAGGAGAGAATCCAACCATCTCCCCTTGACATTCAATGGCATTGCCATCACTGAATCCCCCACTATCCACATTCTGGGGGGGTTACCATTGAAACTGAACTGGACCTGTCATGCAAATACCGTGGCTACAAGAGCAAGTCAGAGGCGGAGAATCCTGCAGCGAGTAACTCACATCATGGCTCTCCAAACCTTGTTCACCATCTACAAGGCACAAGTCAGGGGTGTGATGGAATACTCCCCACTTGCCTGGAGGAGTGTGACTCCATCAACAATCAAGAAGCTTGACACCATCCAGGTTAAAGCAGCCCACTTGGCAGCACCTATCAACCACCTTAAACATTTACTCCCTCCACCTCCAACAGAGTGGCAGCCGTGTGTACCATCTACAAGGTGCCTGCAGCAACTCGCCCAGGCTCCTTCGACAGCACCTTCCAACTCCCTGACCTCTACTACTCAGAAGAACAAAGGCAACAGACACATGGGAACACCACCGCCAGCAAGCTCCCCTCCAGCTCACACACCATCCTGACTTGGAATTATACTGGGCTGTCGCTGGATCAAAATCCTAGAATTCCCTCCCTAACAGCATGGCATCTACACCACAAAGACTGCAGTGGTTCAAGTATGCAGCTCTCTAAGGCCAATTATGAATGGACAATAAATGCTGGTCTGCTGATGCACTACTAACCACATTCAATACCCTTAGGATGATAATTATTTGGTCATTATGACAAACTGTTGGAGATTCCGAAGATACTCCTTTTCTATTGATGAACATCATGAATGCAACTGAGGGGCTTGTATCCGGAGAATGTCTCAGAGAGTCATGCGACTTTGGAACTTTGGAAGGTGGTCGAGGTGAGGGTCATTGAATATTTTTAAGGCAGAGGTAGTTAGATTCTTGGTAGGTGAGGGAGTCAAAGGTTATCGGGGTTAGATGGGAATGTGGAAATCGAGACACAAGAAGATCAGCCATGATCTTACTGAATGGCGGAGCAGGCTTGAGCGGCTGAATGGTCTACTCCTGTTCCTATTTCTTATGTTTTTTGTCACATATTTTGAAAAAAAAACCCCAGTCAGACTCTACTGCTGCTGATTTCAAATGTATTCACCACGAGCTAGAAGTCTACAATCTAGATAATGCAATGGGGAACTACAAGTTACTCGACACTAATAGACAATTAACACATGCGTTCAACTCCTTATACACAGGGTGATTTTGTCACCATAAGTGAGATCCCCTTTGTAAAGGGGGATTCAATGCATACATGTCCCAAAATAGTCTCTTGCGTTGAAGGTGCGAGATAGGAGAAGAGTTGCATATAAGTCATTAAATCTTTTATCTGCTGACACAAGAATTATTTTTCAAAGCCTCTTATATCAAATATTAAGGTATTTGGATGCCATCATGGCGTTCATCATGTTGAGAGATAACACTTGGCAATGAAGCCTTCAGCTTTCAACAATCAGGCTGTCCATCAGCTTTGCCTTAAGCAAGGTGCTAAAACATTTATTTTTTGGGGTCCAATGTCCCTCCCTCTGTCACAGGCCCCTAAGGTAGGGAAGGTGATTGGATATTCCATCTTCTGTGGAGTAATCTGAATAATTCAGTGACTCTGGAGTAAAAGGAGCAGACTCCAGTTGAAGTCTAGAAAATGTTTCTCTGCCAATGACAAGCCAGAAGTTTCGTCCAGACTCTTGAGCGGCTATAGGCTAAACATTGACCATGAATACAAAAGTATTAAGATTGTATTGAGGCACCTCAGAGAGGGACATGCTGTATGAAGGAAAGTTGAATTCTATTGCACTTTTTGTAATTTTTCAATTTGAAACTTTTTGCCCCCAGGCTGTATGAATTACAATTGTATAGAGGCACCTAAGAGTGGAATACACTGCCTGGAGCCACGTCAAGTTTTAGGGCACTTTCTGTAATTTTCAAGTTGAAATGTTTTGCAATATACTTTTACAAATTTTATGAATAAAGAATATTTTTAGGGGAAAAAAAAATCCCATGAGTGTTCAAAATCAGATTTCATCATTCTGGACTAAAGGCTGAGGCTGAAGGACAGCAGATCTGCTGAATGGCCTTCATTTCATGCTTTTTGTTGTGTCAGTTGCAAAGTGTTGCTCAAGGGGATAACACAATATGTGTTAAGAAGTTAGTCCCTTGAACATGTGAGCTGTCATAAGCCAATCACATAAATAAGGTTAGGGTTGTTGTCTGTTAACATTTACATACATGACTATTGCGGAGTAAGGCTTCTAAATTAAAACCTTGCTGGATTATATAATTTCGCTAGCCTGCAAAAAATCAATGGTCAATTCAGCTCAATCACAAATAAGAGCTGTGATTGGATTTGGCACACACTCATGGAACATTTACTAAATAGAGTTACTGTCATTGCTGTTCCGTACCCTCTGATATACACCCACTTCAGAGCTATTTACATAGAATCTAACAGAACAGCAATAGGCTGTTCAATTCAACTCATCTGTGCCAGTGTTTAGGCCCCCCATGGGTCTCCTCCCATCCTATTTCACATCTAACCCGATCAGCATACTCTTCTATAAAAACAAAAAACTGCGGATGCTGGAAATCCAAAACAAAAACAGAATTACCTGGAAAAACTCAGCAGGCCTGGCAGCATCGGCGGAGAAGAAAAGAGTTGACGTTTCGAGTCCTCATGACCCTTCGACAGAACTGTTCTGTCGAAGGGTCATGAGGACTCGAAACGTCAACTCTTTTCTTCTCTGCCGATGCTGCCAGACCTGCAGAGTTTTTCCAGCATACTCTTCTATTCATCTCCTCCTCATATACTAGCTTCCCCTTAAACGCACAGATGCTATTTGCCTCACTATATTGGTCTAGAGTACTGCGAGCAGTTTTGAACTCCACATTACAAAAAGCATATCGAAGATCGGAGAATGTGCAAATGAGTAAGAGTAATACCAAAACTGAGATATTCATGGTTTTGAATATCTCGAACACATCTCCTCTTACTTTCCTCTGCTATAAGGAGACCAACCCCAGCTTTCCCAGTCTTTCCACATAACCAAAATCCCTCATGCCTGGTACCAATTTAGTTAAAACCACTTCTCTCTGGGTAAACAAATTTCTCCTGAATTTCATCATGACTATCTTAATATTTATTTCTACAGGTAGAAACATCTTTTCCACACCTACCCAATCAAGCTCCCTCATAATTTTGAAGGCTCCTATTAAGTTTCTTTTCTTGAGGAAAGAGTCCCTGCCGGTTCAGTCTTCCCTGATAGTTACAACATCTCAATGACACTTAAATTATTTTTTTATACTTTCCCTAATGTCTTTATACAGGTATTCTAATAGGGAGAGCAGAAGTGTAGACAGTACTTCAGTTTAATGTAAAGACTTTGACATTGCAAAATGGTTTTCATATTTCATCACTTGATAGTTTAAAATAATGATCCGGAACAATCATTTGCATTGTTCTAGTATCCGTCCTCAGGCACCTCTAGATCTTTCATCTGCTCTTGGTTTCCTTAAAAACATACAGATTTATGAACAAAAATTAAATGCACTTATGCTGGATAAATCAAGGCACATCTTTATCTTCTTTGTGGAAGTGGTTCCTCTGTGGCTGTTTTCATTACCGAGCATTTGAATCAATATTTCTGAATCAGCGTATTCATATAGCTACCAATTAAAATGATATATGCATGTGTGTTCCATTTACAGATGTATTCCAGGACTTGTTGGTGTTCGATTTTGGAAGAGACTCATCAGCTGTAGATCTCCATCTCCGAGGCAGCTCTTCTGATAACAACTTGCATTTCTATAGCGTCGTAACATAGTATAAATGTCCCAAGGCACTTCACAGGACTATGATCAAAAACATTTGCTACACCAGAGTCTTTTCTCCTGCACTAACATTACCTCTTCACAGTGGCTCTTAGCTCTGTCCCCCTTAGCTCTCAATCCTCTGCTTTCACCACCCTTCCTCACACAAGTTGCCAGTGTCCTCATCTAATCCTCTTCTGTCTTCTTGGTCATTTAGCACACAATTCCACCATGAAACACATCTCCTCTTCTCCCTGTTCTGTCATGATTTCCTTGACAACCTTCCACCATCCTTAGCACTTCACTTGTAACTGCAGTAACGGCTGATTCACATCACTCCCCAGAGGCACAAACACGCTTGTTGTTCAGTGCTCATTGTGCAGGGCTCCTTTATATCAAGCAGACCAAATGCAGACTGAGTGGGTGCTTTGATGAATGCCTCCGTTCTGCCCACAAATGAAAGCCTGGCCCCACTTGGTGACCCACTTTAACTCCTCCCTCCCCTTTCCAACTCCGTCTTTGGCCTCAGGAACTACGCCAAACCTTTCTCCAGGGTGTTTTATACCTCTCTGGTCAGAACATTGGCCATTGTAATTTCAGATCTTGGCTGTGTCCAGGTTTTAATTCTTAGCTGGGACTTTGGGAATGCAGTGGTGGGTTTGTCAGTATCCAGGCGAGGTTCAATTTCAAGGTAGGTACTTTGTCAGAGCGCAGTCCAATTCAGATCCAGGTAAAAGCAAAATATTGTGAATACTGGAAATCTGAAATAAGAACAAAAAGTGATGGAAGAACTCAGCAGGTCTGGCAGCATCTGTGGAGAGAGAAACAGAATTAATGTTTCGAGGACTCAGTTCCGAAGATGAGTAATATTGCTTTTGAAATGTTAACTCTGTTCCTTTCTCCACAGATGCTACCAGACCTGCTGAGTTTTTCCAGTGCTTTCTGTTTTTATTTCAATTCACATCCAGGCTGTTAGTTTGCACTTTCTCCTTTCCTGGCAGAAATGCAGAGCAATTTGAGTTTTCATTCAGATCTCCTGCTTCACCCTTTCCATTTCCCCTGCCTTTTTTTCCTGTCTAACGTTTTCTTTTCCATTCTCTTGACCAACTCTGCCTCCATCGGTGGTCTCTCCTGTAGAAGAAGAGAAGGCTGAAGGTTTGCCTAATAGAAGTCTTTAAAACTATGAAGGGGTCCAATAAGTTATAGGTGACGTTTCCACTTGTAGGGAGGCCAGAATATGCGACCATCAATATAAAACAGTCACTGAGAAGAAATGTAGAAGAAGCTTCTTAACAAATGGTGCTGAGAATGCGGAACTCACTAATACATAAAGTGGTTGAGATGAATATCATAGATCATTTAAGGGGAAGCTACACAAGCGCATGAGGGAGAAAGGGATAGAAGAGGACATTGACAAAGTGAGACAATGTAGGGTGGGGAGGAGCTCTTTTTGGGCAGAACTTCCTGTTCCTGTGCTGTAACATTCCATATCAACAAGAAGCTGGAACCCTTCCTTTAGGGCATTAATGTTCTACATACGTACACTCCACTCTAGATGTCACTGATGACTGTTGAATAGGATGGCTTTGAACTTTTATTAATCTTGCCAAAAGAGACACTAGTACCAGGAGCTCCGCAAAGTCACTGATAGAAACCAGGCTTGGAACAGGAAGGTCAAAGGCTTAAACATATGGAGGCCAACAATGGTATTGAACTTCAACAAAAGCAAAATCTAAGATGAAAATTCGAAATATGAACAGAAAACACTCAGCAGGTCAGGCAGCATCTGTTGGGAAAGAAACAGAATTAAAGTTTCACCTCGATGGTCTTTCATCAGCGTTCTGTTGAAAAGTCATCCACTGAAACGTGAATTATTTCTCTCTCTTCACCCTCTGAGTATTTCCAGCATATTTATGACACAATGAATTAGATTTTTTTTAATGCTTCCACATGACTTCAACATTGCTGGTTAGGCCAGCATTTATTGCCCATCCCTAATTGCCCTTGAGAAGGTGGTGGTGAGCCATCTCCTTGAACCTCTGCAGTCCATGTCGTGTAGATACACCCTCAGCGCTATTAAGGCGGGAGTTTCAGGATTTTTATTTTCAATTGTGCTGTAAGAAACTGTTCCATTGGTTCTACACGGTCTGATATTTAGGTCAATTTCATGACATGGGAAAACCAAATATAGGACCTTTTGTCCAGATAACCTCAAGTTATTTATTTCTTTCCTACACAGAATTCTCCTTCATTTCCATATGCATGTTGTCATGTGTCATAGCCTCTGACCAAGACCAGGGCAGATAGATAAATTGCCATAAAAATAAAAACCACTCATTTCAGAATATTGAAGAGTTCTGGAATTTGATCTCCTAAATAAAAATCACAGAATGCCATTTTAAAAAAAAATCAAGATTTGACTTATTGGGCCAAACCTTTCCAGAGACCAGATGTACAACCAAAGATTTCGGGATCTTGTGGAAATCCTGATGCACGGACCTACGTGGGAATTGCCTGGGAAGTTTTAACTTCCAATCGTCAATTTCTCTGCTTCCAGGGACGTTTGGTGAAGTTTCGAACTCAGAGCTAAGTGTCAGAGACTTGAGACGGTTCAGAGGAACCTAAATCATTGCCCAGGAAATGTTAGTCAGATTAAAACCTAGTCTAACACCTGACCCCACCCCCCTCCACCATAAGCCCCTTGACCTGACCCAACATCCCCTCGACCCAACCAGGCTAACCCCCCAACACAACCCAACTACTGTCCTGATCCGACTACCCCCAACCACCCTACTACTCCTTCTAACCCGATCTGACTACTCCTCCAACCATCCAACTACCCGCCCCGATCTGACATGACTGCCTTCCCCGTCTGACTACCCCTCCGGCCACCCTCCCCAACCCGACTACTCCGTCGACCAACAGATTAACCCCCCCCCACCAACCTGACCCAACTACCCTCACAACCACCCAACCAACCTTCCGACCCGACCTGACTACCTTCTCCACCGACTACCCGCTCACCAACCTCTCACCTCACGCACCTACCCACCCTCCTCATCCACTCACCCATTCACTCTTCCATTCACTAAAGATTCAAACTGGAACTATAGGTTTACCAAACGGCAGCCAGTGCCGTAAAAAGAGGGCACACCCTGTCTTCCCCGACTCCACTCCGAGGGAGCTCCCCAATCGGCACTGCACATTTCTGTGACAGTCGCTACTGGAAAGCCCTGGAAGAAATGCGCAGCCACCTTGAGTCAGAGGAATTTTTGATTGCAGTGGCAATCCGACTATCCGGGCCAATCAGTCAGCGCGGCGCATTGCTACATTGCTCCGACAACATTATGGGGAGAATTCTCCCCACCCACCCCCCCCCACCCCATCCGGGGGGTTGTGTGGGGGCAGACACGAACCCGCGCCGGCATTTTACGCGAGCGGGCCAATTAAGGTCAGTCCAGCGTGACATGCGCCCGGAAGTGCTGAGCGCTCCCTGTGCGAGTGGGGGAGGGGGTTCTCTGAGTCGGGGCCTGTGCTCTTTCGCGCATGGGCACATAAGAGCGCGGAAATCTCCGTGAGGCACCTCTATTAGTTTTTTAAGTGTCAAAAATTTAAATAAGGCAGAGAAAACATTTTAGGGCACGTCCCCTCATGTGACAGTGTCACCTGAGCTGGGACACGTCAATGAAAATTAATGAAAAAAATGTATTTAATTTATAAACCCTTCATGAAACCTCATCCCGCCTGTGGATGAAGTTCCAAAAAAAATGTGAAGGCCACCTGGGCTCTTCGCCTGCACCACCAACCCGGAACCCCCCCCTCCCCCCACCCCCCCGCCGACCTTAAGGTTGGACGGGCATTAGATGGCCTGAATAGGCCTTTGACCGTTCAGTGGGCATACCCGCAGAACTGAAAATCTAAACAACGCGCAGTCACGCCGGGACGCGTGCCCCACATCACCGTGCGTCACTTTATGCCTTGGCAAGTGGGCCTCGCACCTCCCCCCCCAACCCCGAGCCAAAAATTCAGGCCTATATTATAAAAATGTGCACACTTTCAGGAGATGTGCTCCAGTATGTGAAACATCCTCGATACTATTACGTTATGACACAAGGGAAAATGCTTTTTTTTATTATTATTGCCAGCTGCTTAAGATCCAGCTCATGAAGCCAAGACACTGTCATTGCTTAAGTAATTTATTTACAAATTTGTCTATTAAAAACAAGTGTTACAGCATCAACTTAGCATCACTGAAAAGTATGATTGAAAACTGATCACCTCTGACTGGCAAGAATCACTGTTGCACAGAATTACATAGAACGCACAGCGTAGAATCATAAAATCATGGAATAGTTGCAGCACAGGAGGAGGCCATTTGACCTGTGGTGGCTGTGCCAGTCCCCAGCAGGACCAATTCACCTAATGCCACTCCCCCACCTTTTCCCATAGCCCTGCACATTCTTCCTCTTCAGATAATGTTACAGTCCTCTTTTGAAAGGCAAGATTAAATCTGCCTCTACCACACTCTCAGACAGTGCATTCCAGATCCTAACCACTCACTGTGTAAAAATGTTTTTCCTCATGTTGTTACTGTTTCTTTTGTGAATTACTTTAAGTCCCAGTGCCCTCAGGTTCTCGATCCTTCCACCAAAGGGAACAACTTCTCTCTATCTAGTCTGTCCAGGTGCCTCATGATTTTGATATCTCTATCAAATCTCCTCTGGACCTTCTCTTCTCTACAGAATAAAGAACCTATATGCCACATATAGTCTAGGAGCCTACTCCCATCCGTCTTTCATTAACCCTATCAGCATAATCTTCCTGCACTTCTCCTTCATATGTTTACCTAAGTTCCTTGCAAATACATCTTTGCTATTCACCTCAAATCCTCTTTGTGGTAGTAAGTTCCACATTCAAACTACTCTCTGGGTAAAGATGTTTATCCTGGGTTCCCTATTGGATTTATTAGTAACTATCTTATATTTATGGCCTCTAGTTTTGATCACCTCTATTATGTATTCGTTGGGTTGCTCTGTATCTTATACGTCTGATTTATCTCAGAACAATGCAGGGATGACAGTAATTATAAATCTACAACAGTTTATTTTACATTACTTTAAAAGCAATCAAATGCGGTAACATAGATCTGAGAACAGATTAACATAATCGAACACAGATCAGTCAAACCATTAAACACTATGTGCAAGATTGTCTAGTCCCACCCGCCGTCGGGATTGTCTGGACCTGTCAAAAGTCAATGGCGGTGGTTCCTGCCACGATGGAGCCAGAAAATCCCAATCTACGCCTCTTCCCTCTTTTAACTAAAGATACCATCTTTTATGTCATCCTAAACAGCAAACATATCAAGTCACTTCTTAGAGCTCAACTTCTCTAAGTCCAGGTCTCTTTGATCTGTGATTAGATCTACGAATCTGATGGTTGTGTTCTGTTTGATCAACTTAATGAGGCGGATGATCAACCGTAGGAAATGTATCCTCATAATCACTGTCCTCGCAATGTCCTAGTCAGCTCACCGTCAAGCGTCTCGTGTTCCACTTGGTGTTGTCATTCAACAGATAAGCATTGGTACCGAGCAACCACTTGATCTACTTTGCTGCAGATGATGCAAGTTTGTGGTCAAGATTTGGCTGTCTGCTTTGAACCCGACCTCCAACATGAAATCGTGGTTCCTTTGCGCTTGCACGTTTGTTAAAGCCTGCATTTGCTTTACCTTGTTGCTTTATGGTTTCATCTGCTTTTGCTCTGATATTCTCATGAACTGCTGGCAATGTCTTAATAATGGTCAGCGGCATGCAAAAGTTATGACCCATCATAAATTGAGCTGGTATCTTTGCAGTCAGAAAGAATGAGGTGGATCGACATGTGCAAAGTAGGATGTGAATGGATTGTTCATATGTTTTCTCCTCCGATATCCGCTCTCAGACTGTCCTTTATCACCCTGTTGAATTATTTAATGCCACCATTTGATCATAGGTTGTAGCTCAGATGATGATGAATTTCGTAATCTGTGAGGGACTTCGTGAACTGACTGGAAACAAACTGTGGTCTACTGTCTGTAGTGATAGTCTCTGGCAAAGTCCATTTCGTAAATAGCTTTTCTAGAAGATCAATGACCGAAGTAGTGGTTATTGGATTTGTTGTAGTGATTTCTGGCCATTTGCTATGTAGATCATGAACAACAAGATGAAAAAATTGATTTCATGGGTTTGTTTGCACTTCTCCAAAAATATCAGCTTGTAGTTGGTTGTTGCCATGGTTTTGCTGGCCATGGAGTCGCTGTGGAGGTGCCAGAGTGCTTCCTGGTCTCCAGTAGAGTATTTTGTTACGACTGGGTTGGGAGAAGTGCATACTACAGAGTACACAATGAGCTCACATTGTTTGATGATGACTGTATTGCACACGGAACTTGAGCGGCTATCCTGAAAGCACAAAGCACTACATGTATTGCATCTTGGCCTTGAAGGACATCTGGGTGTTGGTAAGATAAAACAATGATCCCGTGAAGCAGTCTGGTAGTGTGGAATCAGTTCTTCCCCTATTTCACGAGGCCACTCGGATTTCAGGTACTGGATTACTTTCTGCAGGACGCTGTCCATCGCTGAGTCTACCCCCAACTCCTCTCATGTAACCAGATTCACTGTTGCACGCAAAATCACTGCGATCATAGTCTTCAACATCGCCAAGTTGCTTCAATATCACTGACACTGTCTATGATAGTAGTACGGCTCAGCATGTCAGCTACTCGATTGCGTGAACCTGCAAGATACTCAACCTCAAAAGCTATACCGTTGAAGACAATCTGACCATCTGTAGATGCGTAAAGGTCAAGAAGCAGAGCTGGACGTAGCTAACAATGTAGTCAACGCTTGGTTAACGGTGCAAAGAGTGAACTTTCTAGCATAGACATACATGTGCCAATGTTCACACGCTTAGACGCAGGCCAGCTGGTGCTTCCCGCCCTCCAGTGGAGTATTTTGTTATGACTGGGATGGGAGGAGTGCAGAGTTTACCTAACCCACAGGGTGTCCCATTAGTCTAGAAGTTTAATTCACTCACCAAAATGGGCAATTATTTACCTTCGCTACTGATACCCAGAGTAAAGAAGGCTTTAACCAGGTTTCTTTCAATAAACTCAGAATGATTGATTGTTAAAACAAAACATTTTTTTTAAACAAGTTACAAGAACTGGTTAACACCCCATTACAATCTATGTATCCCTTTTAAAACTCCCCAGCACAGACACAGACACACACTTAGAAAAACAAAAGACACACAGGGAGTCTCTGCAGAGATGGGCAGTGGGAAAATCTTTATCAGAAAAGGATCAAGTTTGCAGGGTTCCGATGCTGTTGATCTGGTGACCCCTTGTGTGAAGACTATTTGCTGGTCACCGTAGTTGTTGGGATGTTCTTTCCAAAGGAACCACAGCGTGGATATAAATACGGCCGGACCAATCTTTCTTGTCCCAGCCTTTCAGGCCCAAATACAGACAAGTTGTACGCAGATGAGAACTCTCTGGCTGTGGGTTGATAACCACACACAGAATTTCAGGCAAGGCAGGGAGAGAGCCTGTTAGGGTAGCTTTCTTTCTCAACTTATTCCCAAAAGACTGAGTTCACAAACAACAGGTTCAAACAACAGGTTCAAAATCTAAAGTCATGTGATTTGCCAGTTTTCCCCCCCATCAGTAAAGTGATTATTACAGTTCAAATAAACAAACAGCTCTTACCCTTCAAGTATCATGCTGGTCAGGTAATTTCTTGGAAAAGCATACTTGTTGACAGTTCCAAGGTGAACTTAAGACCTTTTTTTTAAGTTAAAAACTCCGGGTCAGCATCCAAATGTCCAGATAATACAATGTCTTTCCATATTTTTAAAGGAAAAATATACCTTTAAAAGATATGATTCTAACAATTTGTATTCAGTTTCCGACAAGGGATGTGACGATAAGCAATTGGCCGTTCACTTCCATCAATGTACTGTGAGAGTACGGATCCAATTCCCCATAACATCTGACAAGATTAAGGAGTACTGTCATGCTCCCTGCATCATTTGACAAGGCTGAAGAAACTATCTTCGTGCTAGGTGCTGGAGTTAGGCCATAGGGCATTCTGCGGTACTGAAACACACCTTCACAAAAGTATCAAAAGCTGTAAGATATCAACTTTACTCTTCTAGAGGTATCTGAACATAGTTTGTGAAGACTGTGGGATCATGAAATGATGCAGACAGTCCTTGGATTGTAGCAAGTAGATACTTGTCTGGAATGATAGCCTTGTTGACCACCTTAAGACGGATGCGTAGTCTAAGTTTGCCATTTTTTCACCGCACAATGAGTAGATCTAATATTTCTGGCAATCAGTCGATTCGCTCAATGAATTCATCTGCTTCTAGCCAATTCAGCTCCTGTGATACTTCCGTATGGATTGCAAATGGCAACCATCTCAAACTTTGCTAAACTGGTGAAGCTGATGCAGGGAGCATGACAGTACTCCTTAATCTCCCCAAATCCAGTAAATAAGGAAAGATATCAGCTTATATAATTATCATCAATAACATTAATGTGTGCTCCATTCAGGTTTTCAAATTTGAATCCAAACCTATCGAAAAGGTTGACCTGCCATAAGGCTTTTGCCTTTAAGTACATAGAAAACGAACCTGTCCAGGGCCATGTTTCTGTAGAACTGTGGTTGTTGCCGAAACTGGAATGATAGAGTCGTCATAAACATGAAGAGTGTCCGTCACAGGAGTGAGGGTCAATTGCAAAAAACACTGATGGTACAGTTTGTCACTCAATATAGATACTTTTATGCCAACATCAATAAGAAGTGACACTGAGAGGGTCACGATCTCGACTGAGCGTTCCTTAAAATGACCTGGTGCTTTACCTTTTGTAATTTTGTGACAGTATATACCCCTCAGGAGGTGTATATCGTGCCCCTCAGGAAGAGACTCTCCCACATATAAAATCAATGAAGTCTTCTTCTTCAACGACTTGCACATCTTTGCAAAATTTCAAAGTTCCGTTAGAAGCATGGGTTTTGTTTTTCCCTTGAGCTGGGCAAGGTATTGTGATTCAATGAGCCTTTCCACATTTTGGGCACAGTTTTGAAGGTATCTGACCACAGTGGGACACGTGTTGATGAAATTGCTGAGATCTCCATGTGTGTTACCCTTGCACTTGAGCTGGCTGGGCAAACTTGCCTGCAAGCCTGAGTCTAAGAGTGCACTGCTGTGTAACCTCTTTGAATCTAGTGGGGCAGATTCAATTTGTACTGCTAAGGCCGTAGCTTTTTCCAAAATAAGATCATCACCCTCCATGAGGAGATTAGAAAGGCAAGGGTAGTAGATAGATGGGAACACCACCGCCTGGAAGTTCCCCTCCAAATCACTCACCATCCTGACCTGCAAATATATTGCCGTTCTTTCACTGTCGCTGGGTCAAAATCCTGGAACTCCCTCCCTAACAGCACTGTGGGTGTACCTACACCACATGGACTGCAGTGGTTCAAGAAGGCAGCTCACCACCACCTTCTCAAGGGCAACTAGGGACGGGCAATAAATGCTGACCCAGCCAGCGAAACCCACATCCTGTGAATGAATAAAAAAAAAGTTCCCTAATTTTTGGAATTGAAATCTTTCGATTACTTGATCATAAATTAATTCATTGGTTAGTGTTACCACATTTACCTGAAGGAGCCAACTGTCATAACACTGCCACATTTTGTTTAATGGCCTCACCGTTTCCCTGGGATCTCTGATGGAATACATATTGTTCGATCATCTCACTGTTCTTTGCCCCCAAGTATATTTTGAGAGCATTTTTCAAATGTCGACATATCTTCTGTGAGCTGCTCGAATATTCACTGGCCTTCTGTTCCAAGGCAATGTAGCAACATCACTTTCTTACAGATCATTGCTACATCCGGACTACATCCCCAGCAAAGAAGGAAATGGTTCAAGAGCTAATAAAGTTAAGCTTTCTTCAACCATCATTGTCACCTATTTTGTTATCCATTCGCTGGTTTTCTGTATATCTGTGTGATTTATCTCAGATGACACAAGTTCTAAATCTACAACAGTTCATTTACAATACTTTAAAACACCTCAGAACTTACAAGATCTCGATAAACACATATGGTCCCAGCACAGAGCCCAGGTCCCTTCTGGAACATTGTGTGTGGTGTCAGTACTTCAGTCCATCCACAGGATTAATCAACCAAGTATAGTTACATAGATCAGAGATCCAACTAACATTACCAAATTCAGATCAATCAAACCATTGGACACTACAACTCCCCACAAGTAGAAGCATCTTTTCCAAATCCATCCTATCAAACCCCTTCATGATTGTAAAGACTTCTGTTAGGGCACCTCTTTTCCTGAGAAAACAGCCTGTTTAGTCTTTCCTGATATCATCACTGGAAATTTTTTTTTAACAATCTTCAGTGCCTCTATATCATATTTGTAATGTGGAGGCATAATAAATAGAAATAATCACAACAAAGGAGGAATAGCATTAATTCTCTCTCTTCAAGTACCATTCCCTGAAAGGGCATTGGTGACCATGAACTTTAGTGTTGGTCCATGGATCTGCTTGGCGAGGCACTCAGCGGATTGCCAATGCCTTCTGCAGGTGGCTGACCAGAAATCTCTCTCGCTCTTACTGCCTGCCATTGGCATATGTTACAGGTTGATACTCAACATTTTTGGCTGCATTATGAACACACCTTCCTCGGAGTGAGACTTGAACCCAGGGTTTCTAGTTCAAAGGCAAGGATGCTACCCACTGAACCACAAGACTTACTGCGTTCATTCTACTGCATCCAATTCTACAACCTTAATTTTTATTGGATTCTGACAATTGGAACCCTTTTGGTCCTAATAATTTCACACATAAAAAGGAATTATTCACAACAACATGGAAGCATGGCTTACAATCGCATTCTATTGGATTGCTCCATATGTCAGAATAACTCTTGCAAAGACTGACCTTTTACTGATACTGCCTACCATAGAGCACCATATTCAATCCTGTTTTGTGACACGTACGATCTTAAGGTTAAAAAAAAGGTATATTAAACTATTTTGTAAATCAATTATCTCACTAGCTGGTCAGCGAGGAGATACATATGGCCTTAGTAGAGGATAGCCACAAATATTTAATGAAGTGGATGTACAATAGCAATTGCTTTTGATTATTGTGCATGACCTGATCAAAAAAGATAGAACTTTCTATATGAAACCAATGCTTACTATTTTAACGAATCAATTTTGATGATAAAATCGTTTTATTCTTCATTCCCTCAGTAACTTTACATCTTATTCAAAACCCTGCATTGATATAGAACCTATAACGTTGAAAAAAACCCAAGGCACAATGAGATACATCTGTTGCTTTAATATTTGATAAGCTTGTACAACATCCAAACTGAAAGACACGTATGGATGGGATTTTCCAGCGCTGTCCATCGCCAGGATCGTCTGGTCCCGCTGAGCGTCAATGGACTTTTGGCCGGGCTGCCGACTATCTCCTACAGTGGATCCACCATGACAGGGCTGGAAAATCCTGGCTTATATTATAGGAGAAAGTTTCTATTCTAAATTAAAAGTTTCTCTTTGATTCAGTTAACTAACAGACGATCATTTATCTCAGATGTTTATTACCACAGTATCTATAGTAAAATCTTCCCCATATGTAGGTCAATTGCATGCAGATGACGGAATTTAGGGCACAGTCTTATGAAGGTGTCTCGGATCTCAGCTGCTGGCTGGAGAACCGGTAAGAGGCCTGCGTCACCTCTTTTCAGGAAGGCTCGCCTCATCTTTTTCCACTCAGGTATTTGGCAGGCCAGCGGTATGTATTGTCTCAGGATCAAGGGCCCTGGGGGTGGACATTTGCATGCTGAGAGCTGTCGGCCTCTTTTGTGCTCAGCAGCGCCACTGAGGAGGTGGCTGCTGCTGGTACGACGCCCACCCAAGGCCTAGTATCATCGCTGGATCCCAGGCCGCAGGTGAGTGATGGTGGGAGGTGCAGGTCATGGGACAGGGCTCACGGGGAGGAAGGGCAGTCAGCAGCAAGGACACAGATGTGGCTCTCAGCTGACCCCTTTTCCCAATGCCAAGTCGCTCAATCAGGCACTGAGTGCCTTTGAACAAGGATCCCCACCCACCACCACCAGGAACCCACAAGTAACCCCGCTCAAGTTTGCTTATTGTGCTCCCCACATGGCGAGTCCCCTCCTGCCACTAGATTAATACAAGTGGTGGCAGGACGGCGTCCTTAAGTGGGTATTACTTGCTCACTTAAGGGCCTCAACTGGCATTTGGGTGGGAAAACCGTCCACAGGCGTTCCTGCCACGGATATAATAGGGTGGAGACAGAAAGATGGCGTGCTCCACCCTACAGCCATATTAAATGCCCCCCCATCACCAAACTCACCACGGTGGAGGGCACAAGATTCCGCCCTTAGTCTCATGACTGTTCACTGAAAGTCTTAAACTGTGAAACATAGGAAATACCCGATTTATCTTTTTCATCTTTATGAAACAATGAAAGCAAAACTATTAGGTTTGGCTGAGTGTAATTTCAGCAACTAATTCTGCCATCAACCTCAAACTAGGATGGCTTTGGGACATCAAGTCACTAAATACGAGAGAATTAAAAACATAATTGTTATTCCTCAAGCTATCAACTCTGACTTGGTATTTTTGAACACAATCGCTGTTTGATTGAGTTAAAGGAATTTCTAGTCAGACGATTTCAGTCATAACTGAATACGATTAAATAGTAGAATAAAAGAATATGTGAAAAAAAATTGGCGAGTGACAATTACTATGTATCATTGAGTTATGCCAAAATCAGCCCAATTACTCATTCAAGAAATGGATAATAAACAAGACCTTTTGATGGGAACAGACATCATTTTTTTCCACAATGTCCATTTTGACTTCAATTTCTGGCAGCCAACATTATAAAAACCACAGCCAAATATGACAGCTTCTATAATGACAGTGATATTAATAACCCTTGGAATCACAAAAGTTTCTCCACAGCGTTCACAAGGATATTGGTTGCAAAGCTTCTCAGAAATAGTCACTTTTATGTGCTCCTATTTGTGGGACACAAGAAACTTGATGGCAATTACCAAAATAATCATAGAATTCTTTCATCAAGGGGGAAAAAATAAACACTTCTTCAATAAATGTCTTCCTTAAAGAAGTGGAACAGGGGTTTACTAGATTGCTTCCAGGGATGAGGGGTTTGCTGCATGAGGAGAGACTGAATGAACTAGGCCTGTATTCCTTTGGGTTTCGAAGAATGAGGTGAACTCACTGAAATATATGAAATTCTTAAGCAGTGTAGTATAAGGGTGTTTGGCATAGCAAGGGTTAATGTGGAGCTCAAGAACAGTACCATCCGCAGTATGATGTAAAGGGTCACATGACAAGGGACCTGGGTCAGTTTAAGACTGTGTAGAGAGCTTTGTAGAAGTAAGCATGGGCCAGGATTTTACGGCCCCTCCTACCCGGTGGGATATTATGGTCCATGGAGATTTAAATGGCTCGCCTCATCAGCTGGGGGGAGCCATTCTGCGGCAGGGCCGTAAAATCCTGGCCATGGATTTAGCTCATAGTCTAGGCAATGCCTTATAAATATGTAAATAGTTATGTGTTACCAATAAACACTCCTGTTCAGCCTTACAAGCCTCTGAACCTCTTCGTTAGACCTACTGAGCAAACCCTTACAAGAGGCCGCTCAACAAGATAGCTGCTGGGATGTTTCCACTGTCTGTGAAGTCTAGAATAAGAGGTCACAGTCTCAGAATAAGGGGTTAGCCATTTAGGACTGAGATGATAGGAAACTTCTTCATATGATTGTGAACCTTAGGAATTTTCTACCCCAGAGGGCTGTGGATATTCAGTCACTGAGTAGAGTCAAGCCAGAGATCAATAGGTTTTTTGGTACTGGGGGAATCAAGGGATATGGGCATCTTTCAGGGAGGTGTTGCTGAGGTAATAAGATCAGCCATGATCTTACTGAATGGCAGAGCAGGTTTGAGGGCCAAATGGCCTACTCCAGCTCCTATTTCTTATGTTCTTAAAACAACTGGGGAATACATTATTATACTTGGTATCTTGCTAATGATTCATACCTTTAAAATATGTGCAAGATATACTATTTTAAAAAGCAAACTTCTACTGTGATTTCAGGGATAGGTTAGAAAGCATATGCTTGTAACTTTTGAAAAACAAGCCTGTTCAAGTTATTTTGTTATAAAATAAACACTTTTCTAATTTGTCAGTTAATAAAATGAAGAATTTCAATGGCTTGTTTAATTTACACGAAGTGACATACTTTTACTCTGCAGCCATTTAACATACTGTATTGATAACACATGGGTTATTGCTTGAAATTTAACAGATTTACAATAAAAAGAGCCAATAGAAGTAGTACAATTATGTTTTAATCTGTTAAAGCTTTCCTGCATAGCTGTTCCAGGTTCTGGGTTCAATTCCCACTTCAGGATTTGAGCACAAAAATCAAGGCTGACATACCAGTGCTGCAATGGGGGAGTGCTACACAGTTGGAGGTGCTGTCTTTCAGATGAGATGTTAAACCGAGGCCCCATCAGCCCTCTCAGATGGGAGTAAAAGATCCTATGGCACTATTTTAAAGGAAAACACGGGTGGACGGGGTTACCCCAGTGCACTGGCCAATATTTATCCCTCAACCAAATCACAAAAACAGATTATTGAGTCACTATCACATTGCTGTTTGTGTTAGCTTGCACTGTGCAAATTAGCTGCTGCGTTTCCTACATTACAAAGTGAGTACACTTCGAAAGTACTTCAATGGCTGTTAAGCACCTTGTGGTAGTGAAAGGTGCTTTATAAGTGCAAGTCATTTTCCTCAAGCCATGTATTATGGTGTGACATTATTTGCTAAATTTGTTACTATTTTCCCCGAAGTCATACTTTTTCATTATAGTGATTCATATATTGATCTAACTTGGTTTAATAATTTGTCTTTACATCTTCCACAGGTTGTGTTGTTCCTGTATTAGGACACTTGCTTTATTTCTAAAACAGACCAGGAAAAGCAAAGTTGTTCCTGGCATCCAATGATTTTTCCCCAAAAAATACAACACTCTGGATTTTGCAGCAAGAATAATGGTGAGACCATCAGTGTTGTTAAGGGGTAAATCAAGCATCCAATTCTGGCATCCACACATGCACAATTAAACACGGAAACCCGGAAGTCGCCCTCCAAGTCTCCCTCCTCCTTTACTAGCTTCCCGCCTGGCAGTGAAACAAGTGATGTTGCAGTACTTAGCCCATTAGATATCCACTAAACACACTGGAAAAGATGAGGGCTTGTTCAAGTATAAGTGAATTTTTAACAAAGTCAAATCCCCTAGGAGTTAATTTTTTGTACTCTTTCATGGGACGTGGACGTCACTGGCAAGGCCAACATTTGTTGCCCATCCCGAATTGGCCTTGAACTGAGTGGTCTGCTAGGCCATTTCAGAGGGCAGTCAAGAATCAACCACATTGCTGTGGGTCTGGAGTCACGTGCAGGCCATATAATTATCGTTGGGATTTTAAATTTGTTGTTAATCTTTTCCTTCTATCTCTTTTCTCTCTCTCTCTCTTCACCCCATTTTCTCTCCCTCTCTTTATTTCATTTGGAGCTGATTTGGCTTTGAATGAAATACTATAACCTACACTTCCTGGTTCAGACACTGTGGGTCTCAGCAAGGATTCCTCAAGGAGATACACAATTGTTTGCCCTGTTCACACAGATCCACTTCGGGGAGTGGCATTCTGTTTTGCCCCTCTAATTATCACAAGTCACTGTGAAAATGTCCACAAAGTTTGCAGGCAAGTGTAAGGCTAATGAATAGCTGGCACCATTTGTTTACCACTGACCACAAAATCCAGGTCAATAACTGAAGAATTACCGGAAAGATACACTGAATTGTTGAATGGGCGGAACAGAGGCACAGATGTGGTTATCTTTTCCTGCCCCCCACTTGGTGATGGGCTTAGAGAGAGAATGGGCTAGGAAAACAGTGGGGGGGGGGGGAGTGGGGACCTTGCTGGGACAGCCTCTCCATGCATCGCCACTGTCGGGAAGCCTCCCGGGGGCAACCTGGGAAGCCAATCAGATGCCCACTCCATGGGAGGAGCGGGAAGCCAATCAACATGGGTTGAGAGTTCAATTAGGAACATTTTCCTGCCAACAGAGTGGTCCCTCCGGCCGGCACATGCCAAGGCCGCCAGCTCAATGGTGGCAGGTTCTCTGGGGGGGTGGGGTGGGGTGGGGTGGGGGGGGGTTTACTTTCCACCCTGAGGAGACCCACTGAACTTTAAAATTTAAATCTACGCCTCCAACCTCCGTACTGGCGGCACCCTTGAGATCCTCAACCTGCCTCAGTAGCATCTGCCTCCCCCGGTGTGGGGCTGCTGAGGCGCCAGAGCCGCCGAACTCTGATTGGGCCAGCGGCAACGAGGACCCGCCCACCGTCCTATAGTAGGACGGCAAGCTCTGAGGCAGCCAATCAGGAGGCTGCCTCTGGGAAGATGACTCGGCCGGTCTTGCTGCCAGCAAATACAAGCTTGGACCTCTTCATTTGGCGTCGACATCGGGGTCCTAAAATCAACAGAAAAATTCTGCCCATAATCACATTTTAAAAATAACACTGACAGAAATCCATCGCCTAAATTCAGACAATGGTTTAAATATATTCAAGTCGTAACTGATAATGTCTTAATTTGCCATAGCTGAGACTATCCAATGTAAATATTTTATAAGACCAATTTCACAGTAAGTCAGTTGATGCGCTGTTGCATAAGGCCAGGAACATTATACCACCTAAAACACAGTGCGTTATTCTTCTGCTGAAGAGGAATATGCGTCTCTTTAAAATTACAATGCCCCCAACTGCTGTGAAGCCAACCACAGGAGTGGAAGTAAGAGACTGCAGATATAATGGCTGTAGTATTTTCTGTCCCTGGAGAGTTTCTTGTTCATTTGCTTAAACTTGCTTTTCAAAATGTCACACTCAAATTAGTTTAATTTCTGCGCCATGGGATCTATATGTAAGGTGTATCATTTTTATGATGGAAGAAAGAGGTAGAGAGAAAGACGGAGGGCAGGATTCTCTGGCCCCGCCCACCACCAGAATCAACCGGTCCCGCCGAAAGCCAATGGGCTTTTGGCTGGGCCGCTGAATCTCCCGGGGCAAGTCTCGCCACCATGGGGCCGGAAAATCTCAGCCATACAGGGGGTAATTTTAATCTAACTTGCCAGGTGGGAAACTACAAGATCAGGTGCAATGCTGATTTTACACCCGATCCGATAGTTCTCGTTGACCTCAATGAAGAGTAAAGTTGGCTGGGCTTAAAGCCGACACTGCACACAAACCTGTCAGCTTGTGGACTGGTGGGAGAGGGTGAGATGGTCATCACTGGGAGGGACGTACACTCCACCTGATACCATTGGTTTCCTGGCCGGCAAGTTAGACAAAATTACGCCCAAAGATAGAGAGAATGAACAGAGGTAACGAGAATTGGAGAGTGATAAAAGAGGGATAAAGATAAAGAGATTTAGAGATAGAGCGGTATAAATAGAGATAAATAGTGTGATAAACAGAACGATAGAGACAGAGTTAAGGGATGGAGGGAGAGGGAGGGAAGTAGAAGTATTAAGTATGGGGGTCTGTCACATTTGTACATCTGTCACAGGAAAAAAAAGATAGTTAAGGAACTTTAACTCACTTTGATAACCTATTCCCACCAATCCAGTAGATATAATTCTCTACCTCAGAGAGTTGATGCTCAGGCCAGAATCTTCCGCTCAGCGTGCGGGCGTGCACCTGACATGCTCAAGTGTAAAATAGCGCGTGAAGACGTCTGGTGATCATCCCGACATCATCACACAATCTTTCGATCAGCGTGCACGCGCGAGAGTCGGCAAAGTGCCTGCCGACAATTAAGAAGGCCATTAAACCCATTAATGGTGCGATTAACTGAGATTTTTTGCCGTCCGTCCAACGTTACAGTTGGCGGGCGGGCGAATCAGCCCTGGTGGCCTTTGCACTTCTCAGGAAACCTCATCCACGGGCGGGGTGAGATTTAAAAAAGATTAAAATGTTTTGACACAAATTTCAGCATCCATATGTGACATCACCCATAGGTGACATCTTTTTTCCCGGATTTTAAAATCTGATTTTGGTGAATTTAAATTCTTCAGCTCCCTGAGGCAGCGCTCTGCCTTCAGGGAGCTTTCATTCTGCGCACACCCCCACCCCCCCACGCTGACTTCAGCGCTCACTCTCCTCCCGCCCCCACCCCAGCAGCGCTGAGCCTTTCAGTGCGTCTTTCACGTTGGCTGGCCGTTAATTGGCCGGCCAGCGTGAAATTGCGGTGTGAGGCTGATAGCAGGTGGCCGTCTGTTCCCTGGCCGCTCTAGGGCGGGCCCACCGATCCAAATCTCCTGCCTTAAGTATATCCAAGCGTGTAATTGATAGATTTTTGGCCACCAAGGAATTTGTGGATAGGCCAGGATAGTGAACATGACATGGATCTTATTGAATCGTGGAGCAGGCTTGAGAGCTCATATGACCTACCGCTGCTCCTATTTCTCATACTCTTACAGGCAGCGAAAGAGACTTCCTCCAGCAATTGCACAGGAGATCCACTACTATTTGTGTCAGCAGTGGCTCAGTCCCACTCCCAGGGCTTGAGAGCATAGGAATCATGGCTGACACTCCAGTGCAGCACTGAGGGAAAACTGCACTGTCTGGTGGTGCTGTCTTTCGGATGAGACGTTAAACTGAAGTCCCAGGTTTACAGGTGGATGCCAAAGATCCCATGGCACTATTTTGAAGAGCAGGAGTGTTAAACCTGGCATCCTGGCCAATATTGATCCCTCAATCAACATCAAATAACAGATGATCTGGTCGCTATCGCACTTATAAATGCCGGCAGAATACGGTTATTAGTTTGCGATTCCAACGCAAACAAACAGAAGTATTTTTCTTCTATAAGTTTTTTACTTATATATCTATACTCTTTTCTGAATGTAGTAGGTTAGGCAGACAAATGTTAGCTTGTGTCACACAGTTTCACGGTAGGGACACAGCCCTCGCAATCACACACTGAAACAGACCTTGCAAAGCACAAATGAGAACTTGCATTTTAATAAAATTTAAAAACAATCCTATAGGCATAAAGATCATCCTTTCAAAATCAAATATCCTGTTTTAATCCTGTCGATCTGAAACAAATCGTTGAAGACAAGGGTTTAGATATTTTGCTTTGATAAGTTGTGCTATGCTTCCTGTTTGTCTGCTTCGAACTATTAACACCAGTTTAGGATTAAAATCATTACAATTATAACATTTTAAAGAGATGCAATGATTGCTGGTTAGGTTAAAAAGCGGAATTGAATATTAGTGTAGTGCTCAAGAGAAATAGCAGAAAATATTAGCAGTTGTTAAAACCTACCTCATGACTTTAGAACATGTAGAATAGTAAAATCCAATGAACTGGAAAATATAGATATGGAAATTTTAAAATATGATTACAGGAAATTATAGTTCTTCAATTCAACTATTCCCCTTGAGTTGTAAGTCAAAAAATTAAAAACAGCAGAAAGCAGAGCAACTCAAACTTTGAGGCTACAAACTTAGAGGCTCTATTTATTGAAAGCTTAGAAAAGTAGATTCATTTTTACGAAGATGAAGCGCTAGTATGTGTAAGTACTCAGAGGGATTTGGGGGTCTTTCTGCAGGAATCACAGAACGTTACCATTTTTATCTGCACAAAGCAAGTTAGAAGACATATGGTAGGTTAGTCTTTATTGAAAGGCAACTGGAGTATAAGAATGAGGAAGTCTTGCTGCAACTGCACACCTGGGGCCACACCTGGGCCAGGATTTTACGGCACCTCCCACCCGGTGGGATATCATAGTCCCGGTGGACTGAATGGAGTTCACATGGCTCGCCGCATCTGTCAGGGGAAGACACGCTGCGGCGGGGCTGTAAAATCCGGGGCCTGCAGTACTGTGCACAGCTTTGGTCTCTGTGCCTAAGGAAGGATATACTTGCCTCACAGGAGGTGCAACAAAGGTTCGCTAACTTGATTGATGGGTTGAGAAGGCTGTCCCATGAGGAGAGATTGAATAGACCAGGCCTCTATTCTCTGGAGTTTAGAAAGACATCTTAGAGAAACCTATGAAATTTTTTAGAGGACTTTGAAGGGTAGATGCAGAGAGGCTGCTCCCCCGCTCCAGCTGGAGGGTCTAGAACGAGGGGTCATATGGGGAAATTTTAATTTCCAAAAGTGAGTACGTATGGCAAGGGCTGGTACATCAGAAGATCAGCAGGAACCTGCCAACTTCTGCCTTTACCTAGAGTGTGATCTGCAGCACATGCAGAGGGTGCACATGAGTCCTGAGATGGTGCATCCTCAGAGTGAGTGTCGCCCTCTGAGGAGTCTTTGTCCTCCTCCTGCACCATCCCCTGTGGGATGCTTGAAGGGCCTAAGGGAGATGGAAGACATGAATTTAAACTGTCAAGGTGAGAGGGTGCTAAGTTATCACTGTGCACATTATCATCTTTCATCGAGAGAATATGAGTGAGTGTTGTTTAACATGTGCGTGTGTGATATTTAACTCTGCGAATGGATAACCGGCCTCATCTCTCCGTCTCCAACGGCAGGGCAAGCAGAGACTCAACTTATCTCCAGAGCCTTCTTCACTCCAGCTGTCAGTATGGAGATAACAGGAGGGTCACCTCCAGTTCTGTGCCTCTCCCTGGCTTCTCTGCCTCTTCCCGGTGTTCCATGTTCTCTTCTTGCAAGGAGGAAAAGAAGAGATCCATGGGTATGAGAAACGGATTATGCAGAGAATGGATGGAAACCATTTGCAGAGGGTCACTGTGATGGAAAGATGTGACATTATATTAAGGTGAGGGTGAGTGTCGGTGGTGGATGGGCAGATTGGGATGTGAGGAAGTGCCTATCCCAGGGAGGGATGGATGCAGCTGCAAGGTACATTGTTATGAGGAATGATGTGTAGGAAAGGACTTGGGAAGGCGAATTGAAAGGATTAGGGGTAAGATGCACATCAGGATATACTTGAATGTGCTCACGTCACTCATTATGCCTGCCCTGTATAAGCAATTAAACTTCTTCTGGCACTGTATTCAGGAACATGGCTCCACACCCATTACTATTCACCTCAGTAACTTCCAGGCATGCCTTCTTGTTTCCTGAGACAGGCTTCTTCCTTCTGTCGGCAAGGAACAGAATATCCTTGCAGGCATTTAGCATCATGCCTAGAGGGACACTAGTGAAGTGTAGTGTTGCCTTGCTACATGGTGTTGCCATTGCTCTGGGTTCTGGTTCTGTCAAAATGCCTTGACAATGCTTCAAAAGCCTCAGCCTCACAGAGTCCCTTTGCGTAGCTGAGATGTGATCGGGTGATGAGGTCATCATCACACGCGCTTTCTCTCGTTGGATGGGAAACCTGGAGGCAGTTTGGAGAAGCTTCACTAGGCTGATTCCTGGAATGAAGGGATTGCCTTACGTGGAAAGGTTGAGCAAGTTGGGTCAACGCTCATTGGAGTTTAGAAGAATGAGAAGTGATCTTATTCGAAACGTTAATGATTCTGAGAGGGCTTGGCAGAGTAGATGCTGAGAGGACGTTTCCCCCTGTGGGGGATTCTGGAACTAGGGGGGCACAGTTTCAAATTAAGGGGTCTCTCATTGAAGACAGAGATGAGAAGAAATTCTCCTTCAGAGGGTTGTTAATCTTTGGAATTCTCTTCCCCAGAGAGCAGTGGAGGCTGGGTCATTGAATATATTCAAGGCTGAGTTAGACAGATTTTTGATCGATAAGGGAGTCAAGCGTTATTGGGGGCAGGCAGGAAAGTGGAGTTAAGGTCACAATTAGATCAGCCCTGATCTCACTGAATGGCGGAGCAGACTCGAGGGGCCGAATGGCCTCCTCGTCCTCTTATTTCTTATGATCTTATATTCTCAAAGCTGGAAGTCAGATGCACATACAGTAACTGGGTTAAAATGCCACTGACAAGCATGCTGCTCAAACATTTGGGTTCTCCACATGCTGTCGGGTCAAGACACAGGTCAGGAAGTTCAAATTCAGTCCACAGAATCAGGATAGCGGGGGGAGATGTGGGCACAGTGGTGATGTCACTGGACTAGTAATCCAGAGGCCCAGGCTAATGCTCTGGGTGTATGGCTTAAAATCCCACCAAGGCAGCTGGTGGAATTTAAATTCAATTAATAATCTGGAATTGAAAGCTAGTTCAAGTGATGGTGACCATGAAATGATCATCGATTGTCAAAAAACCCATCTGATTCACTAATATCCTTTAGGGAAGGAAATGTGCCATCCTTACCTGGCCTGGCCTATATGTGCCTCCAGACTCACAGCAACATGGTTGCTTCTTAACCGTCCTCTGAAATGTTCAGTTCCAGGGCAATTAGGGATGGGAAACCCATGCTGGCATTGCCAGTGACACCCACATCCCATGAAAGGATGAAGAAAAAATAAATAACAGGTCAGCCCTTTTGGACTGAGATGAGGAGAATTTCTTCACTCAGAAGGTTACAAATCTTGGAATTCTCTACTCCAGAGGGCTGTGGATGCTCAGTCAATGAGTAAATTCAAGACTGAGATTGATAGGTCATTGAGCACTAAGGGAATCGAGGGCAATGGAGTTGAGCTTGAAGCTCAGCTACGATCTTATTGAATGGCAAAGCCACCTCGATGGGCTCAATAGTCTGGTTCTGCTCCTATTTCACATGTTCTTATTCCCTAGTCCAATTTTCTCCTCAATTGTTCCCAGCTAACTTCATACAGGCTGGGATCAATCCTGGAAATCTACCCAGCCTTTAATATTATTCTACTGTTGAGAAATGGGATTATACCACATGACCAGCTTTAACAAAAGCTGAAACACACATGCACACACACATATACACTGCCAGACTACTAGCAGTCTGAGCAGAGAGAAGCACCAAATCCCATTGCAACAGCATTCTCTTACACTGGTCACTCAATATCAAGAGGGAGATTCACAAGATTCAGGTTGAAATGCAGCAGCAAATCCAACAAGCCCAGATAGAAACAGAGAAGCTGATGCAGCAGATGTCAGCTAAGATTAGCACAAAAATAGGTCAGTCACATTAAATATGTTTAGGCATGTCTGACTGAGCTAGAGAGGAAAAGGATGGTAAGGCTGGACACATCAAACCACTGCATTTAACTCAAATGTTATTGGCCTATTGAAGTTATCTAAATCAAACAGCTTTACGTCTTAGGTAGAAACAATACAGTCAAATCACATCCAGTTGTGAATGGTGGTGGGCAACAAAACAACAAACCAGAGAAGGGGGCTCCGCAAGTATCCCTATCCTCAGTGGATGAGCCCAGCACATCAGTGCAACAGACAAGGCTAAAACATTTGCAACCACCTTCAGCCAGAAGTACCGCATCTTGGCCTCCTCCGAGGTCCCCAGCATCGCAGATGCTCGTCTTCAGCCAATTCGATTCACTCCACGTCATATCAAGGAATGGCTGAAGACACTGAATATAGCAAAGGTATAGGCCCTGACCATAGTTGGTCTACTCTCGACCATCAGTAAAGTCATTGAAGGTGTCGTCGACAGTGTTTTCAAGTGGCACTTGATCTGCAACAGCCTGCTCGTGGATGCTCAGTTTGGGTTTCACCAGGGTGACTTGCCTCCAAGCCTCATTAAAGTTTTGATTCAAATGTGGACAAGAGTTGAATTCCAGTGGTGAAGTGAAAGTGGCTGCCCTTGACATCAAGGTAATATTTGACCAAGTGTGGCATCCAGGAGCCCTTAAAAAATTAAGTCAATGGGAATCTGGGGAGAAGTCTCCAGCAGTTGGAGTCACACAGAGCACAAAGACAGATGGTAGTGGTTGTTGGGAGAGTCAGGACATCCACAGGAATCGAGGGAGTTTCCTCAGCCTACCCAGCTTCAGCTGCCTCAACAATGACCTTCCCCCATCATAAGCTCAGAATTGGGAATGTACACTGATGACTGAACAGCATTCACATCACTTGCAACCCCTCAGATACTGAAGCAGTCCGTGCTAACATTCAGCTTGGGCTGATAATTAGCAAGTAACATTCGCCCCATACCGGTGCCAGGTAATGACTATCTCCAAAGAGAGAGGCTCTAACAATCCCACTTTGATGTTTAATAGCATTATCAACACAAAATCCCCAACCTTCAACATCCTGGGGGCTTAACATTGACCAGAAACTGAACTGGACCAGCCATACAAATACTGTGGCTACAAGAGCTGATCAGAGGCTGGGAATTCTGTGGCATGTAACTCACTTCCTGACTTCCCAAAGCCTGTCCACCATCTACAAGTCACAAGTCAGGAGTATGATGGAAAACTCTCCACTTGCCTGGCTGAGTGCAGCACTGAAGAAGCTTGACACCATCCAGGACAAAGCAGCCCACTTGATTAGTACCCCATTCACCTCTTTAAAAAATTCACTCCTTCCACTATAAGCACAGGGTGGCAGCAGCATGCACCACCTACAAGATGCACTGCAACAACTTGCCAAGGCTCCTTCGACAGCACTTTCCAAACCCCTGATGTCTACACCCAGAAATCAAGGGCAGCAGACGCATGGGAAAGCCACCAGCTGCACGCTTCCCTCCAAGCCATACACCATCCTGACTTGGAAGTATATCCTTCACTGTCATGGGTCAAAAGCCCAGAACTCCCTTCCTAACAATACCATGGGGTACATACACCAGATGGACTGCAATGGTTCACAGAGATGGCTCACCATCACCTTTTTCGGGGGAAAATAATCTTGTGAACGAATAAAAAAAAGTGTTGGGAAAAAAGTCCAGCAAGAAACAATGAGAAGACAACAATTAGGTTTCCCTTCTCTAGGCCAAAAGCAACGGTTGTGTAGTGTAGTGGTTACATTCGCGGACCAATAAATTCAGAAACCTGAGCTGAGAATGTGGGTTCAAATCCCACGATGGCAGTTTGAAATTTTGAATTCAATTTTAAAAACCTGAACATTAAAAATCAGTACAAGTTGTCAGATTATCAGCCTGGTCTATTTGTGGCTCGATTCCCATTCTGAAGTGGCCCAGCAAGCCACTCACTTGTATGAATATGTTACAAACAAGGCAGCTGTTTAAGATGAGGAGCCACTGCCCTCTCAGAGCAACTGGGCTGGGAAATAAATACTCACATTCTGAGAATGAATAGAAAAGGATTTAGGATAGGACTATAGAATGTGAGATGTATTGACTGGTGTCATTACAACATTCATCCAAGGAAAGCAAATGAAGGGTCATATGGACTTAAAACATTAACTCTGTTTCTCTCTCCACAGATGCTGTCAGACCTGCTGAGTTTTTCCAAGATTTTTCTGTTTTAATTTAGGAAAATGGAGTAGTTCATCATGTCAAGGAACACCACATAATAAGTGGAGGCTGCTACTAAAGCCAATGTTGCAATGATACAAAAGGACACTAACTGATCACTCTTGGCTATCTTTATCAAAGATATAACACCTGTTCAGGTCAACGATGAAAAATCTAGGGATCTGAAATAAAGGTTGAGTTCCAGTAACTAGGACAACCGTAGTATTGCTTATGTTGTCTTTGGAAACTTACTGAATTGAAGGTTAGATTGAGGGCTAGTCACCACCACCCTGGCAGAGGCCTGAATCACCAAAGCCAAGGAAATCAGTACAGGGCCAACTAAAAACAGACTGGCTCCTCTTCTCAAATGAACAAAACCATACAATGGCTATAACTTGATAAATCAAGTAAAAGAAGCAAATAGAGAGTATGAGAAGAGTCTGGCAGCTAACATAAAAGAGAACACAGAAGTCTCCTATAGCCGTATAAATAATCATATGGTGGTAAAATGAGGAGTGCAGTTGGTTAGGGACCAAAAATGGGGTGTACATGGAGGCAGTGGATATGGCTGAAGTGCTAAATGAGCACTTTGCATTTGCCTTGACCATACAGCCAAAGTGACAGTGAAAGAGGAGATTGTTGAGATACTAGAAAGGCTAAAAATTGATAAAGAGGATGTATTTGAAAGATTGGCTGCATTAAAGTCCATAAGTCACCTGGACCAGATTAGTTGCATCCAAGGATACTGAGGGAAGTAAGAGTGGAAATTGCAGAGACACTGGCCATTATCTTCGAAACCTCCTCAGATACAGGGATGGTGCCAGAGGAATAGAGAAATTGCAAATGTTACACCCTTGTTCAACCAAGGGTGTACAGATAAACCCAGCAATTATAGGCCAGGCAGTTTAACCTTGGTGACAGGAAAGATTTTAGGAATGATAATCCGGGACAAACTGTGTTTAACTGACTTGATTGAGCTTTTTGATGAGGTAACAGAGAGGGCTGACAAAGGTAATGTGGTTGATGTGATGTACTTGAACTTCTAAAAGATGCTTTTGATAAGGTCCCGCATAAAAGAGGGCAAAATTACAGCACATTGGATCGGGAGTAATATACTGGCATGGATTGAGAATTGGTTATCAGACTGGAAACAGAGATTGGGAATAAATGGGTCTTTTTCTAGATGGCAGGCGATGATTAGTGAAATACCGCAGGGATCAGTGCTTGGGCCCCAGCTATTCACAATGTATATAAATGACTTGGATGAAGAAACCAAATGCAATATTTCCAAGTTTGCTAATGGCACAAAACTGAGTGGGTTCGTGAGGAGGATGCAAGGAGGCTTCAGGACAATTTAGACAAGTTGTGTGTGTGTGTGTGTGTGTAAACACATGGTAGATGCAGTATAACGTGGATAAATGTGAAGTTAAACGCTTAGGTGTGAAAAACAAAAAGGCAGAGTATTACCGAAATGGTGATATATTGGGAAATGTGGATGTATAAAGGGATCTGGGTGTCCTTGTACACTAGTCAATGAAAGTATACAGGCTGTTGCAGCAAGCAATTAGGAAGGCAAGTGGTATGTCGGCCTTCATTGCAAGAGGATTTGAGTTCAGAAGTAGGGATGTCGTACTGCAGTTATACAAGGCCTTGGTGAGGCCACATCTGGAGTATTCCATGGAGTTTTGGTCTCCTTACCTAAGAAAGGATATACTTGCCATAGAGGGAGTGCAGTGAAGGTTCACTAGGCTGATACTGGGGATGGCAGGGGTGTCATATGAGGAGAGATTGGTTCAACTCGGCCAGTATTCACTAGAGTTTAGAAGAATGAAAGGGGATCTGATTGAAACATATAAGATTCTAACAGAGCTAGACAGACTGGATGCTTCCCCTGGCTGGGGAATCTAGAACCAGGGGCCACAGTCTCAGGATATGGGGCAGGCCATTTAGGACTGAGATGAGGAAACATTTCTTCACTCAAAGGCTGGTCAACCTGTGGAATTCCCTGCCACAAAAGGCTGTTGATGCCAGGTCACTGAGCATATTCAAGAAATAAATTAATAATCTTTTGGGTATTAGGGGCATCAAGGGGTATGGAGAGAAAGTGGGAATATGGCATTGAGATAGAGGATCAGCTGTGATCAATTAAATGGTGGAGCAGGCTCGAAGGGCCAAATGGCCTACTCCTGCTCCTAGTTTCTATGTTGATGAAATGCCACATTGACAGGTTTGTCAGCAAAGTTAAAGCCCATGGAATAGAAGGAACCGTGGCAACATGGATATAAACTTGGCTGAGTGACAGCAAACAGAGAGTGGTGGTGAACAGCTGCTTTATGAACCGGAGGAAGATACATAGTAGGTTTCCACAGAGGTTAGTATTAAGAGCAATCCTTTCTTTGCTCAATGTTAATGACCTAGACTTGGATGTGCAGGGCCTAATTTCAAAATTTGTGGTGGACATAAAACTTTGAAGTATTGCAAACTGTGAAGAGGATAGTGATAGATCTCAACGAGACATAGGGAAGCTGGTGAAATGGGCAGACACGTTGCGAATGAAATTTAATGCAGAGAAGTATGAAGCAATTCATTTTGGTGGGAAGAATGGAAGGAGGCAATATAAAATAAAGGACACAATTCCAAAGGGGGTGCAGGAACAGGAGGACCTGGGATTTATGTGCATTCAAATTATTGAACATGGCAGGACAGAGTGAGAAAGCAGTTAGTATCGCATACAGGATCTTGGGCTTTATATAGAGGCATAGAGTACAAAAGCAACAAAGTTATGTTAGACCTGCATAAAACACTGGTTCAGCCCCAGCAGGAGTATTGTGTGCAGTTCTGGATGCCACATTTTAGGAAGGATGTGAAGGCATTAGAGAGGGTGCAGAAAAGATTCATGGCCCCAGGGATGAGGGACTTCAGTTATAAATTGGAGAAGCTGGGGCTATTCTCCTTACAGAAGGTTGAGAGGAGATTTGAAAGAGGTGTTCAAAGCCATGAAGGGTCTGGACAGAGCTGATAGGGGGAAACTGTTCTTGTAGACAGAAAGATCGAGAGCCAGAGGACACCAATTTAAGGTGGAAAAATAAGCAACGGTAACATGAGGAGAACTTTTTTTTAAACATAGTGAGTGGAACGCACTGCCTGAGAGTGCGCTGAGGCAGATTCATTCTTGACTTTCAAAAGGTTATTGGATAATTAACTGAAGAGAAAGAAATTGCACGGTGACAGGGAAAAGGCGGGTGAGTGGGACTAGTTGAGAGCAGGGATGGGCACAGCATGCTGAATGGCCTCCTTCTGTGCTGTAACCATTCTCTTATTTTATCCTGTACCACCTGAACAAATGAGGCAATGGTTAGATCACTCAGGTGTCTTAATAGGTGTGGATTTCAAATTGAGAACAGAACAGATTGGGACTGTAGAATGTGAGGCACTTATGGTCGCTAACCAATCGGAAATTATCCACGAGGACATGATACCTTGCAATTTCATTTAAAATACCTTTCAAAAAGAATACTGTTGAATCAAAATATTATATCAGGAATACCAACCAGGGATGTGCAAGAACAGTCACAGTATAAGTGAGGTTTAATACTGCAAGGGAAATGAACACTAGAAACATGGGCTGCGCATCCAAGGCAAAATAAAATGAGCAGAAAGGGAATATCAAGTAGCCAACCATTGAGGCCAAAGAATAATGGGAAATACATTCAATTTACAGCCCATCATTGAAGAACAGTCGTATCCAGTACGTATGCATGAGTCCCTGTATTCAAGTAGTCCAATTTAGGAAGAAAGTCTGTTAATCTTGGAATCCAAACAGATTGTTTTCATGTACAGGTGGAAGGGCTGAAGCGTGAATTCCAAATATGGCAACAGATATCCAGGTTCAATGAACTAGAATTGGGCTGCACTTGCTTCTTTCTCTTTCAGCCAAACTTGATATCTCCCTGAGGCAAAATAATCTTGGTGGGAAGACGGTCTGTGAGAATTGTTGCAAAATCACAATTGTATACAGGTGATATAATTCCTTTAAAAAGATTATTATTGGCACCGACCCACTGGCACTCTCACAGAGGAAGCATTGGTTGATTGTTGTAGAACTAGGCTGTCCCTTCATTACGCAAACGACTGATGCTCACTGGCAGAAATGCTGCCATCCATCAGATGGGAGAAGATCCTTCTGTCGCTAGTAAATCCTTATGAGACAAAGGCTATTTTCCAACATGTGTGGTGAATCTAAGTTAAGAAGTATTTTCTGAGACAGTATTTTCTGATCAAGTAATTGCTTAACTTATCCAGAGAAATGTAACAATGAAACAGCAGGAGGAAACGGACCAAACATACAGAGGATGTTAAACAACAAGCTTTTCAAGTACTTTAAAGACATTTATTGTTTCGGTAAAGGAGATCATGATGATAGATTTGGTAACAAAAACAAGAAACTGAACTCTGCCATGGACTGCCAAATTGCCGGAAGAGAAGAAATCAGCTCCCAAGAAGGGGCCAAGAAAGCCTTGAATAAGTGAAAGAAAAGAGTAAAAGCAAAATACTGCGGATGCTGGAAGTATGACATAAAAATAAAAACAGAAAACGCTGGAAAAGCTCAGCAGGTCTGGCAGCATCTGTGGAGAGAGAAACAGAGTTAATGTTTCGAGTCTGTATGTTCCTTCCTCGGAGCTGAAGAAGAGTCATTCGGACAGAAAAGAGTGACAGGGAATGGAGGAGATGGAGGAAGGAGAGCTGCTCCATCTACAAAGCAGGATCACCCCCCACTCCCCCCCGGGCCCAGGCATCTCCTCCAAGGACACAAGCATCACGAGCTCCTTTGTGAATGATCATTTCAAGCGCATAATGGGGTGAGGTTTCCGGTCTGGCCCATTACAACAATCTCCACACCATCAGATGCTGGGAGATCCAGACCATTGTACATCTGCTGCTGCCTGGGAAGCTGGCCAAGCATGCACCGTGTCTTGTTAATTGAATGTGTGCACTGGGCATTAACTGGAGATTCACTTGTGCCGCTATAAATAGGAACAGACCAAACGGCGGTTGTTGGGTTAGGAGGCGCATGTTTATCATATGTACCCCTGTCAATAAAAGCTGATAAAAGTGTGCCCGGGGTGGCTCCAATTCTATCCTTCACCACCTGGACTTTCGAATTGAACAGTCAGAAGAGTGAAAGTCGGTGATTAAATCCACCAGCTCCAAACAAAACTCCACAGTGTGTTGAAACAACGTTACTGCCAGGGACTAATTGGTTCTTTTGCCCAATTATTACCTTTCAACAAAGAACTATCCAATATTAGATTTGGCCAAAAACTTGTTCTTTTAACAGTTTACGCTCATGAAATTTAGGTTGTCAATGCATTTGAGACTTTCAAGGAACTTGTGCTCCACAACTCAAGAATCATTCTTTTGTACCAGAGCTTAGGCTGCAGCACTGATCTTGGAGCTCCTGATGCACCAGTTTGCAAGGTTATCACTTGTTAAGTTTGGTTGCAAAACTCCAAGTATTAATGGGATTAAACTAAACCTTAAAAATGCCATCTGCTGCAGAGGCAAATTTTCTGACATCCGTCACATAATGTGCAAAGTTTTTTTTAAGAAAAAGGTGTATAATTTGAAACTATGGAAGAATAGGGTGTTAAAATGCAACATGAAAAATGACACAGCATGCACAGGAGCAATTTGGAGGCCAAATACAGACTCAATGAGTTATAGAGAAGTCCAACAACTGAAACAGCTAGAGCCACTGCAAGATGAATGACTAATGGATATTGGCCTGATGCACACTGGTGCATCAGGAGCTCCAAGATCAATGCTGCAGCCTAACCTCTGCTTCCATAAAGAAAATAATTATATTCCAAATACATCATCAGATGGCTAAAATTGCAGAATACTGTGACACGCTTCATGAATTTGGATGAGATGATTATTTAAAGTTTTATGAACAACTAGGAGACCACGCCAGACTTCACACTGAGTCCCATCAGTATAAGCTAAATCAATTCCAAACGTTTGAAAAGTTTCGCTGGCTGATGACTCGCAATATTCGGAAAGTCCTCAAATAGAAAGAAGAAATTTGGCTGAAAATGCATCTGACTCTCATACAATCTCACAGTGGAACAATCACTACAAACTTTACATGGAGAATAGATTCATTCCAACATAGTTAAAGTCAATTGCTATAATCAGGAAAATACAATCCAGGAAAAATAACTTGAGCGAGATTATCTAAAAGCTTCATCAATTACAATTCATAGGACCTCAAGAAACTTTCTTTTGGCCAATGGTACATTGCATCTCTTAACTAAACAAGCAAGTGCATGATTGCTTTGACCTGATATAGTGTCCTACAGTTCTTGGCTCAGAGGTAGTTTAGATTTCTTGATAGATGAAAGTGCAGTGACAAACCTTCTACTTTAGACTGTTCCAGTTTTCCCTATTGCACAGTTAAATCCACTGATCAGCTGCTTAGATGCAGGCTGACTGGTCTGCTTTCAGGTGGGCTGGTCTGGTAGGTAGAGACCTGGCTGGTCTGATAGGTAGAGACCTGCTCATGAGCCTCCTTAAAAGTGCTGTGGTGCTGTTGCCGAAGCCTGGCGCTGATTACCTCGAGAAACTTGGAAAACATGCAGGATCCCTATCAGTGGAGTTATGGAAAAGCGATATAAGGTTTGTGGTCGAATGTGACGTTAGCACTCCACAAACACGCATTGACAAGTCTGAGGTGATGTCAAGACTTGACGACACGGAGGCACAGTCTAACAGAGAACTTTAGACAGCAGCAGGAACAATGGTCCCTAAAGTAATTACTTTGTCCAAAGTACAATTTTAGCTTTGTGGTGACAAGGGCATGAAGTTTGAAGATGTCATTGCCCAGGAAGTATGTAGAATATTAATAATTAGGATTCAAAATGTCCACAGGTCCCTGATATGGTAAGGCCTCTACAACCAGATTTTGACTAGACACGCAACCAAGATTTGTCTCATCCCCAGGCTTAAGGGTTTTCTGTCACTTTGTAATATCGCCAAAAACTCAGAGTGGAACTTTCCGCACCTGTTGGCGTCAGGTTTGTTCGGTGACGTGAGTGGACAATATGTCGAGAAGACCAAAAATCGGTTTCACGGCAATTTGAATCAATTTGCGATCGGCCGCTCAGCCCATCAATGGCGGGCCACATTTCCCACCATCGGGCACTGGGAACCTCACTGTAATAAGTCTGCATATCATTAAAAGGCCAGCCCGCTGGACTCACCTCCCCACGCTGGATCGTCCGCCCACATTGGTGTAATTGCATGCCGACATGTTTCACAACTGCACATAAGTGACACCCAACTGGCGAACTGCACTTCGCCCAAGGCTTCGAGGTTTGTTTGCCTATCTTGCTTCGGGCAGCACTCGCAGTCATCAGCGCCAGCCTTCGGAAACAGCACCACAGCTCCTTCAAGGAGGCTCATGGGCAGGTCTCTACTTATCAAACCAGCCAAGTCTCTACCTACCAGACCAGCCCTCCTGAAAGCAGACCAGTCAGTCTGCATCTAAGCACCCGATCAGTGGTTTTAACTGTACAATAGGGAAAACTGGAACAGTCTAAAATAGAAGGTTTGTCACCACACTTTCATCCATCAAGGAATCTAAACTACTTCTGGGCCAAGACCTTGAAGTTCATTTCAAGAGCTGTGGGGCACTATATCAGGTCGAAGCAATCATGGACTCGCTCATTTAAATACGAGACACAACGTGCCATTGGCCAAAAGAAAATACCTTTGTAGATCTGGAAGATCAAGTGATTTAATCAGCAAGGAAACCAATATTCATGTTAAAAAAGCCCTTCAACAACCTAATAAGGTTTGTCAGCTTCCACCTGATCGAAGTCAGACTAATGGAAAATCATTAACATGCATCTCTCATATTAGGTGTAATTTCTTTACCTCTCTTCTGAGGATAAGGCCATTTATCATCACTTCATAGGTGAAGTGGCTCTGTTGAACACCAGATTTTCTGCGGAGCCAGGTTAAATTCAAGATCTCTTCTGTCCGAGGCAGTCCCTCGGGTCGAGGATAACTTGCTTCCACTCTGGTTTGACGGGGTTCTGAAATGGTTGATGCGCAATCTGCCAACTCTGCCATAGGCGGGGAAGGTGGTGCTTGAAGGGTTGGGCAGATGTGTTTTTTGGAGGTTTGTGCACTCCCTCTGAAGCCTTAACTTTGCCTTTGCACGTTCCCAAAAGAAGTGTCTCGAGGTGTACGGTGCCTTCCTGAATAAGCCTTCTCCATTTTGACCAGTCAAAAGCCAGGTTCTACCAGAAATCAGTGGGGATGTTTGACCTCTTCAGGTTTGCTTTAAAGACATCCCTAAAGTGTTTCTGCTGTCTTACTGGGAGTCTCCTACTGCAAATGAATTTCAGAGTAGCATAGTTGCTTTGGGAGTCTGGTGTCAGGCATACGAGAGCTGATTTGAATGATTAATGCCTTGATGCTGGGCAAGTCAGCTTGGGAGAGGACGCTGAAGTTGGACTGCCTTTCTTGTCACCGGACTTGGAGGATCTCATGAGGGCACCGTTGCTAGTACTTCTCCAGTGCTTTGCAGGTCACCCAAGTTTCCAAAGCATTCAGGGGCACAGGGATCACTGCTGCCCTCTAAACCATAACCTTAGTCTTGGGTTTGAGATCCTGATCCTCAAATACTCTTTTTCTCAGTCAGCTGAAATCTGAGCAGGCACATTGGAGGCAAAGATGAATTTCATCACCTATGTCTGCCTGTGTTGAGATGAGGTTCCCAAGCTACGGAAAATGGTTCATGTCTGCCAGGATCTTGCCATCGATCTTAATCGACAGAGAGAGATGTTTTGGTGTGGAAGGTGGTGGAAAGAGGACCTTTGTTTTCCAGATGTTTAGTGAAAGGTCCTTTATCTCATATGCTTCAGAGAAGAAGGAGTTGATAATGAACTGGAACTCAGTTTATGAACGAACGCACATACAAGTGTTATCTGCATACTGGAGCACAACTCAAGGTACACCACCAACATTTCCAGCAAACCACAGGCATTTAATCAGTTGAGTCAAGATCAGGAAGAATAATGTCAATCATCCTATTCAGATCCTTGATCCTGGAAAGTGTACTGATCCAAGTAGCACAGAAGCTGCATTGTTACTGCAACAGCTTCAAATTAATCCTGGTTATTGTGGGCCTGTATGAATGGAAAGCACCAAAACCTTTCATGCATCAATGAGGAGGGACAGAAATCAGGCACCAGCAACTGTGCACCAATATTCCTGCTGCTCACAATAAATACAATTCAATGAGAGGTTTTTGCACCACTCCAAAATGTAAATGGTGCTAACCAGCTGTTAGTGCTCTCAATCTCATGGTCAAAAAATTATTTTCAAATCAGTAGCTCCTGTCACTTATTAGACTACCAGAAATAATCTCAAAGCTAGTCACTTGTACTCCATCTGTCAAGTTGTTGAATTGAACGTACAGCTTCCTTGGGAGGACAAAAATCTTGCCCTTGACGTCAAGGCAGCATTTGACTGAATATGGCATCAAGGAGCCCAACCAAAACTGGAGTCAACAGGAATCAGAGGGAAAACTCTCCGCTGGCTGAAGTCATAGCTAGCAGAAAGGAAGATGGTTGTGGTTGTTGGAGGTCAGTCATCTCAGTTCCAGGACATCACTGCAGGAGTTCCTCAGGATAGTGTCTTCGACCCAACCATCTTCAGCTGCTTCATCAAGAACCTTCCTTCCAATATAAGGTCAGAAGTGGGGATGTTCGCTGATGATTGCACAATGTGCAGCACCATTCATGACTCCTCAGATGCTGGAACAGTCTATATCCAAATGCAGCAAGACCTGGACAATATACAGGCTTGGGCTGACAAGTGGCAAGTAACATTCACGCCACACAAGTGTCAGGCAATGACCATCTCTAACAAGAGAGAATCTAACCATCACCCCTTGATGTTCAATGGCATTACCTTCACTGAATCCCCCGCTGTCAACATCCTGGAGGTTATCATTGACCAGAAACTGAGTTGGACTAGCCACAAATACTGTGGCTACAAGAGCAGGTCAGGGGCTAGGAATGGTGCGACGAGTAACTCGCCTCCTGACACCCCAAAGCCTGTCCACCGTCTACAAGGCACAAGTCAGGAGTGTGATGGAATACTCCCCACTTGCCTGTATGAGTGTAGCTCCCACAACTCAAGAAGCTTGACTGCATCCAGGACAAAGCAGCCCACTTGATTGGCACCCCATCCACAAACACTCACTCCCTCCACCACTGACTCACAGTAGCAGCAGTGTGTACCATCTACAAGATGCACTGCAGGAATTCACCAAGGCTCCTTCGCCAGCACCTTCCAAACCCATCACCACTACCATCTAGAAGGACAAGGGCAGCAGATAGATGGGAACACCACTATCTAGAAGTTTCCCTCCAAGTCGCTCACCATCCTGGCTTGGAAATATATCGCCGTTCCTTCACTGTCATTGGGTCAAAATCCTGGAACTCCCTCCCTAACAGCACTGTGGGTATACCCACACCACATGGACTGCAGTGGTTCAACAAGGCAGCTCACCACCACCTTCCCAAGGGCAACTAAGGATGGGTAATAAATGTTGGTCCAGCCAGTGAAGCCCACATCTCATGAATGAATTTTTAAAAATTGTCTGTTGCCTGACAACATCTACACAATGGGAGCACTCCAGAAAGGATGGTCAATACTATTCTGTCCTCAAAATCAAAAAGTCATTCCTTTTTTGTTGCTATTGGCAGCGTCCTCAATACCAAAGTTATGATGATGATGATGGTTTCACTTCAAGTTTGAAGAAAACTACTGATGTGCACACTCATCACCGATGAACACTGAGGGTTATGAAGTCCCAGTCTGGACGCACAGAGTCGGAAACAGTTGGGGCATTGGAACTCATGCTGTGTCATGGAAAGATGTTGCTCTATAACATTGTTCACAGGCAGCAATAAGACATTGATACTTTTCAAAAGTGACTGAAGCTCTACGGATCAGAGCTCTCCAGCAGGTTCCTTCTCGCACTGATTGTTCCAGTTCATTACGCTTGATGCTGCACCACTTCAGATTTCCCTTAAGCATGTCTTTGTAGCGCTTGCATGGCCAACCTTGGTTTCTTTTGCCAGACGTTAGCTCCTCCTACAGCAGCTGTCTCGGAAAGCAATGGTCCTCCGTTCTAATTACAGGCCCTACCTAGCACAGTTGGGCTGTCAGGAGAATTGCCTCAATACTTATTGTCCGGGTTCGGTCTAAGATCTCAAGGTTTGTGATCCAGTCTTGCCAACAGATGCCGAGGATGGAGTGAAGAGTACGCATTGTAATAGTGCAGTTGTTCCAACTACCTTATAGCAAGGTTACTTAATGGGATAAAGACAGAAAATACTGGAAACACTCAGCAGGTCAGGCAGCATTCGTTGGGCGAGAAACAGAGTCAACATTTCAGGTTGATGACCATTCATCACAGTTAGAAAAGTTAGGATGTGACATGTTTTAAGCAAGTGCAGAAGCAGCGGGGAGGAAAGAACAAAAGGCTGAAAGGGAGGAGAGATTAAATGACAAAAGGAGTGATGGTGCAAGGCAAAAGGAGATAATAATGGCTCAATATAAGATACAATAAATGGGTCCATATACTTAAACCAAAAAACAGCAAGCAATACAGAAGATGTAAGCGACGGCATAAAGCTAGAAGAAAAAGCAGATAAAAATGCAAAAACTAGCACAAATCCTAATCTGTTTGGCTGGGAAAGATACGGGGAACAATAAATGCTGACAAATTGATAGTAAGAGTTACAAAAAAAGAATATGAAAAGAAAACTTCAAGAGATATCAAAAATCAACACAAAACATTTTCACAGTTATAATGGGGAAGGGATGGTGGTCAGAAGCAATGTGGACTCCTTAAAAAGTGATAACGTTGATATTGTCAATTAAAATAAGGAAAGGGAGAACAATTAAAAGGGGGATTAATTACTTTGAATTTGTATTTATTGTAGAGGAAGAGATCAGCAAGGCAAAAATCACAAGGAAACACACATTGAATCAGGCGCCAAGACTCACCAAAATTAATGTAACGAAGAAAACAATGGCACTAAAAAAAGTGACAAAACTCCAGGACCAGATGGTTTCTGACCAAGCTTTTAAAAGCAGTAGGTGAGAACAATACAGGTGCCCTAACTTATAATTTGTCAAAGTCCACTCAATTCGGGAACCGTTCCTTTAGATTGGAAAATTATACATGTCACTCTGCTTTTTAAAAAAGCTGAGCGAGGGAAAGCAGGTAATTATAGGCTAATTTCTGTTGTCGGGGAATAATAATTAAGGATAGGGCAACTGAACACATTTGAAAATGGGCTGGGATTTCAGCAAGATGATCAGGGACCAGGCATGGATTTGAAAGGTGTAGGTAAACCTAACTGAATTTTTTGAAGAGCTGACTAAAGTAGTGGACAGGGGAATGTCTATGGATGTTAGTTATATGGGTTTCCAACAAGCATTCAATAAAGCCCCTCATAAGAGACAGTTAGCTACAGTTGAAGCTGATGGAATTGAAGGCATTTATTGAGCTGATTAGAAAATTGGTAGAGTAGAAGGAGACAGAGAGTAGGGATAATGGGCAAGTCTTTTAATTGGCAAGATGTGACTAAGTGTCCTGGAAGGATCTGTGCTGAGGCCTCAGCTATTTACTGTACTTATTAACAACTTAGATGAGGAAGAGAGAGCCACATAACTAAATTTATCATTGATGCAAAGATTACAAGCAGTGTGTAAGGGGGCATAAAATTACAAACAGAACTTTGGCAAATGGATTTCAATGTAGGCAAGCGTGAGGTCATCCACTTTGGACGTAAGAAGGATAGGTCAAAGTACTTTCTAAATGGTGAAAAATTGGAAACATTGGAGGTCCAAGGAGGCTGAAGGGTCCATGTACATAGATTGGTAAAGTGTTGTAGACAGGTACAGAAGATAATCAAAAAGCTATTGGAATGCTGGTCCTTATCTCTGGAGGACTAGAGTACAAGATGGTAGAAGTTATCCTAGAGTACTGTGTTCAATTCTGGGTATCACGCCTTAGGAAGACTATATTGGGTTTGGAGGGACTACATCAAAATGATACTTGGACTCCAAGGGTGACATTACTAGGAGAGGTTACCCAAACTAGGGTTCCATTCACTGGAATTTAGAACATTTAGGAGTAATTTGATCCATGTTTTCAAGATATTAAAGAGGAGGGTGAATAGAAAACATTTCCCCTGCTTGGAGAGGCTAAGACTAGGGGGCATAGCATAAAAGGTTAGAGTCAGACTTTTTGGCAGTGAAGATAGAAAACACTTCTTTACGCAAAGCGTGTTGTAAGCTTGGAACTCTTTTCACAAATGGCAGATGATCTTACATAAATTGCTCATTTTAAATCTGAAATTGATAGATTTTTGTTAGCAAAAGGCATTATGTGGGGCAGAGGCAGGTATGGAGGTTAGGTCACAGGTCAACCATCATCTCACTGAATGGTGGCAGATGAGGCTCCAGGGCTAAATGCTTACTTACATTCCTATGTCTAGGGCAGCTATAAATGACAAATGGCAGAATCCAGTGTAGTCTAAAGCAGAAAACATTTTCAGGGGGATATCAAGGGGAGTCCAGGAGTTTGAAGCCAAGCACTAAACACCCAGAAAACTAAGGTCCTCTTCCAACAGCTCCCACAGCACAAAACCTCCTCAAAATTAAGATCGATAGCGATATCCTTAAAAATGTAGACCACTTTCCATATCTGGGGAGTCTCCTCTCGACGAAAGCAGACACTGACCACAAAATTCAACATCACCTCCAATGCCCAACTGAGCCTTTGGCCGACTGAAAAAAAGAGCATTTGAGGACTGGCATTTCAACCTGAGACTAAGGTGATGGTTTTACTGGGCAGCTCCTATATGCTTTGGAGATTTGAACAACCTATAGCAGGTACCTCAAAGCACTGGAGAAATACTACCAGTGGTGCCTTCGCAAGATCCTCCAAATTAGGTGGCCAAAAAGGCAGTCCAACAGCAGCATCCTCTCCAACTTTCCCAGCATCGAGAAACTAATCACTCAAAACCTGCTCTGCTGAGCGGGACATGTAGTTTGTATGCTTGACGCCAGACTCTTGAAGCAACTGCTCTTTAGAGATCACCTCAAAGCATCCTGAGGAGATCAAACTCCCCTGATGATTCATGGGAGAGCCTGGCTCGTGACTGACTAAGATGGAGAAAGCTCATCCAGGAAGGCGCAGAATACATCAAGAGACTTGCAGAGGTGAAGCCAGGGCATCAGAGGGAGCAGTCTGCAGATCTCGCATTGGGCTTAACAGCAACCTCGGAGTCCATCGAACCAAAGTGGAAGCGAGTCATTCTCGATTCGAAGAGGATATCATTGCCAGAGGCAATGCTGTTGATTCTTAACCAGGTTTGCCTGGCAACCCACCCAGTTGCATTCAAGAAGGCAGCTCACCACCACCCTTTCAAGGGTAATTAGGGATATGTATTAAATAGTCTTGCCAGTGACACCCAGATTCCATGAGTGAATAAACAAAAAGCTGCTGGTCTGAAATAAATTGAAGCAGTTATGATCTGAAATTGTTGAATTCATTGTTGAGTCCTGAAGGCTGTAAAGTGCCTACTCAAACGATGAGGCACTGTTCTTCGAGCTGTTGTTGAGCTTCATTAGAACAGTGTAGGAGGCCAAGAACAGAGCAGTAAGAGTGGGAGTGGGGGTGGAGATTTAAAATAATTCAGATTTCTAGCATCCGGACTATTTTGCTTTTTTAATTAGTGAGATGTCACCTTCAGTAGCTAAGATGACTAAACCCTGTTGTGAAAGATTGGTGATAAGGTCGTAAATTCAGATTTCTAAGTGGTATGAAGGTGTTTTTTGGTTACAAACATCCAGCTCCTTAGCTCAGTGTTTATACTCAAGTTACTTTAAAGCAAGCAGGTGACACAGCTGCCTGGAAAAGCTGGCAGCTGAGTAGGAATGTGCAAGAAAACGTGTAGGAAGCTACAGGATCCTGTTCCACGTGCACTACTGCCACCCTGTTTGCCTAGATATAAAGAATAGCCTGTCACTTGTTGCTAGATTCAGTACATGCCAAAGCCAAACAAGCCAGTGGATTGGCTGAAGTTGCTCCAGACCTGCAGGACGTGCTCTAGCCAAGACATGAGAAAGATGCCAAAGATCTGAGCCCAAGCACAACATTATAACTGAAGCAGGACTGGAGAAGTGGCACAGGTTTAAGCCAGGGCCATAAAGAGTCGCGGTGGCTACACTCCCAACATCAATACAGAATATTCATGAATACCAGTGAGGAAGATTTTTGCACATCTCTTCTCCATCTTGCAGAGCTTCAAGCCAACAACATCTCCTGGTATTTTGTCCCTCAGGTGCTCTAAATGCAGTGTTACTCTCCATTTACTAAGCCAGGGCTACGGTAGCACTCACCAGGCCAGAGAAAACCTAGCGTTTGCCCAGTAGAAATTCTTTTGGCTGTTCCATCAGATCAAACATCAACAAATACAATTCATGAAGGAAATTATCTTCAATACGCTTGCTGCCGGTCTGGATTTGAGATTGTAATTGCTGTGTCCTGTGGAGTTGTTCTGAATTGTTTGAGGATGTTCCAAATTTAGCAGCAACACTTCATGGTGTTCATTGATGTAAATTTCAAGAATGAAGTAGAGAAGTATAAGCATCGCAGTCAAATTTTAGTTATTTTTATGTGTACTATTTTATTCAGATCAGCAAATCAAGTAAATTATAGTATTATGTTCCAGAAATAAACAGCAACCTGGCTCGATGCACACTACAGGTATCCTATCGGAAGGTACAGTATATGTCAGTACAACTGATTTCCCAGGGCACTGTTTCAGACTTTGTGCTATTAACAAGAAATTATTGACAACTGCCTACTCTTTAATGAAATGATGCAATAGGTCCAAAGATAGTCGAACAAAGGCAGTAGCACTGAACAATGCATTGTGGCTGCTGTTTGTACAATTAGAAATCATTAGCCAATCAAATATCTGTACTCAGAAACCTTTAAGTTAATCATATATGCATTTATGCTTGTTCTTTCGCTGCTTATAATAATTCATTTCTTAGCCCATCTTCCATTCACGTGCTGCTGTCAAAAGTATAATGAGGTATACATCTTGCATAAGGAAGAGTTTTCGGCCACATTTCATTAAACATCACTTAATAAGAAACCAGAAATACAGCCACTATATTCTGGTGAGGTTAACAACCTGACTACATATTTAAAAAGGGGGATCCTGATTATGGGAACATCTCATTGCATGATCTGCTGCAGGTTAAAAGCAATGGAAGAAATGTTTGCCTTCTTTGAGGCTATGCAATGAAGAGAAGACACAGCTTTAAGAAATCACCACTGGTGTTGTATTTTCAGTAAGGACATCACACTAAGTTTACAACCAACTTTTTGTAAAGAAAATTCAGAGACAAGAGACATAATTAACCCACAAGTACACATCAGCCATCTTTATAACTTTATTTAGAAAAAGCAAGCAGTTCCATTTTCATTGCTATCAGAAATATTGCTAATCTGAGTTCCTGGTCCATTTAAATCCTATTTGGTATTGTAACGTAGCAAAATAACTCCATGTCTGCCATGTTAGTAACCACAAGAAATATTCCACCATAAACCAGGTTTCCATCTAAAATTACTCCATTAAAACATACACCATACTTAATGGTATTATTCCATGTGTTAACGTTGTTCTGAAACAATGGATCCCTTCTGGAGTCCCATGGCCCTTATAGACGTAAAATACATGAACCAGCACAATCTGAGCTAATTGACTAGCACAATACACACTGCAGTTTAACAGTCTGGGGAGGACGATGGTGACATGAGTTTAAACTAAACAAGGCTAGGGATAGACTGGATGTTAGGCAGTCCTTCTTTTCCCAGGGTCTCTGGAATAAACTACCAACTCTCTGAATATCTTCAAGGGGAGTTGGAACAGTACTTGCCGGGGGCAGAGTTCACATCAGGAGGCAAAGAGAAAGCAGTTGGGCCTGGGCTGGTTTCAACTGCTTGAGAGGGTTGCAGAAGAATTTTCAAAAATAGCTTTTCCCCTTACTGGCCCTGGGTTTCTTCTGTTTTTTTTAAGTTACACAGCTGGAAGAGGAAGGGTTCAGTCACAATGCTCAAGGCATCATAGTGAGGGCCAGACTTGATGGACCCTCTGATCTCTTCCTGCCGGTCAAGTTCATGTTTGCATCTCCATTAAAAATCTCACACATCCATTTCAGATGAATACAATACCTCAGCACCTGGGTTTAGAACTGGAGTCCAAGTTTTCTCAAGCAGAGCTGAAATATTAAAGAGCTGTCACTTGCCGAGTTACAGATCATACAATCTGCTTTTGAAATGACTTGAGCTTCTTACCTCAGCATCTTTGATAAAAAGAAACACACCGACCACTTTCCTTCTAAGTTTCAGTCTACATTTACAGCTGATGAGGCATTGTTTGAAACGGACCAATATCATGGAAAGGCCATTTTTAAATTGCACAAACTCTTAACAGTTGGTTACACAATTTAGCCTCATAAAACACAGGCAATATTACTTGGTCAAATATTTGACTATTTCCAAAAAAGTATAATTATCTGCATATTTTAACAAAAAAAATGCAATTCTGAATTTTTAAAAATTCTATTATTTGGGTTTAATAGAAATTGGGTTTCATTTCTGCCTCATCAACTTTTCTCCACTCCTATTTCACCTGCTTTTTTTTGCTCCTTTTCAAATTTGTCCTGGGCTTCTTTTTCATTCCTGTGCATAATCTTTCCATGTATTTTTCTTTAAAAAGTCAGATAGGAAACACAATACACTCTGGCATCCAATGCAGTTCCAGTTTTAGTTGCTCCCAATTTTACTCCGGGTTCTATAGTCCAACCAGCAACCTCCCCATTTCCAACAATCTGTTGTGGCCTTCAGGTCTTGTCCCTGAGAAGCAGCGTCCCTAATGTAAACGCTTATACAGCGACAGTAGGTATTCGCACCTCTCGACTTCGGCTAAGTGCATGCAGTTGGGAAGACGTTGGAGGGGGATGCAGCTTCGTAGGTGTCACGGGGTATTTTGCAGCAGTTACCCAGTGCAAACAAACCGCATTTAATTCAATTGAACAGATCCGAGATATAGCACACAAAAAAAAAGTATATCGCCGTCTCCAATTTGTAGTCCCCTCGGTCAGAAGGAGCCAAACGCTCACAAGTACCTTGGGGCGAGAGGGGACGTCGAACTCCATGCAAATTGCAACATTCTATACAAGTTTTACACTACGAGTCACAAGCTGATGTAAAAATAACAATGCACAAATCAAACTCTTTGGTTTCAATGATTCAACTCGGGTTGTAAATCTTAGGGTCTTCCAACAGATTTGCACCATTTTAAATTGGAGACAATCTCTGGAGATCAACCCTTGCACGGTTGAGTTGGACAATTACTCACATAATCATAATGGATTTATCCTGCATCGCCCACCGTGAACAAAGACCCTTACCAATATTCAATTCCCACGTAAAGAGCTTCCAATCAACCCCAATCGCTACTGCGCCAAGTCATTAAGGGTTTCGGGGAACCACGGTCTGATTTTACAACTCATGGACATGGTTACCGTGCCTTTGACCAGCCAGCTCTTAACCCATATGCAAGGTCGACCAAAACATGTTACTTTCCATTGGTGCCTTGTCATATGGCGCCCGCCTGGTACATTTCCATTGCATTTTTTCAACAGAGGCGGTCACACCGCCCCCTCTCCTTCCGTCTCAGAGAAAAAAACCTTTATACAATCTGATGAGCTGCAACTCTTCAATAACCAAAGCGGGGATATATCAACGATCAGAAACGATATCTGGCGGCCGGCACGATTGGTCACTCAGTTTGTATGAGTGGCTATTTTAAGCCACTTGCAAAATTACCCCAGGAAGTAATCATCAGGCAGTGCCTTTCTGACGCGTGTCTTGTCTCCTACCAAAAAATTTGTATGATATTTTTACATTAATATTTAGTTCATTGGATATTAAAGCCCCTCCCCCATCAAAAAATTAATCCGTCCCATATATTCTACACATGCATCATCCAACACTTGACACTGCGATGGGGGAAATATTACTTGACCTATGACTAATAGGCAGCACTATCCTTTTTTTAAAATACACACAGCACTTTAAAATGCAACTGCAAGAAGTAAATTCACATTACTCTTCCAAGCTAGGATATTAATTATAAAACTGTGGTGGCAGACTTTGCTGAGACATCAGTAGCAAACACATCGTACGAGCTGCTAAATGTGCTTTACAACACTTATTAAAAAAAATGTGTGCATCAATAAAAGTACAACTGCCACCCCACAAGGAGCCACCTTACGGCACGTTGTTAAAACCCAATCCTTCCAGCCAGCGTAATGCAGGGGGAGACTAATATATATATACATATATATATGTGTACACACAAATAAAGTAGATCGCACAGGGCTAAAGGCTACAAAGAAAGAGAGAGAAGGGGGGAAACGGTGCAAAATAAAGAGTGATAATGAGATTTGAAACTCCATCCACTCTGAGCTTCCTGCACATTGATGCGGACAGAAAAGTCGTCAGCCGTCCTGTCATTAAATTAGTGCGTACACACTTCATGCTGCACTCGTTCCTCCTACCACCTCGCCAACCTGGAGTTCTCCCCCACCCCCCCCCCCTTCCTCCTCCTCTTCTCTTCTCTCCCCTCTAGGCTCTGGTCATTGTACTGCTGCACCTATCTGGCCCCCTCAGATGCAACCGCTAACTCTCTTATTTTTCCCAAGGCCTATCATCAAGCAATGCATTTAAGCATTCAAAGAGAAAGCAGAGCGACAGCGCTCCCATCCCACAGCTTCTCAATTCTTTTTCTCCCTGTGTGCAAGAGAGGGCGAGAGAGAGAGAGAGAGAGGAGGGAAAAAAATGCAAGCAATCAAGCAAGCCTCGGAGGAGCTTCGGCTACTTTCTAACGCTTCCCCCTCGTGTTGTATCTAGTTGGAGACGGGGAGGTTTGGTGGGGAGAGGGAGGGCGATCAGCTATATAAAAAAATATTAAGGGCAGTACCTCGTACAGATCTCCTGAAGCCATCCCGCTTTTAGACGTGGTCGCTGCTTGCTTGCTGCTGCTGCTTCTGGTGGTGTTGCTTGCTGCTGCTGCTGTTGTTTTGGCGGCCGGGTTGTCTCAGTGTTCCTTTGCAGGCTGACACACACACACACATACACACATTCACATACACACACACATATACAGGGGACTGGGTTAATGCGCAGAATCCGCCGCTAGCGTCTCTCTCTCGCTCGCTCTCTCTCTCTCTCTGTGGCTACACTGTAACAGGAGGAAGTAACGAAACGCCCCATCCAATCCCGCAGCGCCTAACAAACTACACGGCCGGCCCCACGTGCGGGAAGGAAGAGGGACAAGTAACCAGATGAGAGGGAAGATAACGCTTCTCTCCCCCCACCACCCACCAGCAATGTTTTACCTGGCCAGGCCCTCCTCCCCATGCTGCCAACACCTGAGAACAGAAGAAAAACATGTATTTCTGTTTCTTCATTAAAAAACGCATTCTCAATGGTTTAACAACGTGTCACCGCTTTGGAGAGAGAAAAAAAAGAATTCACCGTTTTTAACTAAAATAGGCTTTTCAGTTGGTATTTTTTAAAGTCACATTCTCAATGGTAAATCAACTTGTCACTGCTTTGGAGAGCAATATATTAACAATCATCAATTAATACGTGCTTTTGTATTTGGTAATTTTTCAAGTCACGTTCTCATTGGTAAACCAACTTGTCCCTGCTTTGGACAGCAAAAAATTAGCAATTTTTCATTAAAATATGGTTTCTTATTGGTATTTTTGAAAGTCACATTCTCAATGGCTTAGCAATGTGTTTTGGAGAGCAAAGAATTCACACTTTTTAAAATTAAAGTATACTTTTGCATTAGTATTTTTAGTCACATTCTCAATGGTAAAGCAATGTGCCACAATATTGTAGAGAAAATGCTTCCAATTTTTAAATTAAAATACGTTATTTTAAAAAATAGGTTCCAAATAATTGGTCCTCCCCACACTGATGTTTTGACCTGTCAATGTATAAAAGATTGTAACAGCAAAATATTGTGGATGCTGGGGATCTGAAACTAAAACAAAAATTGCAACAAAAAAAAAGAACAGCTCAGCAGGTCTGACAGCATCTAAGGAGAAAAAGACAGAGTTAACGTTTCGAGTCCATATGACTTCTTCAGGACTTCTATTGGGCACATCCCAACTCACGTCAATTCCAAAATTTTTTCAAAAAGCTCTTGTATTTTGAGCACCATGTGCTTTTAGTGAGTCCTACTACTGTGCCAATGAGGACAACCTCGAATTTCCACTCACCTCCCTATTTAAGGTCCTGAGGGTCTTCCGAAGAAGAACTATACGGACTCGAAACATAAATTCTGTCTTTCTGTCCACTGATGCTGTCAGACCTGCTGAGTTTTTCCAGCAATTTTTGCTTTTGTATAAAAGATTGTAACTGGATTTATATACATATGCATCTATACATTTGTGATAGGACTGCATCTATTTAAATTATAATATTTGTGATATGATCATTTTTGTATTGAGTTACCTGGCCAAGGAAAAGTTATTGTGATCATAAAACAATAAACTCAGAGCAAAGTTTGCCTCAGCACCTTAAATAGGGAGGTGAGTGAAAATTTGAGGTTGTCCTCATTGGCACAGTAGTAGGACTCGCTAAAAGCACATGGTGCTCAAAATGCAAGAGCTTTTTGACAAAATTTTGAAATAGACATGAGTTGGGATATGCCCAATAAAAGTTGAGTTGGCTAAAGTTCTAATTTACGATCCCTTCTAAAAGGCTGTGATCTCACATGATCACTAACTTGCACCCATTTAAGTCAAACATCAGGAAAGTTACACAATTTTGTTGATTCATTGTACAGCTCCATAATTGCCGAACACTGTAAGAAGGTCATTGTGCATGATAGTAATGGAAACCATGATTATTATATGGTGAGTTGGCAACCAATGTAAAAACCTTAGCAATGGTCATGGATCCTGAAATATTAACTCTGTTTCTGTCTCCACTGATGCTACCTGACATGCTGAGTGTTTCCAGCATTTTGCGTTTTCTTTTTACAAATGAGCTCATGGTGTAAACAACTCAAGTTGTCCTCCCAGGATTTATGAAATCATCAGCCCTTTGAGTTGTATACATGCTTTGCACACCTGTGGCCTCTAGAGGGGTATCTGATGCCCTCTAGATATGTCTGTGTACCGCCTGAGCATTGCCTGAATGATGGCCAAGTCCTGAAATTTCATAATGCGATTAACAGTCTCATTAAGCAACACAGGCCTGCTTTCACCCAATAATTTCATACCTTCAGTGCTACTATGCTTTGACCAGATTTCACTATACTTTGTGTTTCTCTCTTGATTTTTCCTGCATGTTTTCTTCTGTATGCACAAGTAAAATCACAACAATTTGGCAATGCAGTCAGGTAGTCATGTGGGAATATGCACAAATTGCAGGGATGTATTGAAAAGCAACTAGTATTGTGCAGTCAAATCCCTTATCATTGATTATTCTGGAACTTGAGTTGCTGGTGAGAAATGGATAGCAGGAGGTGACAGCTAGTGACAGGTTGGTGGCAGGAATGCACATTTTTTAGACTGGGGAATCTAGGTAATGGGCTAAAGGAATACTAGAAAAGTTAAGCAACTCAAAAAGTTGTAGTTGTGTAATAATAAAATTGTGTTGTAAGTGAAGAAAGATTTGCATGTATGAAGCACCTCTCACAAGCTCAGGCCATCCCAAAGTGCTTTACAGCTAATGGTAAGGGTTTTGAAATGGCTTTGTTGTAGTATGTTCCTATATGCCACTGTAATGTAAAGATGCTTGGCAGATCAAGAGCTAATGTGGGACTGGTGAATACCAGCCAACCGCTGTATGATGTATAGAGTTACATGGTAATAGATTGAGAGAACAGTCTAGAGAGAACTCTTTGGAATCAGCCCGCATGGAGGTAACAGCACTATGCATGACAGTAACCTAGGATCTGTAAATAGTTAAATATTAGCAATAAATGGTTCATGTTTAAATACACAAATCTCAAGCATTCATCATTGAGATACAATATAATACAACATGGTTGGCAGCGGTGGGAGATCAGCACTATCAGCATAGTACAACACAGTTGGCAGTGGTGATCACTTCTACAAGATATCACATCAGAGGTAGTATCATAATCCAACATGGTGATCTGCGGTGATATGAAAGGTGACAGCCAAATGCAAGAACCCAGAACAACATCCCAAGGTATGAAACACGAAGAGCAACTGAAGCCTAACTAGAGAGACATGCACCTAAGAAGAAAAATTGAAGAAAAAGTTGACGAATCTTTGCTACAGGTTTGGAAGTGAGGAATCCACCAAAATGAATGGAAGCCCATTACAGGAAACTGCAAGATCCTAAGTAATGCAGATTTAAGGAACCAGATCACTTGATGGTGATCAAAAATTATAAGAAAGAACCTGTAGTCACATTTTAGAATAGGTAGGGGGTCCCAAGGGCTCAGCATGCTGAAGGCAGTTGAAAGTAAGAAGCAAATAAAAAACAAAGATCTTTTTAAAAACCTTGTGAAAATCCAACAGAGAGTGCTGGTGAGAAGTGACTGAAGCATTCTGGGAGAATTCATCGCAGTCACCATGTCTCAGGAGGGAATCGAGGAGAAGGACTCTTGCACTCAACAGGAGGAAGGGCATCCAACAAAGGGCGCTGGTGAGAAGTGAGTGAAGCATTCTGGGAGAAGTCATTGCAGACACCACAGCTCAGGAGGGAATCGAGGAGAAGGACTCTTGCACTCAACAGGAGGAAGGGCATCCAACAGAGGGCGCTGGTGAGAAGTGACTGAAGCATTCTGGGAGAAGTCATCGCAGTCACCATGACTCAGGAGGGAATCGAGGAGGAGCCACTGTCAAAGAACGGGATATCCCCAAACATTACATTGCTGTGGTGTTTCCATCCCTCCCTCCTCCTCAAACCTAAAAAAAGAGAGAGGAAGAAGCAGTACCTTCAGGAGTGCAACAGACCTGCGAGGCACACTCTTCTGAAAGTGAATTTTAAAGAAAAAGCAGCTGATTGGTGAGTTAAACCCTGGGAGCAGAGCGGTGACCATGGGGTATAGAGTAACTGAAGCCAAAACTGAAAAAGTGATGTCACAGGAAAGCTGTGACCTGATTGGTTGGTAGGAAGTCTGCACCAAATTTGAAAAAAAAAAACACTGCAAAGCTAACTAATAAATTAATTATCTAAGTAGAGATGGCTGGGCAGGTGATGTGCTGTAGCTGTCTGATGTGGGAGCTGGCAGATCCCATTGCGAGCCACAGTGACCACATCTGCAGCAAGTGTTGGTTGCTGGAGGAAATCCGGCTCAGAATTGATGAGCTGGAGTCCGAGCTCCAGACGCTGCAGTACATCCGGGAGGGGGAAAGTTACCTGGACGCTTTGTATCAGGAGGTGGTCACACCCGGTAGATTAAGTACCTCAAGTCCGGTCAGTGGTCAAGGTCAGCAGGGTGTGACTGCAAGTGTGGCAGGTAGAGCGATCCTGTGTTCACGAACAGAGGAGCCTCAGCTCCTGACCTTGTCCAACTGGTACGAGGTACTTGCTCCCTGTGTGGATGAGGAACAGGGCTGTAGGGAGGATGAGCCAGCTGACCACGGCACTGTGGCACAGGAGGCCATTCAAGAAGGGGGAGCAAAAAGACAAGTGGTAGTTGTAGGGGATTCTATAATTAGGGGAATTTATAGCATCCTTTGTAAGCAGGATCGAGAGTCCCGCATGGTATGTTGCCTGCTCGAGTCAGGGTGAGGGACATCTCTGACCAGCTTGAAAGGATATTGGAGAGGGAGGGGAAGGATCCAGTTGTTGTGGTCCACGTTGGGAAAATAACATAGGTAAGACTAGGAAAGAGGACCTGTTTGGGGATTATCAGGAACTAGGAACTAAATTAAAGAAGAGGTCCTCAAGGGTTATAATCTCCGGATTACTACCCGAGCCATGTGCAAATTGACATTGGGATGCGAGAATAAGGGAAGTAAACATGTGGCTAAAGGAGTGGTGCGGGAAAGAGGAGTTCCATTTCATGGGGCACTGGCATCAGTATTGGAACAGGAGGGATCTGTACCGTTGGGACGGTCTCCACCTGAACCAATCTGGGACCATTGTTCTGGCGAAAAGGGTAAATAGGTCAACAGGACTTTAAACTAGAAAGTTGGGGGGGTGGTGGTAAAACTCCAAGAAGTATGACTAATGGGAAACAAAGCAGCAGGTTAGCGTGTGGGGGGGGTGGATTCAACTTCATGGAAAATTATGACAAAACTGAAAAGAAAGGAGAGCCCAGGAGAGGCTTTTCAAGTCTCCAGAACACAAAATAGGACAGCGTGTTTGGAAAGGGCTAGGAATCTAACTTCAAGCACATCAGATAAAGGGACGACAACGAGAAAGGGGACGGGAAATACAGGACTGAAGGTGTTGTATCTGAATGCACGCAGTATAGGAAATAAGGTAAATGAGCTTCTGGCGCAGATTGAAATTGGCAGGTATGATGTGGTGGACATTACGGAGACATGGCTGCAAGGGGATCAGGACTGGGAGCTAAATATCCAAGGATATACATCCTATCGGAAAGATAGGCAGGTTGGCAGAGGGGGTGGGGTTGCTTTGTTAGTAAGAAATTAAATTAAGTCGATAGCAAGGAATGATGTAGGGTCAGATGATGTAGAATCTGTGTGGGTAGAGTTGAGGAACCGCAAAGGTAAAAAAACCATAATGGGAGTTATGTACAGGCCTCCGAACAGTAGGCAGGAAGTGGGGCACAAGATACACCAGGAGATAGAAAAGGCATGTAAGAAAGGCAAGGTTACAGTGATCATGGGGGATTTCAATATGCAGGTAGACTGGGAAAATCAGGTTGGTAGTGGATCCCAAGAAAAGGAATTTGTGGAATGTCTACACAATGGCTTTTTGGAGCAGCTTGTGGTGGAGCCCACTGGGGAACAGGCAATTCTAGATTTAGTGATGTGTAATGAGGCAGATTTGATAAGGGAGCTTAACGTGAAGGAACCCTTAGGAGGAAGTGACCATAATATGATAGAATTTACCCTGCAATTTGAGAGAAAAAACTGGAATCAAATGTAACAGTATTACAGTTGAATAAAGGCAACTACAGAGGCATGAGGGAGGAGCTGGCCAGAATTGACTGGGAGATGAGTCTAGCAGGAAAGACAGTGGAAAAGCAATGGCAGGAGTTTCTGGGAGTAATTTGGGAGACACAGCAAAAATTCATCCCGAGGAAGAAGAAGCATACTAAAGGGAGGATGAGGCAACCATGGCTGACAAGGGAAGTCAGGGACAGCATAAAAGCTAAAGAGAAAGCATACAATGTGGCGAAGAGCAGTGGGAAACCAGGGGATTGGGAAGCCTACAAAGATCAACAGAGGACAACTAAAAAAGAGATAAGGAGGGAGAAGATTAAATATGAGGGTAAACTAGCCAGTAATATAAAAGAAGATTGCCAGAGTTTTTTTAGATATATAAAGGGTAAGAGAGAGGCAAAAGTGGACATTGGGCCGCTGGAAAATGACGCTGGAGAAGTAGTAGTGGGGAACAAAGAAATGGCGGAGGAACTGAATAGGTACTTTGCGTCAGTCTTCACAGTGGAAGACTTGAGTGACATCCCCAAAGTTCAAGAGAGTTGGGGGGCAGAGGTGAGTATGGTGGCCATTAGCAAGGAGAAGGTGCTAGGGAAACTGAAAGGTCTGAAGGTGGATAAATCACCTGGACCAGATGGATTACACCCCAGAGTTCTGAAGGAGATAGCTGAAGAGACAGTGGAGGCGTTAGTGGTGATCTTTCAGGAATCACTGGAGTCAGGGAGGGTCCCAGAGGACTGGAAAATCGCTAATGTAAACCCCCTGTTTAAGAAGGGAGTGAGGCAAAAGACGGGAAATTACAGGCCAATTAGCCTGACCTCTGTCGTTGGTAAGATTTTAGAGTCCATTATTAAGGATGAGATTTCAGAATACTTGGAAGTGCATGGTAAAATCGGGCAAAGTCAGCATGGTTTCATCAGGGGAAGTCATGCCTGACAAATCTGTTAGAATTCTTTTAGGAGGTAATGAGTAGGTTAGACAAAGGAGAGCCAATGGATGTTATCTACTTGGACTTTCAGAAGGCTTTGACAAGGTCTGCACAGGAGGCTGCTCAGTAAGATAAGAGCTCATGGTGTTAGAGGCAAGGTACTAGCATGGATAGAAGATTGGCTGTCTGACAGGAGGCAGAGAGTGGGGATAAGGGGGTCCTTCTCAGGATGGCGGCCGGTGACTAGTGGAGTTCCGGAGGGTCAGTGTTGGGACCACAACTTTTCACTTTATACATTAATGATCTAGATGAAGGAACTGAGGGCATCATAGCTAAGTTTGTAGATGATACAAAGATAGGTGGAGGGACAGGTAATATTGAGGAGGCGGGGAAGCTGCAGAAGGATTTGGACAGGTTCGGAGAATGGGCAAAGAAATGACAGATGGAATACAATGTGGGGAAGTGTGAGGTCATGCACTTTGATAAGAAGAATAGAGGCATAGACTATTTTCTAAATGGGGAGAGAATTCAGAAATCTGGAGTGCAAAGGAACTTGGGAGTCCTAGTCCAGGATTCTCTTAAGGTTAACTTGCAGGTTGAGTTGGTAGTTAGGAAGGCAAATGCAGTGTTGGCATTTATTTCCAGAGGACTAGAATATAAAAGCAGGGATGTGCTGCTGAGGCTTTATAAGGCTCTGGTCAGACTACATTTAGAATATTGTGAGCAATTTTGGGCCCCGTATCTCAGGAAGGATGTGCTGGCCCTGGAGAGGGTCCAGAGGAGGTTCACGAGAACAATCCCAGGAATGAAAGGCTTAACATACGAGGAACATTTGAGGACTCTGGGTCTATACTTAATGGAGTGTAGAAGGATGAGAGGGGATCTGATTGAAACTTACAGAATATGAAAGGCCTGGATAGAGTGGCTATGGGGAAGATTTTTCCATTAATAGGAGAGACTAGGCACAGCCTCAGAGTAAAGGGAAGACCTTTTAGGACAGAGATGAAGAGAAACTTCTTTAGCCAGGGAGTGGTGACTCTATGGAATTCATTGCCACAGAAGGCTGTGGAGGCCAAGTCATTGAGTGTATTTAAGACCGAGATAGGTAGGTTCTTGATTGGTAAGGGGATCAAAGGTTATGGGGTGAAGGCGGGAGAATGGGGTTGAGAAAATTATCAGCCATGATTGAATGGTGGAGCAGACTCAATGGGCTGAATGGCCTAATTTCTGCTCCTATGTCTTATGGTCTTATGGTCTAAAACTGATTGACAGAGTCAAAAACTAAAAAAAAAGACTGGAGTGTTTAAAAAAGAGAGTTTAAGAAAAATGTGCTGTCCTTTTAAGATTAAGAGAAAACAGGCCCCAATTAGACAATGAACCCACAAAAACTCCCAAAGTGCAGCATGTTCAAAAAACCCCCACAGAGAGAAAAAAAGAAAGAATTGCCCAGAAAAGAAATGCTGCCATTTTGAAGTGCTGTGGCCTCAAAACTTAAAAAAGTTTTGAGACCACATGTGTGCCTGCACTCCCAAAGCAAGGGACATTCAAACAAAATAGCACTCAGAGTTTAAAAAAAAACCTGCTGAGTGTTTTTTTGAACAAGACAAAAGTTTTATAAGCTTATAAAGCTTACCAAACAACAAAGCAGCCACGATTACCAGGGAGCCCGCCAAGCCCCAAAGAAGCATGGGAAATTCACAACACAAAAAGCCAACAGCTGCAGGCAGTCTGAGTGAAAAAAGCAGTTACTGCACTGACAGTCTTAAGGAGGCAATGCAATTGAAAGCTGTAATTACTAGAAAAGAAAGCAGCCATGGACAGAAACTTGGAAGAGACCCCGGGGAGAGGGACACTCTGCCAAGTGCAAAAAAGAGACCACAGAGAGGGAACAACTCCCTATAAAGTACCAAGGGTAACAAAAGATCCCAAAGAGAGGGCAAAAAAAAGTCCTTAGAGAGAACACAACAAAAGACTCCAGAGAAAGGGCAACAAAGGACTCCAGAGAGAGGGCGACAGACAATCCCAGAGAGAGAGAGCCAAAAGACCCAAGAGTGAGGGAGACAGGTGGTAGTGTGGAGTGAGCAGATGGCTGTGAATGAAGGAAAGCTATATTGGGTAACTCAAAAGAAGCAAAAAGTAAATTAAGATGTTCTACAAGAAAATGCTTGCATCAGAACTGAACTGGAAGATTTGAAGTGCAAGATTCAAGCTGAGTATATACCTTTGAAAGCACAAGATAAACTGAAGCCTTCAATGAACCACTCTGTTCAAGATATGAATAAACAAATTTTAGAGGCAACATAAAGGTATCAGGAGGAAATAAGAACACTCAATTCCACTGTTGGCGAATCAAAGCAGGAGTTAGAAAAACTCAACAGATGCACAGCCAGGCAAAACAGCAAGCAGAAAAGGCATGTAAAGAAGTTGTGACCCTGAAAGACTCCTTGAAGAATCAATATTTAGCCATAGAAAAACATGAGAAGCTAAGAAGGACATTGCATATTACTTAAAGGAAGCTGCGTTGGAACTAACAGTAGCAACAAAACAATGCACTGAAGCCCAGAGTGAGTTGGCAAGATGTCAGCAAGAAAATGAACAGTTGAAAGAATAATTGATTGTCCTTCAAGATCAAATGCAAAAGGAGTGCATAACCATTCCGGAACATGAAGAAATGAAGGCTGCCTCAAACAGCAGAATGGAAGCACAGCAGAAGGAACTTGAGGAGACCGTGCTGCATTACAGGAAAGATCAAGATTAAGCAAGCAAGTTTCGCAAAGAAAAGGAAAACCTCTTGCAGAACCTTCACGCACTGTAAGAATCCCTCAGGGCAAAGTTTATTCTTCTGGAGAATTACAAGAGAAGGGCAATGAATTTAATATCACTCTAAACAAACTGAAGAACCAGTTAGCAACGAAAACTCAGCATATTCCAGGGGGAAGTCGAAAGCTACAAGAAAGAGACTGAAGAGCTGAAGAAGCAGTTGAATGGAAAAGAGGGGGCATTGAAAGGAAAAAGCCATTGAACTTTCCAAACTGTGAGCAGATAATGAAGCCATGAATGACACAGTTACAGAACTGACACAAGTTAAGACTTCTCCGGAGACGGACCTGGCCTACAGTGAAACCAAAATGAAGAACAAGACCAAGTTCTATTGCAGACAGAAAAAAGAAAATACAGAAATGAGATCAGAAAACATACATCTGACACTGAAGCACCGGGCACTAGAAGAAGAAAAAGCACTGGATGTCTCAGACGTGCTGAGAGCCACTGAGCTGAATGAAAAGATTCACAAGCTTGCAAAATGGTTTAAAAATAAAACAGAAACCAAATGTTTGGCTGAGAGTGTGAAACAAGTGGAATTGAAGATTCCTTTTGCAAAAGGTATATGTCCAACAAGAGCATGGCGGACACCGTGGAAAAAGAAAATTTGAATTCACTCTAGGAATCAATGGGGTGTACATTCCCCTTGGAAGGAGCAGGACAAATGCACAGTGCAAAAAAGCAGAGAGTTGTTAATAAAGAGAAACACAACTCGAAGGAGTGCAAAACGCGAATCAAATGGAATAGCCAAGTGCCAGAAACTCAAGAGTATACTACCATTCCTCCAAACATGACAGACTGAGATGTGGAAGAACTGCCAAGCCTCAAGACTGTCTGAATTTATAAAATCAGAGACTTGAAGTGGGGGAGCAGGCATAGCCAGTAAAGGTGTATTACAAATAGTTATAGCACATTGGAAAGGAAAGTTTTCATAGGAGAAGAAAGGATGGTGTCGCAGTATGTGCCTGAATGCCACTGTAATGTAAAGGTGCTTGACAGAACAGGGGTTAATGTGGGACTGGAGAATAGCACCACCCATGCTCTGGTGCATAGTCACATGATAATAGACTGAGAGAACAATTAGGAGATAATACTCTCTAGAGCCTGCATGAACATAACAGCACCGTGCATGACAGTAACCTGGGACCTGTAAAAGTTAAAGATTAACAAAAGCTGTTCATGTTTAAATATACAAGCTTCAAGATCTCATCATTAAGACACTACAGCACACCATAATACACACCGTAATGTGGGAAACAAAGGAGTCAGTTTGCAGAAAACAATGTCCCACAAACAACAATGAGATTACAGTCAAATAATGTGTTTTTATTGAGGGAAAATGCTCATCATCAAAACAATGGAAGTTCACAGATCTGAAACTCTGTTTCACTCTCCACAGATGCTGCAATCATTTACCGTTTTTATTTCAGAACTGCAGCATCTGCAGTATTTTGCTTTCCGTATGCTGTTTTTTATTAATGTTGATTGAGGGATAAATATTGGTCAGGACACTGGGGAGAACATTTGCTCATAGTCGAATAGTGTGATGGGACCGTTAGCTTGTACATCGCATGAAAGAATGAGTTAGAGAAGGAAATCATAGAAAACTACAGCACAGAGGGAGGCTACTTAATCCAGTGCCGGTGTTTGTGCCATTGTCAGCTTCCTGCCTGGAGCTGTCTATGCCATTTTCCTTCTCATTACTGAAATGATGCAATGAGCCTTGCTTTCAACATGATGAAAATGCAGATAGAATGGAGCATTTAGATTTCATAAACAAAAGGGAAAGATTCAGAGGTGTACTCACTAAAGGAGCGCATGACACTGTTGTGGTTATATCATGTGTAATTCACATATGACTTTTCTGAAATTTATTAAGCATCTCTCTTTGAGTGATGTAGAACCAGCCAGCTCTATTCCAGCCAACTTAGTCAGCAAAGGTGTAAGCACTTCTTGAAATGGCAGTGATGTGATAGGGAATGAAGTATGTTGGGACAGCACTGGACTCTGTTCCTGGCTTCAGACTGTAATCTCACAGAAGTGTGATGTATTGAAGTGATAGGTTCAAGAATGTCTGATTTATCCAATTTGAGATCTGGTTCCCAGTTGTTGCCAGTAACCAATCACACATATGATTGAAACTTTACATCATCTTTCACAAATATTCATGACCACTGGGGTCAGAAGCTTCTCTCTTTCATGCTGCAGCTACTAAAGTCCTGGTATGCTGGTTGACTGATTACATCTTAACGGAATAAGTGTTACATGAGGCTGTATTTGTCTTTCAGTGGATGAAGTGTTTTCAATAGGGCTATAGAATCATAGACACTTAGAACATAGAAGGAGGCCATTTGGTTATCATGCCTGTGCTGGCTATTTGAAACAGCCGATCATGCCTGGGTTACACCTACATTCCGAACATGGCTTATCAGCTGCCATCTTGAAAAATTTGGAATCAAACCCTGGACAGAGGTATTGCTAAAGGATATGGAGGTCTTTTGGCAATTGCTCATATAATGATAGTTCAGCCTAAATGTCAGATATTGCCAAAAATTGATTATCTAGCCAGTGATATATCATTGCCCTATTGTCAATGGCGGACCACATTGTAATTGCTAATAGTTTCACTCAGTTTGTTCACTTTCCAAATGCAGATTGCATTTATACCTATATTTAACATTGACCAAATTCCTTTAAAGCACTTAATAAAACATCATTTATCAACTTTGACGACCCTTGGTCTATATCTATTTGACCTTTTTTGGGTAATTTCAAAGGAATACCAAGTATAGCACTGCTAAGGCATATTGGAAGAGTCCCAAGAATAACTTTGTGATAGGCTGTTTACTGGTTGTGCAGGTGTCTGAATTACAGCCTACCCTGGAGCTTGTGGCAGTTCCAGGATCATTTACAGCACAGCCCTGAGTGACACATGTTCCAATTATAGTTGGAACATTTCTCATGAATGCTCATACTTCTGTTGTACAGGCCTCGGGCTGTCTTCTCTGCCTTCATGATGCAGATTGCTTTAACACTCTTGCCTCTGAGTCAGAAGGTTGTGGGTTCATATCCCAGTGCAGGAATATGAGCATATAATTGAGGATGACACTGCAGTGCAGTATTGAAGGAAGGCTGCACTGTCAAAGGTGCTGACTTTATGGAATGAAATGTCAAACTGAAGCCCCATCTGCCTCTTCAGGTGCGTGTATAAGATCCCATGATGCTATTTTGATGAAGAGCAGGTGACTTTTCCTGGTGTTCAGATCAGCATGTATTCCTCAAACGATATAACAGATTATCTGGTCATTTATTTCATTGCTCTTTGTAAGGCCTTGTGCTTGAACTGGCAGTCTTGTTTCCTACATTACAATAGTGATTACATTTCAAAAGTACACAATTGGTTGTAAAGCACTTTGGGATGTCTTGAGTTCATGACAGGTGCTACAAAATGCAAATGTTTCTTTACTGACAGAACCTTGAGGTATATCAATGGATCCCTTTATCTTGTGTCTGTTCCCTTTCAGTGGACATGGTGAGGGAGTGCCTGTGGTATCTTCTTCCTAGGCAGTCCCTCAGGACCGAGGATGGCTTTCTTGCACTCCGGGGTTGTGGGTCCTGAAGTGACTAAAAAGCGCAATGCTTGGATCCGCACATCCTGCCACAGGTGGGGCAGGTAGTGCTTGGTGAGGTGGGTGAGTGGGAAGCTCAGATTTTGGTACCCTCCTTCTGGTGTTTGCAGTTGGCCTCCACCTGGGCCTGTCGGAGCTGTTTGAAATGGTTGGCACCTTCGCGGATGCTTCTTCTCCAGTTTGGGTGGTCCTGAGCGAAAGATTCCCAGAGAACAGTGGGGATGTTGTAATTTTTCATGGCGGCTTTGAGGGCGTCCATGAAACATTTCCTCTGCCTTTCTGGTAAACGCTTGCTGTGATGAAGATTGGAGTAGAGAGCTTGTTTTGGAAGTCTTGTGTCAGACAGGCAGATGACATGGCCCACCCAAAGTAGCGGATTAACCATAACCAGTGCCTCGATGCTGGGGATGTTGGCCTGAGAGAGGACACTGATATTAGAGTGCATATCCTGCCATTGAATTTGCAGGATGTTGTGGAGACATCGCTGGTGATATTTCTCCAGGGGTTTAAGGTGCCTGCTGTACATTGTCCATGTCTCCGCCACATACAGGAGGTCAGGTAGCACTGCAGCCCTGTAGACCATGAGCTTGGTGCCAGGTTTGAGGTTTTTGTCATCAAACTTTCTTTTCCTCAGACCACCAAAGGCGGCGCTGGCGCACTGAAGGTGATGTTGAGTTTCATCGTCGATGTCTGCCCTCACTGACTGGAGGCTCCCAAGGTATGAGAAATGACGCACATAGGTCAATGTGTAGCCGTGGATCTTGATAGTCAAGGAGCGGTGTAGTGCAGCAGGAGCAGGCTGGTTGAGGACCTTTGTCTTCCAGATGTTTAGCTTAAGGCCGATTCTTTCATATATCTCTGTGAACGCGTCAAGAATAGTTTCGAGCTCAGCCTCTGAGTGTGCGCATACACAAGCATTGTCAGCGTACTGCAGCTCGATGACAGAGATTGGGGTGATCTTGGTTGTGGAATGGAGCTCATGTAAGTTGAATAGTTTCCCATTTTTCCTATAGAGTAGCTCCACTCCTGTGGGGAAGTTCATGGAGATGGGTGGAGTGTTGTGGTGAGGAAGATGGAAAAGAGCATTGGTGCGATGACACAACCTGCTTGATCCCAGTCTGCACTCATATTTGGACTGTGGCAGATCCATTGGTAAGGAGCACGGCTTGTATGTCATTGTGTGGCAGGCAAAGGTTAGTGGCGAATTTCTGTGGGCAGCCAAATTTGAGGAGGACGCTTCACAGTTCCTTCCAGTTGATAGGGTTGAAGACCTTTATGAGGTTAAAGAAGGCCATGAATAGATGTTGCTACTGCTCTCTGCATTTTTCTTGGACTTGTTTTGCTGTGAAAATCATGCCCACTGTGCCTCTTAATGGACGGTATCTGCATTGTGACTCCTGTAGATGCTCTTCAGCCATGGGGAGAGGGCAATTGAGAAGGACTCTTACAGTGATCTTCCCATTATTGCAAGAGTCATTCTCAATCACCGGTGGTATAAGGGTATCTGGCATAGCAAAGGTTAATGTGGGACTGGGAAACAGTATTGCCCACAGTGTGATGTAAAGAGACACATGACCTGAGACTAGAGTCAGTTGTGGACTGGACTGTGTAGAAGCATGCATGGATTTATCTTATAGCTTGGGTTATATATTTTTATAGTTATGTGTTATCAATAACCAGTTAATGGTCAACCATACAAGACACAGAACCTCTTCATGAGACCTGCTAAACATACAACATACAATCCAGCAGTAGGGCCATACTGAAGTTGACATTGATGAGGCTGCTATCTTTCAAGTAGACTTCATTACCCTGTCATCCCTGTGCATGACAGTAGATGTGCCAGAAAGTGGGCTGAGTCAGAGTGTCATAGCAAAAGCAGAGGTGCTTGAATCAAATGCACCATCATCTCAGAAGTTAGCATGAGCCTTTTACCAGGATGGTCTAAAGCAGACACCTTTTCTTTGAATGGAGGCCCAACCTGTCCTCATCCACCACCATCAAGCTGATTGAACTTGTTCTCACATGAACAACTTTTCCTTTGACCCTACTCACTTCCTCCAAATCAAAGGTGTTGCTATGGGAACTTATATGGGTCCTTGTTAATTCATGCCTTTTTGTGGGGAACTTCTTTGTTCCAGTCCTATTCAGGCCCCCGCCCTCTTACTTTTCCAATACATTGATGACTGTATTAGTGTCACTTGGTGTCCTCACCCAGAATTGGAAAATTTCATCAACTTTGCTTCCAATTTTCACTCTTATCTCTCCTTCACATGGCCCATCACCAACTCTTCCCTACCTAGATTTTATTATTTCCACTTTTAAGGCTAGGCTGTCAATCTTCATATGCTATAAACCCACTGACTCCCATAGCTGTCTTGAATATACTTCAACAATGCTTGTATTTATATAGCATCTGTAGTGTAATAAACATCATAAGAGCTTCATAAAGCAGAATTTGACACCAAACCACACAAAGCGATATTAGGGTAGATGGTTAAAAGATTGGTCAGAAAGGTAGCTTTTAAGGGGATTCCTAAAGGAGGAGTAAGAGATAGAGAGGTTTAGGGAAAGAATTCCAGAGATTTTGGACTAGGAAGCTGAAGGCACAATCACCAATGGTGGAGCAATTAAAACCAGGAATGCTCAATAGATCTGAATTTGAGGAGTGCAGATATCTCAGAGGGTTGTGGGGCTGGAGAAGGTAACAGTGATAGGGAGGAGGGACTTGAAAATAAGGGTGAGAATTTTGTGATCATGGCATTGCTTAACTGGGAGCTAGGTCAGTGAGCACATGTGTGATGGGTGAACGGAGGGTGATGTGAGTAAAGATACTTCTACCCACCCCACTTCCTGCAAGGACTCTATTGCATTCACCCAGTTTCTCCACCTCCATTGCATCTGTGTGGACCATGCAACCTTTCATACCAGCGCTTCTGATATGTCTTTCTTTTTCCTCAACCAGCGAATCCCTATCACTACGGTTGATGGGGCAATTAACCATGTCCCTCCCATTTCTCACTCCTCTGTTCTTTCTCTTTTGCAGAAAGGAGATATGGTTTGCCTTGTCCTCACCCTCACTCCAACAGCCTTCAAATTCAATGGGCCATCATCTACCATTTCCGCTACCTCGAAGATGATGCTACCACCAAACACATCTTCACCACTTCTTCCATTTCAGCATTTCAAAGGGACCATTCACTCAACGCCATCTTTACCACCCTTCAGTCAGCCCCAACTATCCTCTCTTGCCTTTCCACAGCACCTGACAGTGCAAACACAGGAGATGCAAAACCTGTCATTTTGTCTGCTGCCCTTTCATACTGTGCAGGGCCCCAAACAGCCCTTCCAGGTGAAACAGTAATGTGTTTTCCCTTCTTTCAAACTAGTATACAGTATTAGCTGCTCCTGATACAGCCTCCTGTACATTGAGGCGACCAAATGTAGATTAGGTGATTGCTTTGCAGAACTCCTTTCAGTCCACAAACAAGATATTGTAGCTTCAGGTCACTTGGCATTTTAATTCTCGGCCTCACTCCCACTCTGATCTCTCAGTCCTTGGCCTCCTAAACTTTTCTAATTTAGCTTAATGGAAGATTCAATGAATCACATCTCATTAAGCCTTTGATCTCAACATTGAGTTCAACAATTTCAGATCTTAAAAACTGTTCCATTTTTTTCAGACAGCAGCTGCTCATAGTAATTCAGCCATTATCATTAACAGATCCTCCAGACACATCGTTTTTTTCTTTCTCATCCTTTTGTCTTGCACCATCATACCTTTTGTCATTTAATAACGCCAGCCTTCCGCCATTTGGAAAAACTTTGCCTTCTGTTCTTTCCTCCTCTCTCCCCGCTTCCCTGCCTTTGTATGTGCTCTAAACCTGTTATATCTCTAACTTTTTCTTGTTCTGACAGAAGTTCATTGAACTGAAGCACTAACCCGGTTACCCTATCCACAGCAGCTACCTGAACTGCTGAGTATTCCAGAATGTTCTATTTTTATTTAAAAGCTTGGCCATAGAAGTAGTTTTTAATAACTGTCTTATAGTAGGAGAAAGAGGTGGAGAGTTGGAGAGCTTAAAGAGGGAATTCCAGAGCTTAAAACTTAGATAGATGAAGGCATGGCTGACTATGCAGCAATGAAGATTAAGCAATACTCAAGGACCTCTTCAGTTTCATCACTGATTAAATATTTCCATACTAAAGTGGCAGTTGGGATCCTATGCACAGCATGGGACCCTGATTTCCATTTTATAAAGTGTCTAACACCTATCCAGGAAATTTGGCTGCCAAGAAAGAGGCAGCAGGCACTATCATTGCTGATAATGGAGCATTCACCCTGTGCTGACTTTTCTACACTGGTGCTTGGTCTGGCAAAGCTTTGATTTCAATTATATTTCTCCTTCCATGACCTCAGGATGAAGCAAAGCATTGTACAGCTGATGAAGTACTTTTGAAGTGTAGTCAATGTTATAATGTGTAATGTAGGAAATGGCAGCCAATTTGTACACACAAGCTCCCATAAACAACAATAGGCTGGTGTTCAGATAATGATCGGATGAAGTGATATTGATTAAATGATAAATATTGGCCAGGGCACTGGGGAGAACTCCCATATTCTATTTGAAATAAGGCCTTTGGTTGTTTATGCACACCTGAAAGAGTAGATGGAGCTTTGGTTTAATGCCTTGACTGGCTGGCAGCAACTTCCATGATGTAGCTGCATTTTGTACTGCTCTGGAACGTGAACCTAGATTTTTACACTCACTTGTGAGCATATTGTTTCATCTGCAGTGAGACTGGAACCTACAAACTCCTGACCCAGAGGTGAGAGTGCTACCAACAGAGCCATGGCTGACCCCTTTCTTCCTTCTGCTCAGATCCCTCCATGGCCTTGACCTCTCCCTATCTCTGGAAACTCCTCCAATCTTGCAAACTTCCAAGATACCTGCGCTCCTCCAATTCTGGCTTCTTGAGCATCCCCGGTTTTCATCACTCCATCATTGGTGGCCGTGCCTTCAGGTGCCTAGGCCCTTAGTCTGGAATTCCCTCCTAAAACATCTCCACCCCTCCACTTCCCTATGCTCCTTTAAGATGCTTCTTAGAACCTACCTCTTTGATCATGTTTTTGGTCACCTGTCCTCATATCTCCTTATGTGGCTTTTGCTTCATAAGACTCCTGGGAAGTGTCTTGGGATGTTTTGCTAGTTAAATATGCCATCTAACTGCATTTGCAGTTTCAATGCTAAAAAGATTAAACTGTGAGAAACACAAGGCTGACCTTTCTCTATCAACACACTCAGTATTCTACAGGGCCTGTACCCAATCCAGGGATGGAACAACAAGAAATTGCATTCATTTAGCATCCTAATGTAGTAATTTATTTTATTCTTTCATGGGATGTGGGGGTTGCTGGAAAGGCCAGCATTTGTTTCCCATCCCTCATTGACCTTGAACTGAGTGGCTTCAAGGTCATTTCAGAGGGCAGTTAAGAACAATTATATTGCTGTGGACCTGGAGTTGCATATACGTCAGACCAGGGAAAGATGGCTGACTTCCTTCCCTAAAGGACACTAGTGAACTAGTTGGGTTTTTACGACAATCAGCGATAGTTTCATGGTCACCATTTCTAAGGCTAGCTTTCAATTCCAGATTTTCTTGACTGGATTCAAGTTCCATCAGCTGCCGTGGTGGAATTTGAACCCACATGCCCAGAGCATTAGACTGGATCTCTTGATGACTAGTCCAGTGATATTATTGTTCCAAGGCCCTTTACAGGACCATTATCAAACATAACTTGACATCATATATGGAAAACATTGGGATGACTTTCACTTTTACCGCCAGGCAGAGATTGGTCACCTGTTAGACACCCAACTCTATTATCATTTCTCCGGGAAATTAAATCAGGCTGTGTGTAAAATGGGTGTCTGATCTGCCACTGCATATTTAATGTGCAGCAATATACATGAAAATTCACCTGTTGTTACCGTATGGAACACGTTACAAATTAAATCTAATTCTAGCTCCAGAACGCAGAGCAATCCAAAATCAGTCCAGACCAACCCACTGGACTTTTCTGAGCTTGCATATCTGAGGAGAGATATGGTCTGACTGTTACGTGTGTACAAGAGTTGACATTGTCCAAGGAACCCAATCAGGTTTATGCCAGAAATCAGTAGCTGCTGGAGTTGCTTCTCAGCATTTTGTGTCAGCCAAAAAAGTCTGCATGGAATATTACAGGCACCACTGTGGATATCATCACACCTTCTCTCTCCAACATGCAACATCACTGCCTGAAACATGTATGCAGAAGCTCAGATGCAGAATTTGTTACCACTTCCTCAACCAGGTCATGTTTTTAACTATTGGAATGCATTGGGCTTTGGCCAACTGAGTGGAATTGTCTGTAATTACTATTTTGATTTGATCCTGGCAACAACCAGAATTAAACTCATAATGTTTTTGACCAAGTTAGAATTGTCTTCAGCAGCATCCCAGCATCCTGCTGGTAAAAATGACTGATAGCATCAAGGCAAATAAGATATTAGGACAGGTGACTGAAAGCTTTGTCAAAGAGATAGATTTTAAGGAGTTTCTTAAAGGAAGAGAGAGAGATAGAAAAGCAGAGAGGTTTAGTGCGGGAATTCCAGAACTTGGGACCCAGGTAACTGAAGGCAAGGCTGCCATTGGTAGAGCAAAGAAAAGCAGGAAATTGTAACCAGTGTTATGATCCCCATCTGGGGTTACCACTGAACAAGCCTGATCCCAGGGTGGAACCCGGCTTGTTAGATCCTAACTTTTATTTGTTTGTTTCTATGCACGGAGAGTGGCCACTGAACAGAATCACCAGAGTCAGCTAATGAACTTTGAACAAAAGCATAAAACATTTATTAAACAAGAAAAGATGAACTATATTATAATAGTCCTTCATCCACAACTATACCTTTACAGATATATACAGATTTGTAAGGATGACACAAGTTACAAAAGCTTTCTTATACTCCAATGTTCACAGTAAGAACAGTCCATGTAAACCAATTGGCAACCTGTGGTCAGACACACCATACTCTGAAACCAAATGACAGATGCCACCCCAGATAGATGCTTTTAATCTCTTCTCAACTCCCCCCAGATGCTTGTCACACTGTGAGCCAACCAGTCTCACTGAACTCTGTCTTTCACATGAAGGTTTCCAATCTCCACTTTCCAAGAACACACTTTGGAATCTTCTCCCAAACCAATGTGTTCCCTCAGGTGCCTTCTGCAAGGGTTCACATCCAGAGTTTTGAACTCTCTTTCCAATGTACCTCTCCCCTGGGTCGCCACATGCATTCAAGCTTTCTTCCATGCACTCTCTCTCACTAACTTATCTGTCAACAGTACACCCCCACCTCACATGCCCATGGCAAAGAGCTAGAGGCCTTCAGCCAACTCTTTGGACCTTCTGGTCTCTTGTAAGCTGTTCTCACTTTAAACCTGCTTTCTGCAGCTTTTGTTTCTTTAAATCTGAAGCTTGGAGCCTTTCTCTCTGCCCCTCACTCTTACCTTCACTTAACAGGACCTTTTCCAGGTTCTTGTCCTTCCTTTGAATAGAAGGTCTGCTTGAGACATTCTCCTGTTCCACTCCCCTGGATTTTGGGGTTGTTTTTCTTTAGCCTGGGACTTGCAATCATCCCTTTTGCTCCAGTCTCTCTTGGCAGCTATCCTCAAAACCAGCTGAACTCAAACAATTTTCAAATCAAACTGCTGTTTCTAGTTTCTTCTGTTTGTCTGTGGGAGGGGCCTGCATCTCCAGAACCCTGTTGCTAGGCAACAGCCCAGGTTCTCTACTCCTGTTTGTTTAACTTAGCTGCAACAGTCGTAAAACTCTCATTAGAAATTCAAGCACCATTTAAAGTGAAACTAAAACTCAATTTGACCTTTTCTTAACCCACAAGTACAGAAATACAAATCAAACTTAAACCTTAAAGCTAAAATTCATTCCTAACACCCACAAATACAAATATAACTTAATTAAACTATCTCCATTTCCTAACACCAGTCTGTTGCCAAGATTTTTTTCTTCCTGAGGAAGAGTGACCTACAGTCAGCATCACTGTGAAGCAGCCTGGGAAGAGTGTCCTGCAGTCAGCATCACAGTCTGCACAGGAGTGCTGCTTTGGGAGTTCAGTGAGGAGGGAATGAGGTGATCCTTTGAGTACCGTGAGTATGGTCAGGAAAGTATTTACTACTTTTTTCACTTATAGTTTTTAAGGTCTTATTTTGTGGTTCATTGTTTGTAAGGGCTATATTCTGTAACAACGAGGAGCAGGGAAGAAAGGCTCTAGAGTAATTGATATTATTTGATATTAAGTATCTTCCAAAAGGTTTAATTTAAATTAAGGTGGTAAGTCATGGAAGGAGAGCTCAAAGCCATGGTGTGCTCTTGCTGCTCTATGTGGGAAGCCGGGAACACTTCCAGTGCCTGGGGCCAGCATGTGTGTGGGAAGCGTCTCCAGCTGAAGCTCCTGGAAGCCTGGGTTTCAGAGCTGGTGGCTGAGGACATAGTGGAGCATCCACAAGGTGGAGAGTATTATGGATAGTATATATAGAGAAGTGGTCACACTGCAGGCTAAGAGCCCACAGGCAGGAAGGGAATGGGTAGGCAGAGCAAGAGGACTAGGCAGGCAGTGCAGGGATCTCCTGTGGCTATTCCCATGCAAAACAGATATGCCTCTTTGTATACTGTTGAGGGGAATGGTCTCTCAGGAGAAAGCAGCAACAGCCAAATTCATTGCACCGTTGTTGGCTCTGCTGCACAGGGGAGGAGTAAAAAGTGTGGGAATGCAATAGTTATAGGGGATTCAATTGTAAGGGGAATAGATAGGCATTTCTATGGCCACAAATGAGACTCCAGGATGGTATAAAAACAAAAAAACTGCGGATGCTGGAAATCCAAAACAAAAACAGATTTACCTGGAAAAACTCAGCAGGTTTGGCAGCATCGGCGGAGAAGAAAAGAGTTGACGTTTCGAGTCCTCATGACCCTTCGACAGAACTTGAGTTCGAGTCCAAGAAAGAGTTGAAGTATAAGCTGGTTTAAGGTGTGTTGGCGGTGGGGGGGGAGAGAGAGAGAGAGAAGTGGAGGGGGTTGGTTTGGTTGTAGGGACAAACAAGCAGTGATAGAAGCAGATCATCAAAAGATGTCAACAACAATAGAACAAAAGAACACATAGGTGTTAAAGTTGGTGATATTATCTAAATGAATGTGCTAATTAAGAATGGATGGTACGGCACTCAAGGTATAGCTCTAGTGGGGGTGGGGAGAGCATAAAAGATTTTAAAATATTTAAAAATAATGGAAATAGGTGGGAAAAGAAAAATCTATATAATTTATTGGAAAAAAAAGGAAGGGGGAAACAGAAAGGGGGTGGGGATGGGGGAGGGAGCTCAAGACCTAAAGTTGTTGAATTCAATATTCAGTCCAGAAGGCTGTAAAGTGCCTAGTCGGAGGATGGTGTTGTTCCTCCAGTTTGCGTTGGGCTTCACTGGAACAATGCAGCAAGCCAAGGACAGACATGTGGGCAAGAGAGCAGAGTGGAGTGTTAAAATGGCAAGCGACAGGGAGGTTTGGGTCATTCTTGCGGACAGACGCAGGTGTTCTGCAAAGCGGTCTGAGGACATAGTGGAGCATCCACAAGGTGGAGAGTATTATGGATAGCATGTATAGAGAAGTGGTCACACTGCAGGCTAAGAGCCCACAGGCAGGAAGGGAATGGGTAGGCAGAACATACCATCTCCAGGATGGTATGTTGCCTCCCCGGTGCTAGGATCAAGGATGTCTCAGAGCGGCCACAGGACATTCTGAAGGGGGAGGGTGAACAGCCCCAGGGGTACACATTGGTACAAACGACATAGTTAAAAAAGGGAATGAGGTCCTAAAAGCAGAATATAGGGAGTTAGGAAGTAAGTTGAAAAGTAGGACCTCAAAGGTAGAGATCTCAGGATTACTACCAATGCCACATGCTAGTCAGAGTAGAAATAGAAGAATATATGGGATGAATATGTGGCTGAAGAGATGGTGTGAGGGGGAGGATTTCAGATTCCTGGGACATTGGGATCGGCTCTGGGGGAGGTGGGACCAGCACAAATTGGACGTGTTACACCTGGGCAGGACCGGGACTGATATTTGCTAGCGTTGTTGGGGAGGGTTTAAACTAAAATGGCAGGTGGGGGGGAGGTGTGGGAACCTATGCAAGGAGTCAGATGAGGGGGCATCAAAGACAAGAACAAAAGACAGAAAGGGGAATAAGAAAAGTGATAGGCAGAGAAATCAAGGACAAGAATCAAACAGGGCCTCAGTGAAAAATTGTGGGAACAGGACAAGTAATGTTAAAAAGACAAGCCTTAAGGCTTTGCGCCTTAACGTGAGGAGCATTCGCAATAAAGTGGATGAATTAACCGTGCAAATAAATATAAACGGGTATAATATAGTCGGGATTACAGAGACATGGCTGCAGGGTGACCAGGGATGGGAACTGAACATCCAGGGGGATTCAGTATTTAGGAAGGACAGACAAAAAGGAGAAGGTGGTGGAGTTGCATTGCTGGTTAAAGAAGAAGTTAACGCTATAGTGAGGCAAGATATTAGCTCCGACGTTGTGGAATCTGTATGGGTAGAGCTGAGAAACACTAAGCGGCAAAATACATTAGTGGGGGTTGTATATAAATCCCCAAACTGTAGTAGTGATGTTGGGAATGGCATTAAACAGGAAATTAGAGACACATGCACATAGATTGGGCAAATCAAATTAGTAACAATACTGTAGAGGAGGAATTCCTGGAGTGTTTATGGGATGTTTTTCTGGATCAATACATTGAGAAACCAACTAGAGAACAGGCCATCCCAGTCTAGGGTGTTGTGCAATCAGAAAGGAATAATTAGCAACGTAGTTGTGCGAGGCCCCTTGGGGATGAGCAACCATAACGTGATAGAATTCTTCATCAAGATGGAGAGTGACGTAATTGATTCTGAGACTAGGGCCCTGATTCTTAATAAAAGAAACTACGATAGTATGAGGCACGAGTTGGCTATGATGGATTGGGAAATGTTATTTAAAGGGATGATGGTAGATAGGCAATGGCAAACATTCAAAGAGTGCATGGGTGAACTGCAACAATTGTTTATTCCTGTCTGGCGCAAAAGTAAAACAGGAAAGGTGGCCAAACCATGGCTGACAAGGGAAATTAGAGACAGTATTAGAACCAAGGAAATGGCATACAAATTGGCCAGAAAAAACAACAGACCTGAGGATTGGGAGCAGTTTAGAATTCAGCAAAGGAGGACCAAGGAATTGATTAGGAAGGAGGAAAATAGAGTACGAGAGTAAGCTTGCAGGGAGCATAAAAAACGACTGTAAAAGTTTTTATAGGTATGTGAAGAGAAAAAGATTGGTGAAGGCAAATGTAGGTCCCTTACAATCAGAAACAGGGGAATTTATAATGGGGAACAAAGAAATGGATGACCAACTAAATACATGCTTTGGTTCTGTCTTCACAAAGGAGGACACAAATAACATATCAGAAATATTGGGGAACACAGGATTTAGTGAGAGGGGGAACTGAAAGAAATCAGTATTTTTAGGGAAATGGCGTTGGGGAAATTGATGGGATTGAAGGCCGATAAATCCCCAGGACCTGATAATCTACATCCCAGAGCACTTAAGGAAGTGGCTCTAGAAATAATGGATGCATTGGTGGTCATCTTCCGAGATTCTCTAGAGTCTGGAACAGTTCCTACAGATTGGAGAGTAGCTAATGTAACCCCACTATTTAAAAAGGGAGGTAGAGAGAAAACAGGGAATTATGGTCCAGTCAGACTGACGTCGGTAATGGGGAAAATTCTAGAGTCCATCATAAAAGATTTAATAGCTGAGCACTTGGAAAACAGTGGCAGAATCGGACAGAGTCAGCATGGATTTGCGAAAGAGAAATCATGCTTGATAAATCTACTGGAATTTTTTGAGGATGTAACTAGTACAGTTGTTGAGGGGGAGCCAGTGGGTATGGTTTATTTGGACTTTCAGAAGGCTTTCAACAAAGACCTACAAAAGAGATTAGCATGTAAAATTAAAGCACATGGGATTGGGGGTAGTGTATTGAGATGGATAGAAAACTGGTTGGCAGACAGGAAACAAAGAGAAGGAATAAATGAGTCTTTTTCTGAATGGCAGGCAGTGACTAGCAGGGTACCACAGGGATCGGTGCTGGGACCCCAGCTATTCACAATATATATTAATGATTTAGATGAGGGAACTAAATGTAATGTCTCCAAATTTTCAGACAACACAAAGCTGAGGGGGAGGGTGAGCTGTGAGGAGGATGCAAAGAAGCTTCAGTGTGATTTGGACAAGCTGAGTGAGTGGGCAAATGCATTGCAGATGCAGTATAATGTGGATAAATGTGAGGTTATCCACTTTGGTAGCAAAAACAGGAAGGCAGATTATTATCTGAATGGCTATAAATTGAGAGAGGGGAATGTGCAACGAGACCTGGGTGTCCTCGTACACCAGTCGCTGAATTTAAGCATGCAGGTGCAGCAGGAGGTAAAGAAGGCAAATGGTATGTTGGCCTTCATAGCCAGAGGATTCAAGTACAGGAGCAGGGATGTCTTGCTGCAATTATACAGGGCCTTGGTGAGACCACATCTGGAATATTGTGTGCAATTTTGGTCTCTTCATCTGAGGAAGGATGTTCTTGCTATAGAGGGAGTGCAGCGAATGTTTACCAGACTGATTCCTGGGATGGCGGGGCTGACATACAAGGAGAGATTGATTCAGTTAGGATTATATTCGCTGGAGTTCAGAAGAATGAGGGGGGAATCTCATAAAAACCTATAAGATTCTAACAGGACTAGACATGGTAGATGCAAGAAGGATGTTCCCGATGGTCGGGGAGTCCAGAACCAGGGGTCACAGTCTGAGGATATGAGGTAGACCATTTAGGACTGAGATGAGGAGAAATTTCTTCACCCAGAGAGTGGTGAGCCTGTGGAATTCGCTACCACTGAAAGTAGCTGAGGCCAAAACATTGTATGTTTTCAAAAAGAATTAGATATAGCTCTTGGAGTGAAAGGGATCAAAGGATATGGGGAGAAAGCGGGAGCAGGCTATTGAGTTGGATGATCAACCATGATCATAATGAATGGCGGAGCAGGCTTGAAGGGCCAAATGGCCTACTCCTGCTCCTAGTTTCTATGTTTCTATGTTCCACCTCAAACATATTGCCTACTTATACTCAACACAAGAACACAAGAATCAGGAGCAGAAGCAGGCTATTCAGCACCTTGAGCATGTTACTCCATTCAATAAGATCAAAAATCTGTATAACCCCGCCTTGAATATATTCAATGACCCAGCATCCACTGCTTTCAGGGGAAGGGAACTCCACAGACTAACAACCTCTAAGAGAAAACAATTTTCCTCATCTCAGTCTTAATTGGAAGACCCCTATTTTTTAAACTGTGTATCCTAATTCTAGATACCCTCACAAGGGGAAACATCCTCTCAGCATCCACCCTGTCAAGTCCCCCCAGGATCTTACGTGTTTCAATAAGATCACCTCTCATTCTTCTAAATTCCAATGGGTGTAGGTCCAAGCTGCTCAACCTTTCCTCCTTAAATAGCTCCTTCATCATAATCAGTTGAGTGAGTCTTCTCTGAACTACTTGTCATGCAATTATATCCTCTTCTTAAGTAAGGAGATCAAAACTGTGCATAGTACTCCTGATGCGGTCTAACTAAGGCCCTGTAAGGCTACAGCAGCACTTCTCCACTTTTATATTCAATACCTTTTGCAAAAAAAAGCCAAAATTCCATTTGCTTTTCCAATCACTTCCTGCACCTGCACACCAACATTTTGTGATTCATGTACCAGGACACCCAAATCCCTCTGTGCCAGAGTTCTCCAGCCTCTCTCCATTCAAATAATATAGTGCCTTTCTATTCATCCTGCCAAAGTGGACCAGTTCACATTTCCCACATGATACCCAAAAATGCCAAATTTTTGTGCACCCATTCAACCTATTTCTTTGTGGATGCTTTATACTCTCTTGACAACTTACTTTTCAACCTATCTCTGTGTCATCTGCAAATGTAGCCACCATGCATTTGGTCTCTTCATCCAGGTCATAGATATAGATTGTATATAGTTGAGCCCCAGCACTGATCCCTGTGGCACTCCACTAGTAACAGCTTGCCAACCCAAAAATGACCCATTTATCCTTACTCTTTGCTTCCTGTTAGCTAATCAACCATTTACCTATGCTAATATGTTATGACCTACACCATGAACTCTTACTTTGCAAAGTAACCTTTGATGTGGCACCTTAGTGAATGCCTTTTGGAAACCCAAATACGTTGCATCTACAGGTTCTCCTTTATCCACCTTGTTTGCTACTTCCTCAAAGAACTCCAAAAACTAGCTAAACATGATTCCCCTTTCACAAAACCTTTTTGACTCTGCCTGGTTGTATTATAATTTTCTAATATTGGCTTTTTTTTGCAAAGGGGATTGAATATAAAAGTGGAGAAGTGCTGCTATTACCTCCTTAATAATAGATTCTAGCATTTTCCCTATGACAGACGTTAGGCTAATTGGCTTATAGTTTCTTGTTTTCTATCCTTTTTCTTGAATAGAGGTATTACATTAGCAATTTGCCAATATGCTGGGGCTTTTCCAGAATCTGGGGGATTTTGGAAGGTCACAACACTGCATCTAATATCTCTGCAGCCACTTTTTTTAAGGCCCTAAAATGAAAGACACCATGTTCTGTGGACTTGTCAACCATTACTTCTAATAGTTTTCCCAGTGCTTCCTCACTCATGATTGTGATTGCTTTAAGTTCCTCCCTCCTTTTGATTTTCAAGTATTCTTGGGGTTTTATTTGTGTCTTTGGCAGTGAAGGCAGACACAAAATATCTTTTCAACGCTTACACCATTTCCTCTTTCTCCATTATTAATTCCCCAGTCTCACCCTCCAAGGGGCTAACACTCACTTTACTTTCTATTTCCATTTTAATTACTTGCAGAAACTCTTACTATCTGTTTTTATATTTCTAGCTTGCTTCCTCTGCACTCTAATTTCAGTCATTCTACACTGGTTTCTAAAATCTGTCCAATCTTATGACATAACTCTAATCTTCACAGTGTTGCTTGCTTTTTCTTTCACTTTGATACTATTCTTAACTTCCTTATTTAGCAAGGGATGGTGCTTCCTTCCTATAGAGTCTTTGGGTGGAATTTTCCATGCCTGTTGGTGGCGGGCGTGTTTGGCCAATATAGGGCAAAGGCCAAAAATCACTTTCACAACGTTGTGAAACCTGTTTGCAATTGTCCACTCTTCCCGTCAATGGCATTTCCTGCCGTTGGACAACAGGAACTTCATTGTAATACATCTGCATATCATTATAAGCTCAAATCACTGGAATCATCTCCTCATGTTGGATCATCCGCGTGATTGAACGCCAACATGTTGCACAACTGTACATAAGCGACGTGCACCTGGCAAGCTGCACTTCCCTTGGGACTTCGAGGCTTGTTTGTCTACCTTGCTTTGGTCAGCATTCGCTGTCATCAGCACCAGGCTTTGCAGGCAGCACCACATCATTTTTAGGGGGGCTCACAAACAGGTGTCTACCTACCAGACCAGCCAGAGGGCAAGGGTGGCTTTTCAATGGTTGCAAGGGTAGGTTTTGCCTGAGGGATAGGGAAAAGTGGCCTCAGACAAGGAAAGAGGCTGCAGGGAGAGGGCTGAACTGGGCAAGGGGGTATCCCAGAGTATGTGTGGGGGGCATATGTTGATCTGTGCAAATAGCCTCAAGCTGGTGAGGGCTGAGGAGGCAGCCTCCAGAGGAGATGAGGCCAGATGGAGATGTGAGGGTGTGTGAGAGAGAGTCGTGATGTCCCTTAAGCTGGCAGTGAGTGAGATGCCAATGAATGTGTGATGGGCTTGAGTGTGTGAGTTTAGAGTGATGAGATGGTTGCCTTACCTTGGCTACACGGATGAGATCATTCATCCTCTATCTGCATTGGATGGCTAACCTTTTCTCTGCAGCATTGGCACTGATCACCGCTGCCACTGCTTAACAAGCTGGAGTAGTGAGATTGCTGAACCTCCTGTGGCCAGAGTGTCGGTAGAGGACATGGTGTTCAAAAGGCATCCCAGGGACACATCACTGAAATGGCAGTCTTTTTGCCTTTCGGGGCCATACCTTCTGTGCAGCAGTCCTGGGCTGGAAGCACTGAGAGGTGCGTACGCGCTGCACTTCAAATATGGCACTCGGTGTGAGGAAGTGGCGAGGTGACAGTATGGCAGGCAAAAGATAGACCACCCACCATCGAAACGTGTGTTTCCCAGGAATGCATGATTAAAGAGGTGGGATTGAGATGATAAGGTGTGAAAAGCCGCCATTACAGCCAGCAGGTAAAACTCTCTTTTTCCCGCCATCGACCGCACTTCGTGCAAATCTGGGACTATTCCACCCTTTAGTTCTCAATGGAATACATCTTTGCTGAGAATTATGAAATATCTCTTTAAATGTCTGCCAGTGTTTCCCTTCTGTCCTACATTTTAACCTATTTCCCAGTTCACTTCAATCAACCCTGCCCTCATACCCTTGTAATTGCCTTTATTTAAGTTTAAGACACTAGCCTTAGACCCACACATCCCACCTTTAAACTGAATGTGAAATTCTATCGTGTTATGATAGAATGCCTAGAGGCCCCTTTACTATAAGGTCATTAATTAACCCATTGCACATTACCAGGTCTAAAATAGCCTGCTTCCTGGTTGGCACTTGAACATACTGCCCTACGAAATTGTATTGAATGTAGCCTATCGATGTTCCAGGTTACCTTTGCCAATCTAGTTGCCAATCTATATGAAGATTAAAATCACCCATGATTATTGCAACACCTTTCTGAGAAGATCCAATTATTTCTTCCTGTATACTCTGTCCTACAGACTCACTCCTGTGTGGGAGGCCTATAAACTACCCCGACAAGTCATTCTTACCTTTGCTATTTCTTATCTCTACTCAAACTGCTTCGAATGAAATCTTGATCTTTAGAACTAGAGTAATCTCACAATACTGTACTAATGTCATTCTTAATTAACAGCTACACCATGTCCTTTCCCAAGCTTCCTGTCCTTCCAAAATGTTAAATACTCCTGAAAAGTTAGGTCCCTGCCTTGGTCACCTTGCAACCAAATCTCTGAAATGGCTATCAGGCCATACATTTTTATTTCTATTTGTGTTATCAATTCATTCATTTTGTTAGGAATGCTGTGGGTATTCAAATACAGAGCCTTTAATTCTGTCTGTTTACCATTCTTGCAAACGGCTGGTTTTATCCTCTGGTGTACCCTTAAGTTTATATGCTCTATCCTTTCCTGCCACACTTTTTTTTATTCATTCATGTAACTTGCTAGGCCAACATTTATTGCCCATCCCTAACTGCCCTTGAGAAGTTGGTGCAGGAACACCCACAGTGCTGTTAGGAAGGAAGTTCCAGCGACAGTGAAGGAACATCGATATATTTCCAAGTCAGGATGGTGAGTGGCTTGGAGGGGAACTTGCAGGTGGTGGTGTTCCTCTGCATCTGCTACCCTGTCTTTCTAGGTGGCAGAAGTCTCAGGTTTGGAAGGTGCAGTCAAAGGTGCCTTGGTGAGTTTCTGCAGTGCATCTTGTATATGGCACAAACTGCTGCCATTGAGAGTTGATGACGGAGGGGGTTGGATGTTGAAGATGGTGGATGGGATGCGAATCAAATGGCTGCTTTTTCCTGGATGGTGTCGAGCTTCTTGTGCGTTGTTGGAGCTGCACTCATCCAGGCAAGTGCTGAGTATTCTATCACACTCCTGACTTGAGCCTTGTAGATGGTGGACAGGCTTTGGGGAGTCAGGAGGTAAGTTACTCTCCACAGAATTCCCACCTCTAACCTGCTTTTGTAGCCATAGTATTTATATGGCTGGTCCAGTTCAGTCTTTGGTCAAGATAACCCCAAGGATGTTGATAATCGGGTTCAGCAATGTTATATTCAACAATAGATTCAATGGTAATGCCATTGAATGTCAAGGGGAGATGGTTAGATTCTCTCTTGTTAGAAATGGTAAATGCCTGACACTTTTGTGACGTGAATGTCACTTGCCACTTATCAGTCCAAGCCTGCACATTGTCCAGATCTTGCTGCATATGAACATGGACTGCTTCAGTATCTGAGGAGTTGCGAATGGTGCCCAACATTGGGCAATCATCTGTGAACATACCCACTTCTGACCATATGATGGAGGGAAGGTCATTGATGAAGCAACTGAAGATGGTTGTGCCTAAGACATTACCCTGAGGAACTCTTGCAGCAATGCCCCAGGACAGAGATGATTGACCTTCAACAACCACAACCACCTTCGTTTGTGCTAGTCTTTAGTACTATTGCCAGAAATATTGTCAGGCCCCATATCTTTTGCAGTATACAGTGCCTTCAGCCATTTCTTGATGTCATGCAGACTGAATTGAATTAGCTGAAGATTGGCATCTGTGATGCTGGGGATCTCCAGTGGAGGACAAGATGGATCATCCACTCAGTACTTCTGGCTGAATATGGTTGCAAATGCTTCAGCCTTGTCTTTTGCACTGATATGTAAAGCTTCACTATCAATGAGGATGGAGATATTTATGTGGCTTCCCCCCCCACCGAGTGAGTTGTTTAATTGTCCACCACCATTCATGACTGAATGTGGCAGGACTCCAGAGCTTAGATCTGATCTGTTGGTTGCGAAATTGCTTAACCCTGTCCACCACTTGCTGTTTTCGCTATATGACATGCACGTAATCCTGTGTTGTAACTTCACCAGGTTGAGACCTCATTTTTAGGTATGCCTGGTGCTGCTCATAGCATGATCTCCTACAATCTTCATTGAACCAGGGTTGATACCCTGGCTTGATGGTAATGGTGGAGTGAGGGATATGACAGGCCATGAAATTACAGATTCTGGTTGTATACAATTCTGCTGCGACTGATGGCCTGCAGCATCCAATTTAGCATGGCGGTAGTGCCATGCAACACGCTGGACAGTATCCTCAAAGTGAAGACACGACCTCGCCTCCACAAGGACCGTGTGGTGGTCACTCCTACCAATACTGTCATGGATAGATGTATCTGCGCCAGTTATACTGGTGAGGATGAGGTCAGGTAGGTTCTCCCCATGTTGGTTCCCTCAGCACCTGCTGCAGGCCCAATCTGGCCTTTAGGACTCAGCCAGCTTGACCAGTAGTGGTGCTACCGAGCCACTCTTAGTGATGGGCATTGAAGCCCCCCACCCAGAGTACATTCTGTGCTCTTGCCACTCTCAGCGCTTCCTCCAAGTGGTGTTCGATAGGGAGGAGCACTGATTCATCAGCTGAGGGGATGGTGGGGGGGGGGGGTGATGTGGGCGTTATCATTACCCACGATGATATCCTGCTCTATTGCCTTTCTGTTTCTCTTAATTTTACCACATCTCCCTTCATGTGAACCCTTGCTCCCACTGTTCAGTTGAAAGCTCTCTTTACTTCTGCCCTGGTTATATAGCTCACAGGAATACTGACTCCAGCATGGTTCAGGTGAAGCCCATTCCCAATAGTACACTCCCACTTTCCTCACTACTGTTGCCAATGCCCCATGAACTAAAACCCATTACCCCCACACCAATCTTTGAGCCATGCATTCAACTCCCTAATCTTACTTAAGCTACACCAATTCGCTCATGGCTAGAATACTAATCCAGAGATTATTACCTTTGTGATTCTGCTGTTTAATTTAGCCCTTAGCTGCTCATAAATCCTAGGAAGAACCTCTTTCCTAGTCCTGCCTATGTTGTTGGAACCCACCTGGACCACAGCAATTGGATCCTCCCAGTCCCACTGCGAATTCCTCTCCAGCCCTGAGCAGATGACCCATACTTTGACACCGGGCTGGCAGCACAGCCTCCTGGACTCGCCTTGTCAGCTGCAGAGAACTGTGTCTATCCCCCTGACTATACTGTCCCTACTACCACTATATTTCTATTTACACCCACCACTTCAATGGCTCTCTGCCCCATGGTACTGTGGCTAGCTCACTCATCCACCCTGCAGCCCCCGCTCTCATCCGTACAAGCTGCAAGAGCCTGGAACCTGTTGGACAATTGCTCGTTCTTCACCCTCTGTTGGTGAAACCTTGACCCACATTTTGTTACATTGAGGATGGACTTTTTCAGATGCTCTCTTCATCAACCTCCCCTCCTTCAGTAATTACAGCTAGTCTAGAATTCTACTGCTTGAAGACTCCTATAAAAAGTCTTGCCCAGTCTGGATCCTTGCTATCTCCACTGAATCCCTCTCTTCTAGTTCATCAACTTCAACACCTTCCATCTCCTTTGAAAATCCCTCCATGACTTCCTTCCACTCTGAGCAGGAAAGCTTCCCTAACTGGATCCTTTAGTTGTCTGCCTATGGGTTACTGAGTACCCCAAGTCATTTTCCTCTACAGAATCAGTGGCTGATAATTATGCCTTGGCCTCTGTGACCTTTATCTGAATCATTTCATTCACTTTAAGATCACTCGCCCCATCTTCAGAAGCCTGCTAGAAATCTAACTCTAAATTCTCCCCTAGGTTATTCATTCTCCTGCCTCAGAATCTCCCCTCCCTAGAAACTGCTGCAAAATGTTATTTTCTTAGAGGAGTACTACATAAAGGAAAATGGCTATTGCTGTTGCCACTTCAATATCTCCTTTTGTGTTTTAATTTGTGCTCTCTTGAATGCTCCTGCTGTGTGGGGCAGACAGTGTGGAACTGTGGGGGCTATTTTCCATCTATCAGGAGCTGCTTCTATTTTGTTGCAATTTTTTCCTAAAACAGCATATGACGACGATAAACCGCAGTATTGTTAAATAGTGATTATTTATAGTAGAACACAATATTTTTCACTATTTGCAGTGACGCTAATATAAAATAATTTTCCCATAATTGGTCCACAATAGGGTAGTTCAAGTAAATGTAAATACTTTAACACATTGTACAACAGCCCGCAGGAAAAGTATAAAAGACAGCAATTACGCTCCTTCTCAAGTATCTTTTAAAGTGCATTATTTAGCAATCTGAGAACTGTTTAGATAAAAAGGTGCCTTTTTCAAAAATAGCACATGTGTAACCAGGGAAACATGGACGCTTTGTTTTCAAAAGTAGTACCGACAGTGCAGTCAATGGTGGATCTCATCGGCATTAATTAGCTCCTTTAGTGCTGAGAAATGAGCAAATGACCAACCATTGGACTTAAGCCAAAAACCAGGCCAGGTCTCGACCAATAAAATTGTTATTCCCTCCTCTAGTTCAAATGGCAATATGAAAGCTTGAGCCGACTCCAATGTTTTATTTTACCACCGGGGAGAAAAATAAATTAGGGCCTGAAAGAAAATTAGAACGAAACAACACCAAACCAACCTGTACGGGTTAGATAAGCCAAGCTTTTGGACCAAAATTTGTTTTCAAACTTATTGGTTAATAACTCATTCATCACAGGTTCCACATTCCTTAAAACTGTTTATTTTTACCTCTGAATAACTGGTGCAAGGCTAATACAGAAACATTGCAGTCATAATTTCAATCTTAAATCATGTTAATATTGCAACCATTTGTGGAATATAGTCCTTGAATGACTAACATATGAGCAAGGCAGTCTCATGACATGCTTAAGGGCATTATAACAAATGTTTAAATGCTCCTTCAAGTTTTTCATACAAACACATTTGTCCATATGTGTATGCATCTTGGGACTCATGGAGATATATTTCATATCATAGCACTTGTGATGCTTTAGAAAATACAAACTTTTAAAATTAATTTTTATGCATATGATATAAATAGTATCAGTCACACACCCATGAGTAAATGTTCCTATTCAGGAGGTTGACAATGAATCACTTGTAAGTTTTGCACTGCTGGATATTACATGCACTTCATTATATATTACATTTTGTCTTTGATTCAACATTAAGATACAAATATACATGATGATACCAGTGACATTTCACTAAAAATCTCCCATTTTATTTTCCATGCCTGATGTTTAAAATTGCAAATGTTTTAAATAGACTAAATAAAGAGAAATTGCTTCCAGTGTCTGAAACGTCACTAACCTGAGAAAACAATCTGAAGGTGATTGGCAAATGAACCAGAGGCAACATGAGGAAAATATTTGTTACTTAACGACTAGTGTTGATTTGGAATGCACCGGTCGGTGGGTGATGGTTGCAAACTTATCAGCAGCCCTCATAAGGGGATTGGATTAATACTTGAAGGAGAAAAAAATTGCAGGGATGTGGGAAAGGAACAGGGGAGTGGGACTAACTTTATTATGCAGCAAGTGGTTGTGATCTCGAATACGATGCCTGAGGCAGATTCAATCATAGCTTCCAAAAGGTAATTGGATAAACACCTGAAGGGTAAGAAAGGACTGCAGGTGTACAGGAAAAGGGTAGGGGTGTGAGATTGGCTGAGCCCATTTTGTCTGCACCAAGAGCTCTGGCTCTACTAAGATTCGAACTTGGATCAATGCATTCAAAGTCCCAAGTGCTCACCATAAAACATGGAACCCATGTCATTGGCTGGAAAGCATTCTGAGTATCCTGAGGTCATGAAAGGTGCTGTTGAAATGTAAGTTCTTTCTGTTTTCTTTCTGAATCTTCAAAAAAATTGCCTTCTGCTCTACACCCGATGTGGAATTCATCCTCATGATGAATGGAAGATTCATCGTGAGGATGAATTCCTCATCGGGTATAGAGCAGAAGGCGATTTTTTTGTGTGTATTTTTCATTCTAACTTGTGATAATGTGGTGGTGGAGGAAAGAACCAAACTTGTCCTACTGATTAACTTTCCCCTCATTCTGTATTTTGTTGTCGAGTTAGACGAATTGTAACAGCTGACTTGCTGCCTTGAGGCAGTTTCCCCAAGAGGTCGCAGGTGCTCCACTCGCTGATGTTTTCCTTACTGCTGTTGGGCTTGTCCCAGATCCTATGCTACTGTTTCCCTTGGCAGCATTGCTGTACGCTGAGAGTGGCAATTGCTGAACTCACAATAGTGTTTACTGGATTAGGAATTTCCCCATATGGCACAGAGCCAGCTTCCAGAGCAAAGCAAAGCAAAGCAACTACATGTCAGAACTTTAGCTAAGAATGGCACTGTTGTTAAGTTTTGTGCCATTTCTTCCCTGGTTTTCTGGGGATCTTAGCTTTTCTTGAGTGTTTCACTTCAGATGACTCTTGAGCTGGCAGCTCCTGACTGAGCTCACTTCTCCATTTTACAATTCTATCAATGGATATCCTTTTCCCTCTCTTCTCACTCCTCACCCTGCTCTGTGTGTGCATTTTACTTCAATCTATAGGTTCAAGTTACGTTTAAACTACGTAGACAGAGCACAGCACCCATGCCTCCCCAACCTGGTTTGTTTCATGTTTCCACTCTTTTTACTAGTTGAAACTCTGCTCATATTTGGTTTCCCAACTTCCTGGATTCCTCTACCATCAGGACTGCCCCTGCTGTGCTGGACTCCACTGTATCCGGCAGCTGCTGTGACTCTGCTCTGGCACTTAAAAATCACTTCAAATGGAAGATAGTCTGTTCGAGCTTACAATGCCCACTATACCCCCACCTACTGCTGAGAACCTGTTGAGTTTCAAGACTGTACTCAGTGCTTTGATGGCTTCTTAGATTTACTTGGCTGCAGGGTTGAGTTTTGGATAGAAATGTTCCTTCTCTTGGGACAAAGTCCGTTTCTCCACTTGCTTCACCATGACCTTCACTGTCCCTGTGGCTTTCCAGAGAGGCTGCACTCTCTGTATGACTTCCACCACTTAATCTGCTTTTACAAACTCAGTTTTTTCCTCTGTCTCCTGGGATCTTTCTCAGTGAATGTTGAATTAGCTTCGATTTGTTCCTATTGAGTTGCCCTCCTGTTCTAGATTTTGCTCCCTCAATTGCTGAATGACCTTTGCATTTTGCTTGACCCCCCATGCTTGCTGACGCCACTCATCCTCTTTTGTCACCCTTTGCTGGACCAGTTCTTCAAGCTCCTAATACTGTTCCCAGTCTTGAATGGTCCTTAGCTCTCTACAGCTGTTTCACAGACCAGTTCCTTCATTTGCACCGACTGTGTGGATTTACGTTTCATCTTCCCCTGCCTCCCAGGACTTTAGTGTTCTTGTTCCTTGGATTTCACTCTCTTGCTCCTTTCTCCTTGTTTGCTGGTATACAGATTTCTAACAAATTAGGCCACTCCCACCTCAGCTGGGCTCTTGGATCAGTCTCCTACTCCTCCTCGAGGTTCGGATCTACCTGTGGCCTCTTCTTCAATGCTCCCCGCCCAACTGGAAAGGCAAGCCTTTCAGTTAGGGTGCCTTCAAAGCATAACATCATGATTCCTGGGTTTCCCTTGCACTATTGGCCCTCACCCTGGCCAAAATTCTCCCCCTTTGTCTCCTCCTTACCCTCTGTTTAGGATCAGGACATTTCTCTCCTAATGTCTGACATATCAATATAACTTCAGTTCTCTCCCAGTCCATCTGCCTGCATACTTTTCTTGTTGCTTTTGACTCCAGCCAATTAGTTCTACCTGCTTTTTTATTTTCTAGACACTTCTCTGGATGTTCTTTTTTGCCACCTCTCCATCCAGTTCGCTCACCTATCATTGCTTCCCTCTAGGATATTTTTCCACCTGAGGCCTACCCTAATTTCTCACTTCTCCTCAGCCTTACTGTTCTCCTACCCCTTAAACAAGCTCTGAGCCGCTCTTGGCATTCTCTGAAGGGACAATCAAGGCCCCTGTTGCTACCACCTTGCGAGCAGCAACCTTCCCAGCCAGATTGTCCACTGGGGTCCTATCTTGTCAAACTGTTGAATTCACTCACTAAAACTGTCTGCATTGCCAACCTACTTCTTGTCCTTTAAAGACCCTCTTAAAACCCACCTCTTTGACTATGCTTGTGTTCACCCCTTGTTGTTTAGATTGGTGTCCACTTTTTGTGAAGTGCCTTGGAACATTTTTCTACATTAAGAGCGCTATATAAATGCCAGTTGCTGTTGTTGCTATTTCTTTTGTTTTTGTTGTCATTAGTAACTCAAGATCAGGACACATCAGCTACATTCTGCTACCACCTTTGCTCTCCTTTGCGTGTTAGAAGTGGTGGCAGATTTTCTTCCAATGTGTCTCCTACAATATTGTAATTTTCTTTTCAGTGCAGTGTTGAGCACTCACTTAGTCAATAGGAGTCATGATGAAAAGAGAGACACATTGCCAAAGCTTTTCATCTTGCACGCATTAGGACAAACGTATGAATGAATGAGTGCTGATTCATTGGTGAGTCAACTCTGATTGGCCGAGGCATTGCCATGGTGAAAGTGATGGGAAATTATAGGCTCATCAAGCTCCTGGGTAATTCAAAAAAGGTGCAAGGCTTGAACATATTCCTTTTGTTTGTAAAGAATGAGTCTCTGAGTATGAATGTACGTTGCTTCTAGCAAGTGTAAATGAACTGAGCTTGACTGATTATCTTAAATTGTTGCTAGTGTAGTATTATCACACTATAGAATCTCTTTTGTTTTATTTACTATTTTCTTTACCTACATTTGCTGTAGAATTTGTATTTCCAGCTATCGGTTGCTTTAGTTCATCAATATCTTCTTTACGCTAAATGTAGAGAGGTTACTGACTCTGAGTCACTTCAGTTGACTATGTGTTCCCTTGATGGCTCAGTTAATGTTTATTGATGACCTTGATATCTGTTAAAGCCAGGTAATAAAAAACATCTCTGTGCAGAGATGATGGGAAATGCCTTTAAAAAGAGGAGAGAGTAACTGTTCAATTCATCCATAGGAAAGCAACATTCTAATTGGTTTGTCAAAGATGAATCAACACAAATAATTATTTCACCTATAATTGTTTTAGATTAGAAATTGATCAATTATGAAATACAGTAGTGTGAAAGTAACTGGAATGCATCACTTTTGCTGTGGGAGCGTGTTCCCTAGCCCCTTACAGGGTGCACCTTTTGTGGGTACAATGGGATGAAGACAGCATGGGGAAGCACATGCTTGCTGCCTGCATAGTGAATAGGAATTTACTAGGAGTCATACCTGCTACTCGAAATGCACACAGTTTGATAGTACTGTAGTTGTTTTTACAATACAACTGAATCAGGAGCTAAATTTAATTGCAAGAGAGAGAAGGTGCCTAATTTCCCTTCCAATTTCCATGAGTTAATTCTGTTGAAGCAGATTACAGGAGGAATATAAATGAGCATGATACAGCAAGAAAACAGGATAAATAGACTTTATTTACTTAAAGGAGCTACCGAAGTGAGAAATGCTAAGAATGTGGAAGAGGAACTAACTTCATAGGCTGAACTATATTAAGCTGACAGAGTTACCATAGATAAAAGCAAACTTTGCTTGTCAAAGCAAACGGCTCTTGTCAGCAATTGAAGTTGCTTTAGAAACAGAATTTGCAGTGAGCGCAATCTTGTTCATAACATTGGAAGTGACATCTGCTCTTACCCTCCAACTGTGCTTGGCATATTTTAACTCTCCATTGGTGTTATTGTAAATCTCCGGCTGCCCATCTCATTGAAGTATATAGTGAGGCAATTGCAGTTTTGCTTAAGGAAGCTGATTGATGTTTTCTGTTTACCCAGGACGTTGACAGGAGAGCCAAAAATCTCCAGGATTTTAAAGGACTTCCCCTGTTTTGTGGAAATAACAGATTGCCTGCACATTGGGATACATCAGCATCCATGGAGTGAGATGCAGTTCCTGGATAGAAAAAAGAATTACTGTGTTATTTTTAAGATGTGGGCATCACTGGCAAGGCCGGCATTTATTGCCCATCCCTAATGGCCCTTGAGCAGGTAGTGAGCCAACTACAAATGAGTGGCTTATTAGACCATTACAGTGGTCAGTTAAGAGCCTGGAGTCACATGTAGGCTAGCAAATTTCCTCTCCTAAAGGGCATTAGTAAAGCAGATGGATTTTTAAGATAATTTGGTTTTATGACAACCATTAGCACGACTAGCACTTTATTCCATGTCTATTAATCAAGATTAAATTCCTCCAGCTGCCATGGTGGGATTTGAACACAGAGCTCTAGCATATTAATCAGTGGCTCTGGATTACTAGTCCAGTGACACTGCTACTATGCTACCATTTATGTGCATATGCAAATAGACACTCTTTGTGTTTGGTGATTTCCAAGGATCCTGTTCATTCCATCACAACCATGGGCTTATGCAGCTTGCTGTTGGGTTAGTTTGTGCCAATTGTGGATCAATTTATACCTTTGAATACGATCAGGTGAAACCATTTTATTAAATATGGCCATTGTTGTATTTCAATGATTGAAGAATAAAAACATTGCTGGCGAACTTTAAGAGTTTCATCCCATTCTCTTGAAAGTTAAAATATATTAACAAGGTTACCCTGTTTAAAAAAAAAAGCAACTGAGTATGCTTGGGTAATGCAATGTGCTGACAGTGGTTTACAGTGTGAGTGGGTGGAATTCTCCGAGCCCACTGGCGGCGGACATGATAGGTGGTGTTCACGGAAAATATGATGCGACCTGCTTCACGACAGCGTGAAGGCCGGTCACAATCATCCACTCAGCCTGCCCTCGGTGGGCTGCATCTCCCACCATCAGGCAGCGGGGAGCTAACTGTGATACATCAGCGTATAATTAAAAGGCCCTCCCGCCAGGCTCTTGGAACCCCACATTGGTGGGAAAGCGCTCCGACGTGTTTCACAACAGCACACAGGCAGCGTGCACCTGGCGGCCTTCAATTTTGGGGGAACTGAGGTGTGTGAGCAGCAGCGTTCTCCACGGCTCACCTGTTGTTTAGCAGCCTCAGGGGTGCCGGGCGGTGGGGGCAACTGATGCCTGGCCTCGAAGGCGACTGCTGAGGTGGGTGGGGGATGGTGTCAGGGGTCAAGTGGTGGCCGGCCTCAGAAGCAACTGCTGAGGTGGGTGGTGGGGGGGTCAAGTGCTGCCCTGGCGCAGCATCCTGTGCACCCGCAATCGAGGTGGGGGGGGTGGGGGGATGGGTGGGGGGCTGGGGGGGTGGTGGGGGGGGTGGTGGGGGCAGGGTAAGCCAGGGGAGTGGCCACGCATTAGGGACATCTGTATAAAGTGACCATGCCTCTGCAACTGAGACAGATCAGGCGCAGCCACAGTGATAGAATTTGGGTTGGCCTCCTAGCCTGTCCGCCCGTGCAAGCAACGCAGAGGCACCAAAGGGCCACCAAGCACTGCACACCTTACCCACCCCCCCAGCCACCCAGCTGTCCTCCCACCTCCCAACCCCCCCGGCACAGACTTCGAGTCCGCCACCACTTTATTGGACCGCGGAGCAGTTGATCTGCACATGCGATGTGGTCCATGTAGCAGTCACTGCTAGAAGCTCTCACAGACCCTTGCAATCTCAGCATCCCGGTTAGGAGCAGTCTCCCCAGTATCACAGGGTGACAGGGCAGCCATGCAGCGCACTCATCTCTGTCCGTCAGGGGCTCCTGCACACGCTGCCCTGGAGCGACACCCAGGGTCTATAGACGCCGCCTGCCATTCCTGAAGATGACCGGGAACCAGTGTCGCTGGCAACTGCGCATGTCCAGGGTCCTGGTCGCTCACATCTGCCACTTGCTACAGGTCTTGACTCCAAGGAGACATAGAAGACATCCACTGCCAGTGGCTGTGAAAGTGACTGCGGGGCTCAATTTCTATGCCAGTGGCTCCTTTCAGGGTCCACAGGTGACCTCTGTGGGATTTCACAATCCGCCACCCACAAATGCATCCATGAAGTCACAGATGCCATCTTCTCCATGGCAACACAACTTTGTGCATTTCGCCTGAGACCGGGACAGCCAGGGTGCAAGGGCCATTGGATTCGCCCTGATCTCAGGATTCCCACAGGTGCCTGGTGCAATTGACTGCACTCATGTGGAGCTCAGCTCTCTGTCACTACACTCGATGGACTTCATCAACTGCAAGAACTTCCACTCACTGAACGTGCAGCTGATATGCGACCACCAGAAATACCTCCTGCAGATATGCACATGGTTTCCAGGGAGTGTGCACAACGTCCTCACTCGGTCACAGATCCCTGCAGTCTTCCAGGGTCCACAGAAGCTGCAGGGTTGGCTCCTTGGGAACAAGGGCTACCCACAGAGGCTGTGGCTGATGACACCCTTGCGGCAGCCTCAGACTGCAGCAGAGCGATGCTATAATAAGCCTGATACAGCAGCTCACAACTTGGTGGAGCAGACCATCGGGATGCTGAAGTTGAGGTTCCGGTGCCTGGACCGGGCTGGTGGAGCCCTGCAATACAGTCCACAGAGGGTGTTCTGCATCGTTGCGCCTGCTGCACTCTTTACAGCTTGGCACTGCAACGCGGAGAGGAGCTGGCTGAGGAGGAGATGGAGGAGCTGCACGTCTCCTCCGATGAGGAAGGTGCAACTGAGGATGAGGGTGAGGGGATCCTCGGTGGTGATGACGATGGGGATGAGGCTCTGGCACTGGCTATGTGAGGCAGGCGCACACAGAAGGCTCTTAAAGCTGCCAGGTTTGTGGAGGATGATGACAACATGTAGTGAGGCGTCTCCGTAGATCCTCACATTGCAGCTGTGAACGTTTGACTCCATTGTGGCTTATCACAGCGCCAATACTCTTTGTGAGAATGCTCCTGTCATGGAGATGCAGTGGAGGCCCTAATAATCGTTCAAACACAGGAGGATGATGACAACATGCAGTGAGGAGACTCCATAGATCTTCTGAGAATGTCTGACTCCTGTCTGGCTGAGGGCCGCTTGCTTGCACTCCATCATCAGGACCATCTCAGGAATGTAGCCATGAAACTTTAGACGCATCTGATGCTGTGTCCGTCTTCAGCACCTCAGCCCTTCAGGAGCTGGTGCACAGCATCACTGGTCGCAGATGCTGGTGTGATGGGGGCCAGCCCTACCTTAAAGGTGCTGAGAGCACACAGAGAGAATAAGAGAACTCTGTGGCAGCAATGACAAGCACCACGAGGTGCAGGTATCAGTAATGTTTCCAGGGAGTGAGAGGGTGGACCATCACTGTGGTCTGAAGGCTGCACAGAGCACAGGGAAGAGGCCCTGGACTGAGACACCTGCCTTTATCTTGTGCAGAAAGGTTTCACATCTGAGTGACAAGAACGCTGCTCATCAGAACAAGGAGCCATAGGCAGGGAGACACTCTTTGGAGTTTATTGATAATAGTGAACAGTATGTACAAGTGATCAACACCCATGGCCAGGCTGTGCAACTACTTTTACCTAACTTTCCTAACCCTGTCGCTCTGTCTTGTTGCTCCCCAGACATCTACAGCAGAGGTGGAGGCAGCCTGCTGACTGTGACGCCCTGTCTGTGATGACTTTGGCGGGCGTCCTCTGGAGGGCCAAGACTTAGAGGGCCCTGGCCTGCTTTTGGGGTCCTGCTGTGAGGCAGTATCACCTTCGTCAGCCTGTGAAGCTGGATCTGTGGAGGTCACAGGAAGAGGGGAGTCAGATGGGCTGGTCACTCCCAGAGTCACCTGGGTGGATGGCCCCAGAGTGTGCACCTGCTGATCCTCCTCCCTATGGCCGCCGTGGGCAGAAGGGATAGCTGGAGTGAGATCGAGCTGCCTAGCACCCCTCTTGCGTACGCACGGTTGGAGGCCAACTATGGCATCTGCGATGGAGTTAGCACAGCAGTGCAGGAGTGATGTTCTGGACCAAGGTCTCCATGGCGGCCACCATCCTGCCAGTGTTGATCTCAGTGTGTTGCAATGCTGGCGCTATGACCCCAGCCTGAAGGTGGACAGACTCCTCCATCGTGCCTTGCAATCCGAGGAGTGCAGTGGATAACCATTCCTGTTGATCCTTAGCTTGCCATTGCAGCTTCAGCAACTGTGACATGACCGAGTCCAGAGGCTCATCAGCTGACTCGTACTCAGCAACATTCTGGCATCCAGCAATCTTCTGAGTTCTGGGGACCTGGGTAGCCCCGGCCTCCACCTGCGGCGTATCAGAAAGTGCGATGCGCTCACCAGATTGTGATTTCGAGGCTACTCTACAGCTTAGTCCCACTTAGTCTCTGCGCTGGGGGAGGGTGTTGGTGAGCGCTGTGACGGGACTTCAGGGAGGATCCCTTCAGATTCCTCTTCAGAGGTTTCTTCGGAGCTTGATTGGAAGCCATGGATCATGGACTCTGTCGGCTGTTTGGCAGATGTGCCTGCGAAAACAAGGGGAGATAATTAGTGTATGGCAGTGGCCTGTGAAACAGGACATATCACTCATGGCATGGTTGTCTGATGGATGTTGCACTGCTCGATCCTCACTTGGTAGAGAAGCGCCGACCTCACCATCAACACAAGACTTGGTCCCGGTCATCGCCGGCCAGCTGGATAGCTGCTTTTGAATTCTGTAAGAACTTTGATTTCTGGCATCCATGCAGCTGTCTGCGACCTTTCCTTCCTGTTGTGAGCCAGTTTGTCCTGCATGGACAGAGATGGGGAGAGTGTATCAGGACGCCTGCTGGGCCAGATGATAAGTGTGCCTGGCCTGTGATGGTGGTGAGTGGTCCCATGGACGGGATGAGGTCAATGATGGGTATGTGTGAAAGAATGAATGGTGACGTCCCTTCCACTGGCAGTGAGTGAGGGCCCTGTGGGTGTATGATGAGTTTGTGGGTCTGTGTGTTGGGAGTGATGAAAAGTGTGAGTTACCCTGGTGGAACGGAGGAGATCATTCACCCTTTTGTGGTGCTGGGTGGCTGTCCTCCTCTGCAGGGCAGGTGCACTGACTACCGCTACCACCGCCACGCAAGCCGGCTTGGTGACATTGCTACCCATCCTGCGGCCAGAGGTGGGGGGAGGGGGTAGAGCAAATCCTGTCGGGCCTCCATGGCATCCAGCAGTCACTCAAGGGACCCATCATTGAAGCGGGGGGGCTTCAGTCTTTTTGCCTTTGCTGGCCATGTCTCCCAGGCAGCGGTGGTGAGCTGGTGGTGATAAGCGCTTTGCTGGTGGCTGCAGCAAATGAGCAGGCGAATGAAAGCCCGCCCGTCATGGAAACTACATGTTTCCAGGGAATGCATGAATAATGAGGCGGGCTCGGGAAGATACAGCATGACAACCCGCCATTTTCATCAGTGGGAAGGACTCCATTTTACCAGCCCGCTACCGCACTTAGCGCAATTCTGGGAAAATTCAGCCCACTGCGTGCTGCTGGTGGAGGGAGTGAATGTTTATGGTAGTGAATGGGTGCTGAACAAGTGAACTGCTTGCTCTTGATTTGTGTCAAGATTCTTGAGTGTTGTTTGCAGTTGCACTGATCCAGCAAGTGAAGAGTGTACCATCACATTCCTGACTTGGGCCATGTAGTTTGTGGAAAGGCTGTGGGGAGGTAAGGTGTAAGTCACTCACCACAGAAGATCTAGGCTCTGTTCTGCACTTCCAGTGGCCATATTTATGTAGCTGTTTCCAGTTAGGTTCCTGGTTCCCGGTTCTTTATCATGAGTATTCGGCAATGATAATGCCATTGAATGTCAATAGGTTGTAGTTAGGCTCTTTCTTGTTGGAGATAGTCATTGCCTGGCAATTGTGTGGTAAAATGTTGCTTGTCACTTATAAACCCAAGCCTGATTTTATTCACATGTCACTGCATATGGGCACAGACTGCTTCATTATCTGAGGAGTTGCAAATGCAATAATCAATGAGCATTCCCACTTTTGACTTTATGCTGGAGAGAACATCATTAATGAAGCAGCTAAAGATGACTGGGGCTAGGGGACTACTCTGAAGAAACCCTGCAGTGATGTCCTGGAGCTGAGATGATTTCAAAAGCCACCATCATCTTCTTTTGACTCCAACCAGTGCAGAGTTTGCCCCCTGATTCCCATGTATTACAATTCTGCTTCATGCCACAATCAGTCAAATGCTGCCTAAATGTCAAGGGCAGTCACTCTCACCTTACCTCAGGAATTCAGCTCTTTAGTCGATGTTTGGACAAAGGCTATAATGAAGTTTGAAGTTGAGCATCCTGGTCGAATCCAAAGAAAGCATCGGTGAGTAGGCTATTGGTGAATAAGTGCTGTTTGATAGCACCGTCAACAACAGCTTCCATCACATTACTGAATATCCAGAGTCGGCTGCTGGGGCTGCAGTTGGGCAGATTGGGCTTGACCTGTATTCTGTGAACAGGATATCATTAGGCAAGTTGACGCTTTGTCAGGTAGATGCCAATGTTATAGCTGTACTGGAGCAGCTTGGCTAGGACAGTGGCTAGTTCTGGAGCACAAGTATTTAGCACTACAGCTAAGATATTGCCAGGGCACATAGCTTTTGCTGTATCCAGTTCTTGATATTTTGTGGAGTGAATTGACTTGTGAAAAATCACATCCAAGATACTAGTGATCTCAAGAGTGAGGTCAAGATAGATCATCCACTCACTACACCTGTTTGTCTTGTTCACTAATATGCTGGGCTGTGCCATCATTGAGGACGGACCCTCCTCCTCCTGATAGTTGCATAATTGTCCACTGCCATTCGTGACTGAATGTGACAGGAGTGCAGAGACTGATCTAACCTGTTGATTGTAGGATCATCTTTCTCTGTCTAACACATACTGATTCCATTGTCTCACATGCATATAGTCCTCATCTTTAGCTAGCCTTCTACACTTCTCATTCAGCCAAGATTGGCCCACTAGCTTAATGGTAATGGAACAGTGGTGGATATGAAGCTACAAATTTTAATACAATTCTGCTGCTGCTGAATGCCCACAGCACCTCATGGATGCCCAGTTTTGAGTTGCTAGATCTGTTCGAAATCTATCAAATTTGTACTCGAACACAATCTGTAACCTCATGGCCCAGCATATCCCCCACTCTACCATTGCCATCAATCCAGGGGATCAACCCTGGTTCAATGAAAGATGCAGGAGGGCATGTCAGGAGTCACACCAGGCATACCTAAAAATGAGGTGTCCACCTGCTGAAGCTATAACACAGGACTACTTGTGTGCCAAACAGTATAACCAGCAAGTGATAGACAGGGTTAAGTGATCCCACAATCAACGGATCGGATATAAGCTCTGCAGTCCTGCCAGATCCAGGCATGGTGGACAATTAGACAACTCACTGGAGGAGGAGGCTCAACAAATATCCCTACCCTCAATGATGGAGGAGCCCAACACATTAGTACAAAAGATAAGCTGAAGCATTTGTTGCAACCTTCAGCCAAGTGGATGATCCATCTCGGTCTCCTATGGAGGTCCCCAGCATCACAGATACCATTTTCGCCAATTCGATTCACTCTACATGATATTAACAAATGGCTGAAGGTACTGGGTACAGCAAAGGCTATGGGCACTGACAACATTCAGGCAATAGTGCTGAGGACTTGTGCTCCAGAACTTGCCGTGCCCCTTGCTAAACTGTCCTAGTGCTGCTACAGCACTGGCATCTACCCAGCTAAGTGGAAAATTGCCCAGTTTTGTCATGTACACAAAAAGCAGGACAAATGCAAGCCAGCCAATTACTGCCCCATCAGCCTATTCTAGATCATCAGGAAAGTAATGAAAGGGGTAATCAACAGTGCTATCAAGCAGTGCTTGGTTAGCAATAACCTGCTCACTGATGCCCAGTTTGGGTTCCGCCAGGGCCACTCAGCTCCTGACCTCATTATAGCCTTGGTTCAAACATGGACAAAAGAGCTGAACTCCTGAGGTGAGGTGAGAGTGACTGCCCTTGACATCAAGGCAACATTTGACTGAGTGTGGCATCAAGGAGCCCTAGCAAAACTGGAGCCAGTGGGAATCAGGGGTAAACTCTACACTGGTTGGAGTCATACCTAGCACAAAAGGAGATGGTTGTGGTTGTTGGAGGTCAGTCATCTCAGCTGCAGGAGTTCCTCAGGGTAGTGTCCTCGGCGAACCATCTTCAGCTGCTTCATCAATGACCTTCCTTCCATCATAAGGTCAGAAGTGGGGATGTTCACTGATGATTGCACAATGTTCAGCACCATTTGTGACTCCTCAGATACTGAAGCAGTCCATATCCAAATGCAGCAAGACAATGGCATTACCACCACTGAATCCTCCACTCTCAACATCATGGGCGTCACCAGTGACCAAAGAGAAACTGCACTGGACTAGCCATATAAGTACTTTGGCTACAAGAGCAAGTAAGAGGCTAGGAATCCTGTGATGAGTAACTCACCTCCTGAGTCCTCAAAAGAGCCTGTCCACTATCTACAAGGCACAACTCAGGAATGTGATGGAATACTCCCTACTTGCCTGGATGAGTGTAGTTCCCACAACACTCAAGAAGCTTGACACCATCCAGAACAAAGCAGCCCACTTGATGGGCACCACATCCACTCCCTCCATCACTGAAGCACAGTAGCAGCAGTGTGTACCATCTACAAGATGCACTGCAGGATTTCACCAAGGCACCTTCGGCAGCAACTTCCAAACCCATGACTACTACCATCTAGAAGGACAAGGGCAGCAGGTAGATGGGAACACCACCGCCTGGAAGTTCCCCCCCAAGTCACTCACCATTCTGACATGGAAATATATTGCTGTTCCTTCACTGTCACTGGGTCAAAATCCTACAATTCCCTTCCTTACAACACTGTGGGTGTACCTGTACTGCATGGACTGCAGTAGTTCAAAAAGGTAGCTCACCACCACCTTCTCAATGGCAATTAGGGATGGGCAATAAATGCTGGCCCAGCCAGCGACGCCCACATCCTGTGAATGAATTTTTAAAAATGTGGCTTGGAGGGGAACTTGCAGGTGATGGTGTCCCCATGCACCTGCTCCTGGTCCTTCTAGATGGTAGACGCCATTTTGCAGTGGTTTGAAAAAATTGAGCTTCAGGGCGCATTTAAAAGTCAACCACATTGCTGAGGCACTGAAGTCACATGTAGGCCAGTCCAGGTAAGGATGACAGATTTCCTCCCCTAGAGGATATTATGAACTAGATTGGTTTTTGCAACAAGTTTCATGATCTCCATTACTGAGCCTGGCTTTAAATTCCATATTTATGAATTGAATTTAAATTCAACCAGCTGCTGTGGTGGGATTTGAACCTGTTCCCCCAGAGTATTAGACTGGGCCTCTGGATTATTAGCCCAGTGACATTACCACTACATCAACACCTCCCCCAGCATTACTTAATTAATTGAATTTAAAACCTCCAGCTGCCATGGCGGGATTTGAACTGGTGTCTACAGATCATTTATCCAAAATAAATGGTTCTTCTCTGTTTGTCCAAAAACAGATAAAATTGCAGTCAATTCAAAAAGCAAGGTTTCACAAATAGCAGTGCTATATTTAGCCAGTTAATGTACAAAACGACAGTGGCTGTTGTAAAGCACTTTGGGTCATCCTAAGTACATAAAAGTTGTTATATAAAATCAATTGAGTCACATAAAATAGTACAGAATTAGATTCCATTAGACTACTAAGAGTGAACACAAGAAGGTCTAAGATAGGTTTGCAGCACATGTGCATAAACACATGAGGAGTAAAACTCTGCAAGTGCAAATAACCTCATGAAATTATGGTGTCACAGTGCTAACAAGGATCAGGTGAGACTGGGGACTAAATATTCCAGGATACACGGTATTCAGGGAAGATAGGGAGGGAAAGAAAGGAACAAGTGGCAATATAGATTAAGGAGAATATTATGCACTGAAGAGAGAGGATGCCCTGGAATGCTGAAGGACTGAATCTATTTGGTTGGAGTTAAGAAAGAATAGAGGTGCCATTACACTACTATGTGCATTCTATAGGACACCAACTAATGAGAAGGATATAGAGTAACAAATTTGCAGAGAAATTACAGAGAAATGCTATACCTATATAACAGTGATAATGAAGGACTTCCATTGGAATCACTGCATAATTTCATCACAGAAGGTAATAATTTGACCTATTGGATCTGTGTGTCTGTGCTGGCTCTTTGCTAGATCAACCCAATGAATCCCATTTCCATGACACTTCCCAGCACATTGTTGCTCTTTGGGTACTTATCCAATTTCCTTTTGAAAGGCACGATTGAATCTGCCTTGACCACGCTCTTAGGTAGTGCATTCCAGATTCTAACCACTTGCTGCGTAAAAATATTTTTCCTCATGTTGTCTTTGCTTCTTTTGTCAATTACCTTAAATCGATGTCCCCTGGTTCTTGAAAATCGACAAATGGGAACAGTTTCTCCTTATCTACTCCGTCTAGACCCCTGATGATTTTGAAATTATCAAATCTCCTCTCAATGTTCTCTTTTCCAAGGAGAACGACCCCACCTTCTCCAATCCATCCAGGTAACTCAAGTTTCTCATTCGTGGAACCATTCTTGTAAATCTTTTCTGCACCCTCCTTGAAGCCTTCACATTCCTCCTAAAGTGTGGTGCCCAAAATTGGGCCCAATACTCCAATTATCTTCAGATAGACTGGGGTAGTAATAGTGTAATGGAAAGAGAGGAGGAATAATTTCTGAATTGTGTTCAGCAGAGCTTTCTTAATCTGTACATTTCTGGCCCTATGAGGATAGAGACTTTGCTAGTTCTGGGGAATGAAGTGGACCAAGTGGAACAAGTGTCAGTTGGGAAACATTGATAAAACGCCAATCATAAGTTTAGATTAGCTAAGGAAAAGTACAAGGAGCAACCTTGGGTAAAAGCATTTAATTGGAATGGGACCAATCTTAGCAGGTTGAGAAAGGGGACCTATCCAGTGTGAATTGGAATCAAAGATTGGCAGGCAAAAATGTAATCAAATAACAGGTGGCCTTTAAAGACAAGGTGGTTTGGATACAGTTTAGATATATTCGCACGAAGGGGAAAGTTAGAGGAGTCAAAACTGGAGCTCCCTGGATGATGAAAGAGATAGAGAATAAGATGAAGCATAAAATAGTGCATATGACAGATATCAAGCTAATGATATAGGTGAGAAACAGGCTGAAGATAAAGAGTTCAGAGGGGCAGTGAAAAGGAAGGTAAGAGGGCCAAAGAGAGAGCATGAGACGAGACTGGCAGCTAACATAAAAAGGAATTTGAAACTCTTCCATAGGCATATGATTAGTATACAGATAGAAAGAGGAGGCATGGGTTGCTAAGGGATAAAAAAAAATCTATGCATTGAGTTAGAGGGCATAGCTGAAGTACTAAATTAATACTTAGCATCTACCTTTACCAAGGAAGAAGATTCTGCCAAAGTCACAGTAAAAGAGGAGGTAGTTGAGATACTGAATGGGCTCAGAATTGATAAGGAGTAAGTGCTGGAAAGGCTGGTTGCACTCAACGTAGATAAACCACCAAATCCAGGTGGAACGCATCTGAAGTTGCTGAGGGAAGTAAAGGTGGAAATTACTTAGGTACTTTGGCTATAATCTTCCAACCCTCCTTTGCTACAAGGATTGTGCCAGGGGATTTGAGAATTGCAAATGTTATACCGTTGTTCAAAAAAGGTTGCACAGATAACTTTAGCAACTACAGGACAGTCAGATAAACCTCGGTGGTGGGGAAACTTTTAGAAATGATAATCTGGGACAAAATTAACAATCACTTGGACAAGTATGGATTAATTAAGGAAAGCAAGTGCAGATTTATTGAAGGCAAATTGTTTTATTTATTCTTTCATGGAACATGGGTGTTGCTGGCAAGGCCAGCATTTGTTGCCCATCCTTAGTTGCCCACGAACTGAGTGTTTTGACTACTTCAGAGGGTAGTTAAGAGTCAAGCAGAATCCAGTAGGTCTGGAGTCATATGTAGGCCAGGCCAGGCAGGAATGACAGATTTCCTTCCCTAAAGGGAATCAGTGAACCAGTCAGACTTTTACCGCAGTTGATGAGAGTTTCATGGCCACTATTGCTGACACTAGATTTGAACTCCTGATTTTATTAATTGAATTTAAATTCTACTAGCTGCCTTGGTGGGATTTATACCCTTCTCCACAGGGCAATAGTCTGGATCTCTGGATTACTAGTTTAGTGACATTACCTCTACACAGTTGTCTCCCCAAAAGGCATTTGATAAAATGTCACATAACAGGCTTGTCAGCAAAATTTAAGCCCATGAAACAAAAGAACCAGAGGCAGAATGGATTAAGGACAGGGAACGAAGAGTAGTGGTGAATGGTTGTTCTTTGAGCTGGAGGAAGATATACAGTGGTATTCCCCAGGGGTTGGTACTAGGATCAGTACTTTTCCAGATGACTTGGACTTGGGCGCACAGGGCTGTCAGGAAGATATAATGATTTTCACAATGTTATTGGAATTTATTGTAAGTTAGAAAAATAATGGGGTCTGTGTTTGTGTGTGTGTGTCTGTGTGTGTGTGTCTGTCTATGTGTGTGTGTGTGTCTGTGTGAGTAAGTGTGTGAGTGTGTGTGTCTGTGTGTGTGTGTGTGTGTGTGTGTGCCTGAGTGTGTGAGTGTGTGAGTGTGTGAGTGTGTGTGTGTCTGTGTGTGTGTGTCTGTTTGTGTGAGTGTCTGTGTGTGTGTGTGTGTCTGTGTGTGTGTGTGTGTGTGTGTGTGTGTCTGTATGTGTTTGGGTGACTTAACTGAATTAAAAATAGGTAACCATGACTGAATTTTAGAATGCGAGGTGTAAAGGGAACATTTGCATTTTTAAATGAACCAGGCTAGGTTGAAGAGTGGGTGAAATATTACACCTAACCAGAATAAGTTGAGAAACTATAGGCAGAATTTTGCCCTCAGCAAGGAGGGGGTGGGGCCCGCTCGTTGACGTGTAAAATGACACGGGATAATGTGGGGTGGAACCCCTGATGTCATCCCCGCCCCATTTAAATTTTCAGGAAGGCAGGGGCGCAGCAAAATCAGGCCATTGACAGGATCAATTATACAATTAAAGGACCTGCCCATCCAACCTTAAGGTTGGTGGGCAGGCCAGAAGCCCCGGCGGCAACTAGAAAAAACATGAAACCTCATCCAACGGGTTTAAAAAAGTTTAATAAAACTTCTTATGTAAATTATGAACATGTCCCATCTCATGTGACATTGTGAAATTAAGGAATTTTTTTTATTTTTAAAAGTGTAAGCGATCTCCCTGAGGCTGCACTTAGCCTCAGGGAGATGTGCGCTCTTTCGTGCGCATACGCGAAACAGCGCTCTCTTGCTTTTGGGGAATCCCCCCCGCCCGCACAGGAAGAGCGTAGCACTTCCCGCTGGATGTCACGCTGGGTGGGCCTTAATTGGCCCGCCCACATAAAATGGCAAAGGGGCCTGCTTCTCTGGTGGGGATTGGCTCCCCACCCGTCGGAGATTGGGTCAGGCCCGCCAACCGGACAGGCAGAAAATTCTGCCCAGTGTGTTTATTTTTCCCAAAGATTACTGATAAAATTAGTACTATGATAGAGTTTTATTATTAGAAAGGTAAAGTCCAAAGAGAAAGTGAAATAATACGAATTTGTATAAAGGAGAGAAGGCTGTGTATAAGAGCAGGCAATTTAAGACCTAACACAAGCGCGAAAAGCCTCCAGCATCTAAGCCTCAAGCTGCCGTCTACAAGGAACTGAAGCTGAGAAAAACTCACTTTGAATTCTACTGCCCAGGGTGTGTGCTTTGCCTGGGTCTGTTTAAATCTGTGTTTTACTGTTGCCTTAATTAAGGTGTAACTGGGAGTCAGATTAACTAGGAGACTTAGGGGTTATGGTAGTAATAATTTGTAAACCTATGTCTGTGCTTAAAATCATTTTTAAACATTTAATAAAGCTTTAATTTAGTTTTGTAAGCAGCCTATAAGACTCAGTTGTCTTGTTACTACTGAATTCAAGGCATGCATCTCGAAATAAGTACAAATTGTAAAATAGTTGTGACAGTTGTTTCAAGTTTCAATCTGGGATTTGAACAGCTTAGCATTTACCATCCACTGTGCCATTACAAAATTGGGGGCTCTTTGTGGGATATATTTGAAATTCCTGATTGCTTTGGAGTTGGTGAATCTTAAGGTTATGGGTACGAGAAACACTTTGAATTCTGGAGTTAGTGTGAGACTTTATTTAAAGTGGTGAGACTGCAGAATGGCTTTGGCAATTGCTAAGAGTTGTCTGGGAGTTGAAGTTATAGCTTTGAATGATTTATAAAGGGTAAATAAAACTAAATTAATGGAATTGGCAGATAAACTACAATTAGGATTACCTGTAAGGGTGAGGAAATCAGACATAATTGAAGGTATAGCACAGCATTTGAAATTGGAAGGAATACCTGAGAGACCGAGTTCTCTAAGGGGTAGTTCATTGGAATGGGCTTAAAATTCAGTTGCAAATGACAAAACTGGAGCTAGAGGCAGCAGAAAAAGAAAAGGAAAGAAAGAGAGCATTTCAAAGGGAGTTAGAAATGACGAGGTGAGACAGGAAGGAAAGAGAAAAAAAAGAGAAAGAGAATTCCAGCGTAAAATGCTGGCAGTTAAAAAAGAAACAACAGGAGGTGAGAAAGGATTTATTTCCAGATCAGAACTCTGTGGGGAGATGTTTAAAATTTGTACAAGCTCTTCCAAAGTTTGAGGAAAGAGATGTGGAAGCTTTCTTTATTTCATTTGAGAAGATAGCTAAACAGATGAAATGGCCACAAGAAAATTGGACATTGTTGTTACAATCCAAGTTGTGGGTAGAACCAATTAGAAGAAATGTCAGTGAACGATCTTGTGGTTAAAAAGGCTATTTTGAGTGCATATGAGTTGGTTCCTGAGGCATGCAGGGAGAAATTTAGGAATATGAGAAAACAGCCTGGGCAAACTTATCTTGAGTTTGAGGGAGTAAAACAAAATAATTTTGACCAGTGGATATAAGCATTAAAGATAGAAATGACATGCAGCTCTGAGAGAGGTAATTCTTTTGTAAGAATTTAAAGATGCCATTCCTTTAATAGCGAGAACTCATGTGGGGGAACAGAGGTTTGAAATGGTAAGAAAAGCAGCAGAGATAGCTGATGATTATGAGTCTGTTCATAGAGCTAAACCTTTTTATCATCACCCTTTTAAATCAGAGAAGGATAGAAAGTGGGAAGCTGAAAGGAAGGTGGGTAGTCAGGGAAGAGATGGAGTAGGTGGAAATTCGCAGGAAGTTTTTTTTTTTCCGAATAAAAAGGAGGGTGCAGAGGGTAGAAGTGACATTTGAAAATTGAGGCATTTTCAGTGTAATAAAGTTGGACACTTCAAGTTAGTGTGTTGGTATCACAGGGAAAATCTGTTGGGATTAGTGGGGTGCAGAAAAGTTTTGGAAGTAAAAGTACTATAGTTTATGATGTTCAGGCACAGGAAAAACCAATAGTTTGTGTATAGGTAAAACATGAAGAAGCAGTGATAGGTAAAGAAGTGGGAATGTGTTCACAATTTACTCAAGGGAGTTCTGAAGAGCAGGTTACAGAAATGTTTAAAGGTTTTGTCTGTGAAGGGAAAGTCTTTCCATGTGTACAGGGTGGAGTAGGTAAAGATGTTAAAATTTTCGGAGACACAGGGGCTAGTCAATTCTTAATGTTGTGGGATACTGATATTTGTTGTTCAGAGGAAGTATTGCAGGACCATGTGATAATAATAGGGGTTTATGGAGATGCTAAACCTATTCCATTGTGGAAGGCAAATTTAAGGAGTAAGTGGAAAACAGGCAAAGTGATTGTTGGCGTAATGGAAATGTTGCCCATTGTAGGCGTGCAATTTATTTTGGGTAATGATATAGCTGGGTCACAGATTGGGTGATGCCTATGGGAGTTGAGCAGCCAGTAGAAGTGTGTTCAACAGAAGTGTTGCAGAAAGAACATCCTGGATTGTTTCCAGACTGCTTGATAACAAGATCACAGGCTCATAGGTTACAACAAGAAGAACATGAAGTTCAAAGGTAGGGAGAAGGTCTGGAAGTTTAATTAGCTGGCACTGTGTTTGATAACATTGTTCAGGAGGAAAGAGTAGAGGACAATTCAGCTAATTCAAAGCAGTTAGTAGAGTTACAGAAAAAGGATTTGCAAATAAAACAGTTATATCAGACAGCTTACTCAGAACCAGAATCAAAGTGTATTCCAGAATGTTATTAAAGATAATGTTTAAATGAGAAAATGGTGACCTTATCATGCTTCAATGCTTCAACAAATGAAAGCTGGAGGGAGATGCATTAGATTGTAATACCATTTGGATATAGAAATGAGATTCTGAGGATAACTCATCAAATTCCAATGGGGTACACTTAGGAATTAAAAAGACACAGGTGAAAGCACAAAAACATTTTTATTGGCCTGGATTGCACAGGGATTAGCCAAATTCTGTAGAACATGTCACATGTCAGGTGATAGGGAAATCACAAGCAGTGATTAAGTCAGCGCCTTTAATTCCAATTCCAGCATTTGAAGAACCTTTTACTAGGGTCATGATTGATTGTGTAGGTCCCCTCCCTAGGACTAAAAGTGGAAATCAGTGCTTATTGACAATAATGGTCTACAAGGTTTCCTGAAGCAATACCTTTGAGAAATATTACAATAAAGCGAATTGTGGAAGAGCTGACTAATATTTTTTACAAGATATGGTTTACCAAAAGAAATACAATCAGATCAGAGTTCAAATTTCACATCACAGCTGTTTAAGGAAGTAATGAACAATTTGGGGATAGGACAATTTATGTCAAAGCTTACCATCCTGAGTCACAAGGTGCTTTGGAAAGATAGCATCAAACTCTAAAAACTATGATGAGGGTGTATAATCAGGATTATCCACAGGTTTGGAGTAGGGGTACTCCATCCTTGTTATTTGCTATTAGGGGTCCTGCTAATGCATCAACTGGATTTAGTCCTTTTGAATTAGTTTATGATCATGAGGTAAGGGGACCACTGAAATTGATCGTGAGAAATTGGTGGATCAAAATTCAGAAACTACTCTCCTGGATTATATATCAAACTTCAGAGAAAGATTGGACAGACCGTGAGAGTTAGCCAGGGAACACTTAAAGACATCACAACAAGTGATGATAGTGAAGACAGATAGGAAAGCTACAGCTCATAGTTTTGTGGCTGGGGAATAAGTGTTAGTTCTGTTACCAGTACTGGATGACTCATTCAAGACAAGGTTTAGTGGGCCTTACAGGATTGAAAAGAAATTGAGTGAAGTAACTTATTTAATAAATACTCCAGATAGAAGAAAGAAGCAGATATGCTTAATATGGTTAAAAAATACTTTGAAAGGGAAGAGGAACAAAAAGAGGTATTAGTGGTGGTAGATAATGAGAAAGAAATAGAAATGCATGATTCTGAAATTGATTTTCCTCTAATCAAACTGGATAATGAGGGGGTACTTGAAAATTTAAATGTAATATTGAGTTACCTGCCAGACAAGTGTCAAAGTGATTTGGGAATCTATTGCAGTCACACAAAGCTATTTGTGGGAATAAGCTGTGGGAGGACAAATTTAGCTACAAATGATGTATGTGTAGAGTTTTCATCCTCGATAAGGCAACATCCTTATAGATTAAATCCAGTAAATTTATCACAAGTACAGAAAGAAATCAAATTAATGCTTCAAAATGATCTCAATAAATCTAGTCACGGAAACTCAAGTTTGCCTATTGTGCTGGTACCGAAACTGGATGGAACACAAAGACTGTGTGTGGACTATTGAAAGATGAATGCAATGATAAAATCGGATTCAAATCGCATTCCACGGTTAGATTGCATTGAGAAAGTGGAACAATCAAAATTTATCACAAAGACTGACTTGCTAAGAGGGTATTTGCAAGTACCGTTATCAGAGAGAGCAAAGGAGATATTGGCTCTTGTGATGCCAGATGGGCTATATGGGCAGAATTTTCCGTTTGTCGAGTGGGCGAGCCTGACCCAATTGCATGCGGGCATGGACCCGATCGCCACCAGCGATCGGGCCCGCACCGCCATTTTACATGGGCGGGACAATTAAGGCCCGCCCAGTGTGACGTCCGCCGGGAAGCGCTATGTGCTCCCTGTGTGGGCGGGGGGGGGGGATTCCCTAAAATCAAGAGTGCAGCTCCAGGGAGATCGCCTCGACTTTTAAAAATGTTAAAAATAGAGAAGAGAAAAATCCCTTACAAACAACTTTACTACAATTTTTAAAACCCTACATGAAACCTCATGCAGCCACTAGATGAGGTTTCATATTTTCTCTATTTGCCGCTGGGGCTCCTGGCCGACCCGGTAACCTTAAGGTTGGACAGGCAGCTCCTTTTAATTGGTTAATTGATCCTGTCAATGGTCTCAAGTGGCTATTGACAGGTTGGTTGGGCCTGCAGCTGATCTTGCTGCGCTCCCGCCTTCCTGAAAATTTAAATGGGGCGGGGTGATGTCGGGGGGTTCCGCCCCACATCATCCCGCATCATTTTATGCGTCGGCAAGCAAGCCCCGCCCCCCCGCTCGCTGACGGTAAAATTCTGCCCTATGTGTTTAAAGTCATGCCATTTGGTATGAAAAACGCACCCGCGACATCTCAAAGAATGACAAACAAAGTAATTGCAGGTCTGAGCAATTGTGCTGTTTGTTTTGATGACTTGCTAGTTTTCAGTCAGACATGGGAGGAGCATTTGTAACATTTGGAAGAACTACTTAATCAATCACAGGAAGCTAATTGGGTAACTTGCCTGAAAGAAAATTTGCAAAAGCGCAAGTTACGTATCTAGGCCATACCATTAGACATGGTAAGGTGACCCCAAGAGATGTGAAAGTCAGGGCTATCGTGGATTTCACTGTGCCTACAGCAAAACGAGAAGTTTTGGGATTTCTGGGCATGAATGAGTTTTAATGGAAATTTGTACCAAATGTTAGCAGTGTGATTGCTCCATTGACTGAACTATTAAAAAAGAACAAGAACTTCCAATGGACACAGGAGTGTCAGAAGGTATTTGACAGTTTAAAAATTGTATTAACTATGGCACCAGTTTTGGCAGTACCCAATTATGCCAAGAAATTTAATTTGGCCATTGGCGCAGGTAATATATGCAATGGGGCTCGTACTGTTACAAGAAGATGAAAATGGAATTGAAAACCCGTTAGGATATTTTTCGCAAAAATTGAATGTACAACAGGAAAGATATACAACAATCAAAAATGAAACTTTGGGCCTGGTGTTAGCATTGCAGCATTTTGAAATTTACATTGCAAAAAATTTGTCATAAACAATTGTTTATACAGACCACAACCCTTTAAACTTCCTTGACAAATTTCGAGACAAAAGTGCAAGGCTGTTCAGATGGAATTTCTTACTGCAACCATTTAATCTACGGATTATACATGTGGCTGGACAAAAAATCTTAATTGCAGATGCATTGTCAAGAGTTTGAAGCTCAATGAGAAAATTGGACATTTAAAACCTGGACACATCTGGCAAAATCTAGGAGATAAAATAAGATGAGTTCAGAAAATGAAGCCATCTTTTTAAATTATGATGGTTCATTTTTTAATAAGGAGGGCATGTCAGGGACATATAATAAGTTTCATGATGTTATTGGAATTTATTGTAGAGTAATAGTGTGGTCTGTATCTATGTGTGTGTGTGTGTGTGTGCGTGCTTGTGTGTGACTTAATTGAATTAAAGACAGCTGGTCTGAAGGCTTTGATGTAAGAAGAGAAGCTAGGTTTCAAGTGCTAAATAGGCAAGTTTTAGAATGTGAGCTGTAAATGGAACATCTGCATTTTTAAATAAACCAGTTTAGCTTGAATTCAAAAGAGTGTGTGAAATGTTACACTTAGCCAGAAAAAGTTAAGAAACCGAGGGCAGAATTTTGCCCGTGATGGGCGGGCAGGCTCAACCGACTCGGTAGTGGGCGGGCAGCCGATCGCCGCCACCGAAATGGGCCCCGCCGCCATTTTAAGTGGGCGAGCCAATTAAGGCCCGCCCAGTGTGTCGCCCAACGGGAAGCGCTATGGGCTTCCTGTGCGGGTGGAGGGGGGATTCCCCAACTGCCAGAGTGCGCTGTATCGCGCATGCATCCGAAAGAGTGCGCATCTCCCTGTGGCAACGTGCTGCCTCAGGGAGATCGCTGGAAACCAGTGAAACTTTAAAAACAGAAAAATGAAAAAATCATTAACATGTCCCCCTCATGTGAAAATGTCACACAAGATGGGACATGTTAATGAAATACACAAAAACTTTATAAGAATTTTGTAATTCCGATATCAAACCTCACCCTGCCACTTGATGAGGTTTGTAAAAGAATCACTTACCCATCTGCCCCTTGGGCCTGTGTTGCCAACCCAAAGTTTGCACGGGCGCCTCAAAATCCTGGTCAATCGGAGAGTTAATGACCTTAACAAGGCCTTTAATTAATGGAGGGCACGCATCCCACTGCATAGCACAGCCGCCGACCAAAATATCGCGATGCCATGCGCTGACATCGGGACGCTTGTGTGATGTCAACGTGTGACATTTTAAGCGCTGGCATGAGGACTCCGCCACCCGCACGCCAGCCAGATGATTCTGGCCAGTGTGTTTATTTTTCCCAAAGATTACTGATGAAATTAGTACTATGATAGATTTTTATTATTAGAGAGGTAAAGTCCAAAGACATAGTGAAACAATGTGAATTTGCATTCAAAGGGGAAAATATGTATAAAGGAGAGAAGGCTGTGTATAACAGCAGGCATTTTAAGATCTAACACAAGTGTGAAAAGCCTCCAGCATCTAAGCCTCAAGCTACTGTCTTCAAGCAACCGAAACTGAGAAAAACTCACTTTGAATTTGACTGCCCAGGGTGAGGGCTTTGCCTGGGTCTGTTTAAATCTCAGCAGGGTTTTTCGCCGAGTCTTCCCCACCTCCCACCAGCCCCCCTCCTCGCACCCCTCATCCCCATCCCCCCACACCACATAGGCAGTGCTGAAGCACATGTCACTACCGAATTCAAGGCACGCATCGCGAAATAAATACAAATTGTAAAATAGTTGTGACAGTTGTTTCAAGTTTCCCTCTGGGATTTGAACAGCTCATCATTTACCATCCACTGTGCCACAACAAGGGCACAATTCCAAAATTTGCACATGCCACAAATCTTAGAAGTGCAGTAAACTGTGAAGAAGATGGGGATAGGCTTCAGGAAGACAAGGACAGCCTGGTGCAATAGGTGGTCACGTGGCAGATGAAATATAATGGAGAGAAGTATGAAGTGATTCATTGTGTCTGGAAAAAAGAGGAGAGGCATAATTCTATAGGGGTGCAGGAATAGAGAGGCTCAGGGGTATATTTGCACAAATTATTTGAAATTGGCAGGGCAGGTTGAGAAAACTGTTGGAAAAAAAACACAGTATCCCAAGCTTTATAAATAGAGGCATTGAGAACAAAATCAGGAATTTATGACGAACCTTTAGAAAACATTAGTTTAGCCTCTATTAGAGTATTGTGTCCAATTCAGGGCACCCCGCTTTAGGAAGGATGCAAAGGTGTCAGAGTGGGCGCAGGAAAGATTTGCAAGAAAGTTTCAAAGAGTCAGGGAATTGGACAGATTGGAGACCCTGGGGCTGTTCACCCTAGAGCAGAGAGAGTTGAGAGAAGGTTTGATGTTCAAATCATGAGGGGGCCTAAACAAAATAGATAAACAGAAACTGTTTCCATTGGCCGAAGAGGCCCAGAGGACACAGATTTAAGGTAATCGGAAAAAGAATCAAAGGTGGCAGGAGGAATACCGTTTTACGCAGTAATTGGTTAGAACTGGGTCACCCCGGAACTCGCCCTCTAACAGCACTGTGGGTGTACCCACAGCACAGGTACTGCGGCAGTTCAAGAAGGCAGCTCACCACCACCTTCTCAAGAGCAATTAGGGATGGGCAATAAATGCTGGCCTAGCCAGCAATGCCACAACTCGTAAGCGAATAAAAAAAAACCTGGAATGCATTGACTGAAAGAGTGGTGGAGGCTGAATCAATAGTGGCTTTAAAAAGGAAGTTAGATAAGTACTTGAAGGCAAGGAATTTGCAGGGCAATGGGAAAAAGAGTGAAGAGTGGGATTAACTGGATTGCTCTTCTAGAGAGCTAGCATTGTCTCAACAGGCCGAATGGCCTCCTCATTCTGTGCTGTAACCAGAATATGAGCCTTCTCCCACTGTAGTTACCTCTTCTCACTCATCTGCTGTGTCCCTATGTTCATTTTCCCCTCATGTATGGATCCATTAAATGTGGCAACACTATCTGCTTCAGATGGCAGCAAGTTCCATATTCTTGCCACTCTTAATATAAATTCTTCTTAACTTATTTACTTGTACATTAGCGGTTATCTTATATTCACTCCCTCTTGTTCTGGGCTTAGCTACAAAGTGGGAAGCAATTGCTCCACATCCACCTTCTCAAAGCCCTTCATACTTCTGATAGCCTTCGTCTGGTTTCCTCAGTTTTATCTTTTGTAGAGAGAAGAATCCTAGCCTGTTCAAACTTTCTGATAATTGCATCCTCTCAATTTTGGCAACACACTTGTCAATGTTTTTTAATCCCTTTTCCTCCAGTGCTTGAATGTCCTTTTAGTAAAATGGAGGCTACAGTCCTACAAGTGCTGTCTAAGTTTTTATATAAATTTAATATTAGCTCCCTGCTTTCATATTCTCTTTTTCTAAAAATGAAACCCAATATTTTGATTTCACTTTTTATAGCCTATCAACATGTTGCTACTTTTAGCGATTCATGGGGAGATAGTGGTGTTGTGGTAGTGTCATGTGGTAGTAATCCAGAGGCTCAAGCTAATGCTCTGGGAACAAAGGTTCAAATTAAATTCAATTAATTAATAAAGATCTGCAATTGACAGCTAGTTTCTGAAATAGTGATTGATATAAAATGTGTTAAATTCCACCACTGAAGCGAAGCCAGCTCACTCATGTCCTTGAGGGACGGAAATCTGTCTTCCTTACCTGGTCTGTCCAGACCCACAGTAATGTGGTTGACTCTGAAATAGCCTAGCAAGTCACTAAGTACGGGGTCATTTAGGAATGAGTAACAAATGCTGCTCTTGCCAGCAATGTCCACATCCCATAAAAAAATAAAGAAAAAAAATGTATCTTCATTCTCAGATCTGTTTTCTCCTCCACCTTCCAGGGAGTAAGTTGCCTCGTTAATTCCCTTACCAAAAATGGACCATGTCACATGTTACTATATTACATTGCTTTTGTTACAGTAAATTATTTTTTCCTTTCACTGCTGTGTATCCACATATGGTTTGTGTTCTTCTCTTTGTGTACATAACCCTGTATCATCTTCTCAATGTGTACACAATGCTCCATGCTCTCCTGTTGCGCAATAGAAGTCTATCTCAATATTGAAAGTTCAATGAAAAGAAATGGTGAAAATAATATATCCAATTGGATGCAGATTTATCTTTTTTTAAAGCTATGCCTTTGAATTCAACCTCAGGCCCAGTGGTCCATTTTTGTAATGTCCATCGCAAGGGAACTAGGCTGCGGCCAGTTGACATCAGGCACCCTTGGGAACTTGGGTCAACTCCTGTGGCATTGCAAGAGTTGCAGATCTGTCTCCAGCTTAGCATTTCATAACTGCACAGCTTTCTCCTACACTGCTCCAAAGTTGTCTTCACTTCAGTGGTGATTTTTAACACATTTGCGACACATACTGCATTCATCTCTTCAATATTTTTGTCTTGATTCCACAACTTCCATGATGTTTCACAGATTTGGTGCCCGTAAATGATTCTTCCCTGTCAGTAAAGCTTTCTTTTCCTCAGTCTTCCCTTGGCTGTTGCACTGTCCTCCTTTGACATATGTACACCCAGCAATGAACACTTATATTTCATACCAATTTATTTACATTCCTTGAAGCCATGACTTGTATTTTGATTCTGATTTGCATGCGATTTTTCTTACGCTTGCAAAATGTGAACAATAACGCTTGACTTTACCCAACTTGTTTCTACAGTCTAACGGGGAAATATGAATTAAAATCTGTTTTAATCATCAGTGAATGCTAATGCCTGCTAATGAAGCTATAATGACACTTTTCCAGTAGCCATTTTAACCTAGAATGTTACAATGTATCCTATTGTTAGACTGTATTCCAAAATAGCATTCTTATCCCTGAATATTGAAAATCAGTTACCATTGAAATTAAAATTTGAATGGTATAATTTTCTTCTATTACCTTTTGCTAGGGTTGTTCTAGATGTTATTTGTCCCCAAAATATACAGTTTTACGCACCAACATGCACAATAATACCAATCAAAAAATATTAGTAAAGGGCTTATTTAAAAGTGCACTATTACAGACTCAACTACTCTTACAATTTGCTTTATTTCTGGTATTTGCAGGTTTATCAGTTATCAGAAGCAAAGAATTTTATAAGTAGATACCTATACATACTTAGGAACATAGAACAGGAATGGGCCTTTTAGTTGCTCGAGCCTGTTTCGCCATTCAATAAGATCATGGCGAACCTGTGACCTAACTTCATGTACCCATCTTTGCCCCATATCCCTAAATACATTTGGTTATCAAAAATCTATCGATCTCGGATTTAAAGTTAACAATTGATCTAGCATCAATGCTGTTTGTGAAAGGGAGTTCTAAACTTCTACTGCCATTTGCACATAGAAGGGTTTCCTAATTTCCCTCCAAAAAGGTCTGGCTTTTATTTTAAGACTATGCCTCCTACTCTTAGACTCACCAACCAGTATATAAACTGAGGCCTCTTCTGCCCTCTCAGGCGGATGTTCTTGTGAGTATCTGATTTCATAATTCGTCCATTTTTGAAAATAATTTTCATTTTAGGCACTAAATTTAAATGTAGATAAACTGAAACACTTGAGGAACTTGTAAACAGAACTGATGTAAATACGGTTAAAAGGGAAACCTGTGTTTATTTAATAAGGTCGGCGTTAGAAGTGAGAAAACTTAAACAGTGGATGACCCACCTTTGGGCTTTTGGTAGGGACAGAGGGTCTACTGTTAGTTAGTGAGGGGGGGTTTGGATTATTCATGTAGTTCCAAGATCAAAGAAGCTAAAGGCACCTTTGCGAGCAAGGAGGTTTCTTGGTGGAACCAGCGAGTCTGGAAAGAGGGCCATTAACTTTGCTAAAGATATAAACTATTCATGTGGATTGCAGCATCAAAGGGTTGTTTTGAAGGTAAAATTTATTTAATTTACCTTTCTCTTGGAGCATTCCTCAGCATGTTATATTGTTATGGGGATAGACTATATAAGGGAGGTACCGTTTTGTGTTGGGGCTTTTCTGTTAGTTTTTTTTTCAGAGAAAAACAAGCAGTTCAGCTTGGGAACAGGCAAAGACAGTTGCAGCTTTGGTCTTGTGTAGTTTGCTGCTCACGAGGGAACGAAAGTGATAAATGTTAGCCAGGCCTGAGCCTTAAGGGGACAAAATGCTAATTTTATCATTTGCCATATGGAATGAGGGTAGGTGTTGCACTCAGTTGGAGGCAGTGTTTGTGAGGGGAAAGATGCTGGAAGATTTGCCTCGCTTGGAGCTTGAGGAAGAAAGCTACAGTAACCCTGAGTGAAAGGCAGTCAACAGTCAGCTTGGCCATTTGGAACACTGAGGACCAAAGTGAATCCCGAGAGCTGTGTCACATTTAGTTTGATTCTAGAAGCAGAACTGAATGAACTCTCAAGATCTCGCAAAGTATAAGGGAATTCTCGGGTAGAATTAAGAAGTAAAAAGGGAACAGGATTTATACTCTAAGTCTTAACAAACTGTAGTGTTAAGTTACTAATGTTTTCCTTGTTTATTTTGTTTCTATCCCGTAAAGTTTGTTTTTGTTTAAAAACATGAAATTTTGTGGCGTAATTTCTTTCGGTTAATCACTGGGTGTTAAAATTTCTATTTAAACATTAACTGTCTCTGTGGAAATTGTAACAATTTAAGAGATCCCATGGCAATATTTCAAAGATGAGCAGGGGAATTCTCCCTTGCAGCTAGGCCAATATTTATTCCCCAATCAAAATCACTAAAAATGATCATCTGGCCTTTATCTCATTGCTATTTGTGGGACCTTAGTGTGCACAAATTGTCTATCACCTTTCCTTACGTGTTACAACAGTGCCTATTCATTAGAACTTCATTAACTGTAGAGCACTTATGAAAGGTGCTATATAAATGCAACTTATTTATTTCTTTGTATGTACCTATCTTTCCATTTCGCCACATTGTCTTGCATTATGCTTTGGAACTGGTGGGTTCGTAGCGCAATGAGACAGGCATGTTAGAAAGTTAATTATGAATGTGAATGGGGATTTTTTCACAAAGTGAATGCCCCAACCTAATATACAAAATTCAGGAACAATGTATTGATGAAAAATATCAATAAATTAATATTAAAATTCCTTTATGGCACTTATGGATCACACAGCAATAATATGTAACAAACTTCCTCTTTCTTGCTATCAAATAATAAGAGATTTCTGCACAGAAAGAGACCATTTAGCCAGCATACCAATCCTAGCTAGCTTCCCTGCCTGACCCATGTTTCCTCTATGCTCTTTAACATATTTCCTCTTTCAGTAAGTATCCAATTCCCTCTTAAATATCACAATTGTTATGCAGAATGCTGTAGTAGGAAGACGGAAAGAAGACATACATTGGGAATTGCATTGCAAATTGACCCAATCAGCTGCCACAACTTTGTCTGGAGATCAGCATGAACCCCTAGATAGACACACACATGCATGGGATTTCCAATGACCTTCTGTGGAATTTACAGCCCAGGAGAACCACCAGGGAAATTTCAAGCTTAAGATTTTGGTAGAGTCAAAGTTGGTCAGTTCACTGCTGTTACTAATTTTACATAACAACCAGGGTATGCTTATACAAAATAGCATTCTGTAAAATAGTATGGAAATGAAATTTGTTTATAGATAAAGGTAAACCCATAAATTTACATTATTGGAAGTGAATGTCAAATTGATATTTGGAAGAATTCCTTCAGTCAAATTGTTTTAAATCTGTGTGTTGGGCTAGTGAAGTCAAAAATATTAGGGATGTCCAAAATGCAGCTGAACACCATAATGGCAGATTTAGCATATTAAAAGGATGAGCTTCAAAGGATCAAGTGGTCTTTTCACACCCTTGACTTCACTTATATTGTTATTACTTCATTTTAAACAAGTTAATGACTGATTTAAAATTGTGCATAATTGAATTTTACTCGAATGCATTAACTCGTATGCTACCAAAGGAAATTATGCCCTTGGAAGTAATTACTTTTCATTTCCACCCATTTCCTTCCCTTCTTTAAGAATACAATTTTAATCTCTCATAACATTCCTAATGCAGAAGTTTTACATCAATGCTCCTGTTTAATATGAATTTCAAACAATATTTCATTTTCTTTTAGTCAAAACTATTAGGCATTTAATGAAAGCTTACCTGCCTCCTGTAAGCAATACATAATCTGATATTTTTAAATGGTATTTTAAACGTAGGGATTTGGCAAATAGAAATCATACGTTGTTCTTTGCAATTGTTGAAAACTTATGTGAATTAATTACTAACATTCCTACATCACATTTTACTTACAAATCTTATAAAGCTATAAGATTAATAGCCAGGACCGATTTGTAAAATGGCAATAAGCAAAACGAGGGGACTTCATCAAAGTTGGGAGAATGACTCCCTGGTTAGCTCATACCAACACTAATACAATTATTCACAAAATAACTAGAGATAGATTAACTGCAAGAACTTTATTGACCATTAGGAGATTATTACAAGTGAGAAATGTATCATTTCTCATTAGTGGGATACCCATCGGGTCTAAGATCTATGCCAATCTAAGGTGGTTTTCAGCTTTGTGTAACAAATTAGTTGTACATGATTCTTTCTATATTGATTGCATTTACTAAAATACATCCACTTTGTTCACAGGATATGATGTAGCCTGGGCACCATGTGTCTAACCGTAACTTACACCAGCTTTGTCTAGTTCTACAGTATGTCACATCACCTGTTTTGGCACTTTTCTGGGACACATTTGTTTTAACCCTAACACTGCTGAACTGCTGTAATACCTACTACAACTTCTCTTCAATGCATTTGGAAGCTTTAGTTGGTCACATATGCCAACTATGCCATGGTGCTCCTTCCCTGTGTCAAATTGGCAGTTTTTTAATAATTTACATTCTCTTACAATGAATACAGATCAATTTTATATTTTAAAGCATTGTTGAAATTTTATTTAACATTCAAGTCTGTACAAATTTCAGTAATGAGCTTCCTGTGTTGTTTTAGTTCATTTAGTAAACCAAATTAAGTAAAGCTTTTGCTCTTATGTCTGGGTCTATTGGATCACATGGACATAGCAACTATAAGTAAATCAGGTAGGAGGAGCACAAAACACTAACAAAGTTCACCTGACTGCACGTATTGCCTATGCTTAATGTAGTAATCTGATATGTAATATACCTTTAAGACAAGTGTTGTAATGTAAGATCACATGATCTTAATACCCAATAGCAGAGTAGTGTGGCTGCCTCTGTGGGAGAGTCTTGAGTTAGACACTGAAAAGTGAAGACAGGGTTTTGAGTTGTGAGCATATAAATGTAGCTGTTAAGTTTAGTTTGTAAATTAACAGCATGTGTTTTTTCTAACAATGATCTCCTGATATTCTCTGCCTCTGTACCAACTCGGTCACCCCAAAACAAGTGGGCAACCTGGATCCTTTAGCTCCAACAAACCAAAGGGCACTGGATCTAACACTTCATTACTCTGAAACTGTAGAAGTGAGCCTTCTTTTTGTACTTCTGCAGATCAAATGGTGATGGTTCTCCAATATGATATTAGATAGGATATTCCAGGATATGGACCCAGTTGCACTGAGGGAATGGGCAAGACAAGGTGGTGTGTGACTTAAAAGGGAACTTGGAGGTGATCACATTCATCCTTGGAGGCAGAGATTTTAGAGAAGTGGGGTAATGTTAGGTAGGTTACTCCTTCATTTTTGTTCCCTCCTCACTTGGCAGTGAATTCCTTCAGGACTGGGCTAACTCAGTGAATGATGATAGTAGATTAGTGATGGACATTGAAGACCCCCCCACCCCTTAATACTCTGCTTCCCATTGAGCTTCCTCCAAGTCCAACATGGAAGACTACATGGAGCGCACATGGAGATTTGTCAGTTAAGGGTGGTGATCAGCTGGAGGTTTGCTTGACATTGAATCTTAACGTTGAGGTCTCCCAGGGCAACCCTGACCCAACTATATACCCCTGGTGGAACTGTCCTGGGATTTGATGGCAGAGAGTAAGCCGCTAACTAATATATTCAACTGATAGTATTACCATCTAGGCTGTTGCTTGACTAGTCAGTTGGACAGCTCATCCCAATTTAGCCTTGAGTCTCCAGATGATATTGCGGAGGGCTTCACTGATACTAGGCTAAGAGTTCTATCAGTTTTTTTCCTCATTATTGAATGTTTACATTGATTGGCTTGCTAGGTCTCTTCAGAGGTAAGAGTTAACAACAAATTGTAGGACTGGAATGTAGGCTGGACTGGGTATAAGCAACAGACTCCCTTTTTCACAAGGATGCTGGTGAATCAGATTTTTATGGCAACCTGGTAACTTTTTGGTCATGTGTTTGTCCTGTTGCCCTTTAGTTAAATTCATTTTCACAATTTGTTCCGGTGGGACTTGAACTCATGACTTCTGGATTACCAGTTATGAACCACCATTACCATAAAGGTAACACCATTATGCAACTTACAGATTTTCTATTGGTTAATTTGAACTTCTGGCCAATTGGACAGGTTAAATTACAAGTTCCATCTGATTTTCTTATCATTTTAATATTCAGGTGATCCAACAGTCCTCAATGAAAGAACAAAATATCTGTCCAAATATTCGGGAGTGTTTTTGTATTTTCACAGGTCCCAGTTGATAAGATACAATGAATTGCTGCACCTCAATATACAGTCAGCCCTATCTCACAGCAGTAACAAATCATAAAATATTTTGGTTCTGATTTGTGTGGTTTAACTTTTCTTTAAATCTTATGACAACAGTTAATTTGATTCACCCTTTGTTTTCAATACAAATGACTAATCACAGGATTCATGAGAAAGGAAGTTATCTTTTTGCATGTACAAAACATGTTACTAATGGAGAAGCCATTATTCTATGGGGCTTTGAAGAATGAAAGGAAAGTTCATTGAAATGTATTAAATTCTTTTTTTATTCATTCAAGGGATGTGGGCTTCGATGGCTAGACCAACATTTATTGCCCATCCCTAACTGCCCTTGAGAAGGTGCTGGTGAGCTGCCTTCTTGAACTGCTACCATCCATGTGGTGTAGATACACCCACAGTGCTGATGGGGAAGGAGTTCTAGGGCTTTGACCCAACGAGAGCGAAGGAACGACGGTATATTTCCAAGTCAGGACAGTGTGTGACTAGGAAGATAGTTTGCAGGTTGTGGTGTTCCCTGCAAGTTCCCCTCCAAGCCAGATGACCTGAGATGCCGAGATATTTCCCTTGGCTGCAGTGTCTAGAGCTGGGATCATAGTCTCAGGATTAGAACTGAGATGAGAAGAAATTTCATCATTCAAAGGGTTGTGAAGCTTCAAAATTCTCCACCTTATGACTGTAGATGTTCTGTCATTGAATATATTCACTCCTGAGTCTGATCGATATCAGAAAAACAAGGAATGTGGCGATAGGTGGAGAAGTGGAGTTGAGATAGAAGTTCAGTCATGATCTGACTGAATTACGAAGTAGGCTCAAGGGGCCATATGGTCAACTCCTGCTCCAACTTCATATGTTCTGACGTCATAGATTGATTATAAATCTCAGGCAGGTACAGTCAAGGCAACGCACTGCATTAGCTGCCCAAACAATAATGTTACACAAACCGTGTTTTTTTTAACTGAATGTATTGTTTGCTCCTCTCTTCTCATTTTCTCCCTCCTCTCCTTAAAACCCTGGCATCTGCTGGACTATTATTCTGTGGGTGCTAGTACATGTTTTTCATCTACATACCTAAACAGCAAGTATTGGAAAACTATTCACGCACAAAGGGCATCACAGTCACGTGTGATCCTGTCCTCAGCCAATACACTTATGAAAGAAGCTTTGAGCAGGAAGCTTGGAAAACAACTCGAGTTTCATACCTTCACCAATGAAGGGACTGCATAACCTTCAGTTCAATATAAAGCAGGGAAGATGAACCATTTATCTGACACTAGAAAACGGCCACAGATACAAAGTGGTGATCATTGTACGTTTGTATAACCGTCTTGCACACAAATTTCTTTATAGGAATTATTATAGTCTTGTAAGTTGTTGGAGCTGTGGTAATGGTGCAAATTGTAAACTTTGATCTTGATTGGATAGCATCATTATTGATCTCTAGGACCCAGTCTGTTAACAAGAGGTGAGGAGGAAGAAACTCACTTGGACCGTAGCACAGAACAAGTGGTATCGAGTCTATTGAACCATATATGCCTCAGCCCACAGTTTAGTTCTATTAACTTGGATCTGAATATCGGGAGAGAGGCAGTCAATGCAATATTGCCAAAGGCAAGTTTCTATTCTAATGAATCTGCTTTAGACAGACTGGAAGAGCTCCATGGTCTGACAGACTTCAGTCATCTTAGAAAAGCAGCATCAATATGCTTTTGACTAAAATTCTTTGACTGTAAGACTAACCTTGCAATATGAATGAACATTCAGACTTCACACCTAATGTTCTTTTGCCCTGAGAGACCCATTCTAGGTGGCATCACAATCATTCACACTGTGCCATCTGAAGCTGGTGGATGGATTGTTAGCCTTGATTATGAACTATAACTGACTCCCCGCCATGTGAGTAAATAAAAACTCCTAATATTTATAAAATCACGAGTTTCATGATTATAGAAACTGTATACTATTCCTTTGTTCAAAGAAAGGTCTTGTCTCATGGTATGACATGATACAGAGTTCCTGAGAAATCTCTGACATATTTAGCAGAAGCACATGATGTTATTTTTGAAATATTTGACCCTTAGCGAGATAACTATTTCCACAAATAACACAGAAAAAATCTTCAAGTAACAAGCCTCTAAAAAAAATTGGCTCTGTCTTTTCCAATTGTGTTTGCCTTTGGGGTTTTGTGTAGTTCTGTTTTGTGCTGCCTTAATTATATGTGTCAGATTGTTCATATCATCAGCCCTTGGTTGTTTACCCATGTAATGTGATAGCCAGCTACCCTCATTAGCATATGCAATTATCAAATTATAAATAAATTCCACTGGTGTTTTATCCAAACATTAGAAGCATAAGGGCAAAGGTTGAGATTAGCATTCAAACATGTTGCAATTTGAGCACTATCATATCCTGACACCTGGTATTAAGGTACATGTCAATGCCAACATTAACCGCACTATGAGTGCATAAACTTGACATTGTGAAAACTTTTATGCTCAAGTAAAGCAAACCTGAAAAATTAGAAAGAAAAGCAAATGCCAGGAATCTAAAGTAAAAACAGAAAATGCTGGAAATATACAGCATCCTCATCAGGGTCAATAAGAAAGGAAAGACAAGTTAACGTTTCAGCTCTGACCCTTTGTCAGGCGGGAGTTGCTGTTATTTCCAACATTTTATGATTTGACCTAGAAACTAATGGTAGACCTCAAGCCCTTTGTAAAAGTCTAACATGAATGAAAAAGCCAGGAGCTTCCTTATCAGATGCTGCATCATCAAAAGCAAGGATAATCCTGGATGTCTGAATGAAACTGACTTTGAGATGCCATACAGCAATCTGGCAAATACATAACAAAAATTGGCAATGAGGATGGCTGAGAAAAATTTAACTCTACCAGCTCCAGAACCATTTCTTTCAACACCAGGAGATTCTCCCATGTTGTGGGACTGATGGATTCCTGGGTTCAAGACCTACTTGCCTGCACAGAGATAGACAGCCTGGCTGTAGCAGCAATCTGTAAGAAAGCAATACTTGTACATTGCTTTGGAACAAAAGACTAGTGAAAAATTGAGCAGCTCACAGAAGATAATTCTACGGTTGATATGTCAGTAGTGCTCTCGAAAAATATTTTGGGCCAAGGAACTGTGTGATGATCGAACAATATACATTCCATCAGAGATCCCAGTGAAATGGTGAGCCTATCAAACAATATATGGCAGCATTGCAGCAGTTGGCTTCTACGTGTAAATTTGGTGCACGAACCAGTGAACTAATTTATGACTAATTAATTGCAAAGAATTCAATTCCACGAATTAGGGAACATCACCTCATGGAGGATGACGATGTGACTTTGGAAAAAGCAATGGCCTTGGCAGTCCCAATCGAATCTCCCATGTTAGATTTAAAGAGGTTACACAGCAATTCTCAGGGTTGCGGACACAGCTTGCCCAAACAGCTCAAGTGCAAGGCTTATGGACAAAGAGACATCAGTGGTCTCATCAACACATGCCCCATCACAGTCAAAACCTTCAAGACTGTGCCCAAATTGTGTAAATGCTCATTGAGTCATAACGCTATGTCCAGCTTGAGGGGAAAATGTGCAACAGATGCTTCAAGAGGTATCGTTTTGAGAAGGTGTGTAGGTCATTGAAGAAGAATACTTCATTGGTTCGACACATGAAAGAGTCTCTTCCTGAGAGCAAAGCACAGAATACATATATCATCGCAAAAGGGAACTCATCTTTCAAACTGCTTGATCAAGTGACTGCACGTAAAATTATCAAAAGTAAGGACATACACAACAAATGCAAACATTGTGGAAAAGGATCTGCTCACAGAAAGGTGTACAGGAACCACAAAAAGACATATCAGTAGAGACACAATTCCTGTGTGAGATGTGTAAGGCTTTGTTTCAGACTCCCTTCTCCCTGTAGAGACATCTACTGATACACAGCAGTGAATGAACTTTCAAATGTGATCTATGTGAGAAAGCATTCGTGGTTCCCCTGTGCGTAAGATTCACAAAAAGACACACACTGGAGAGAAGGAGATTTGTCCATATTGTAGCCAGAAATTTTCCAGCAATGGAGCATTATGTGTGCACGTTTGCTAAGCACCCTGCCAGTGTCCCTACTGTGACACAGCTTTCAGCAAGAATGACGGATTAAAGATGCATATTTGAACATATACATGTGAAAAACCTTACCAATGCTCAGAATGTAACAAGGCTTTGTCGGAGATTAATCACACCAAGGCATCGTCAGTACGTAGAAACCCCGTTTATTGCTTGTGCACAAGGGGGACAGCACAATGTGAGCTACTGCACAATCCCGTAGCATAATAAATGCAGACTCATTAAAAGCATTTTTATAGCCAATCAGTAAGCTTACAACAAACCTATCCGTATATTTGCATAGTTAATCGACCAATCCATGTTCCAGTAAGGTTCCCTTTTCCTCCAGTCAGATGGTTTGGTGACTCAGTTGCTTATCACAACCCTGATTGCATTTGGGCTAACTTAATCAGAATAGAATGTCTCAACTGCTCATCCTGTGCGCAAGATTGTATTTATGTCAAGGTTGCAGCGTTTTTCTCTTAAGCCAAGGCGTACAATCGACTTCCCTTTAACCCTTCCTGCACCAAATAGGGTCCCTCAGTTGCCCAGGCCACCACAGCTTCAGTCAGAAGAGGAGTCCAGATGAACATATGAGGACAGTGATTATGAGAATACATTTCCATTTTCAATGAATGATGTTGGTCATTCACCTCATTAAGTTGATCAATGTCAAATTCATAGATATGATCACAGACTGAAGAGACCTTCATAATTCAAAGACTATTTCTGTACTTAGAGAAACCAAACAAACAAGAAATAATTTAATTCAAAGCAATGGCCCAGATTTTCATTCTGGGTCGGGTGTGCAGAGATGGGAGAATTCCCAGCTCTCTGAACCCAACCTTTAAAAATAGTGGCCCGCAGCTTTATTTTGGGGGGGGGGGTGGGGTGTGGGGTGGCGGGATGAGCGGTGAAGGCGCGGGCTGGATTAGAAGTTGAGCCTGTTGTCCCTGGAACAAGTGCAGAGGCTGCCAGGCGTGGAGGAGGGTTGGGCGAAGGTCTGCCACTGTACTCCGCCATCTTGTTGAATTTAGTTTTAAAAATTATTGAAACAAAAAGTTGCCCTCCAGCACTCACCCCTCATCCCCTCACACTCCCACATACTCCCCATGTCCTATCCATGTCAACCTCATGCCCCCACCCACCCCCATGGTCCCTCATGCCCTCATATCAACCCAGTCCCCTCTACCCGTTCCTCATGGTCTCTCATATACCCTATGCCCTATACACATCCCCATGGCCCTTTATAACCCCTATGCCATCTTAGTGACAACTCACACCAACCCAGGCCCCTGAACCACCACACTTTGCCCTTATCCCCTCTATGCCAAATCACCTAGTACCCAACATGGGCAAACATCAGAAGCCATGCTGACATAAAGCCAAGTGTTGTCATGATAATGAAGGAAAAAAGACCTTCATCATCATTCTTGAATGCTTTATTCAAAAAGTGCAAATGCATGCTATCTCTCTTACATATCAAAACTAGTAAACACCAACTAGCTGGCTTTAGTCCAATTAAGACACACTCACAGACTTCAACCAAATTGCATCCAGAAATATTGGGCTTTAAAAATAAGACATGAGTTTTTAAAAATGCACACAAGCCACTGGCTGGAATGCTGCAGGGTGACTCCCTAAGAGATAATGGAACTATTGCCAGACAAGGTACTTCTAAAGGCATCCAGAAACTAATTGTTCCCACCAGTAGAGACAATGGGACATAATGGGAGAAAGTATCATCTCATTGTCATGAAGCTATTAATGTATATAATATTATTGGAAAGTATTTTTCTTTTAAAATAGAGGTTTAGTCTGTGGGTGTATCTTAATTTGACTAAAGCCAGCTAGCCTGGGTGCTTTGATGTTTACTAGTTTTGATATGTAAGAGAGATATCATGCATTTGCACTTTTTGAATAGAGCATTCAAGAAGTTGGGTGAAAACTACCTATCTAGCAGATACCAAGCAATATATTTATATTGCTAATAAAATTAGTACTAAGGGGTTTTATTGTTAAAAGGTGGAGTTCAAAGAGGCTAGTGATACAATAAGAATTTACAATCAATGAGCGGTGCTAGGTATAACTTCAGCAGTTTTGTGTGTGCCAGGCAGAGGCAATATGAGATCAAAGGCAACTGTAAGCTTCCAACCATCTCCACAGGAACCAAAGTGAAAAAAATCTCATTTTGAATTTGTAAGGTGAAAATGCTTTGCCTGGTGTTTGGTTAAGTCTATGGGTTGCTATTGCCTTAGTGGAGATTAGTTTGGGAATTTGTTAAGTTACGATAGTAGCACTTTGTAGCCATGTATCTATGTTTAATGTGTTGTAACTTAATAAAACATTTAATCTAGTTTAATATAAAACCTCACGAGAACTGATGGCCTGATTCCTGAATTTAGAGTTGCATCTCAAACATAATGCTTAAAATTATAGGTTATGACCTATAATTTTCCCTCTGGGATTTTTAAATAACTCAGCTTTACCAACTGCATCTGTCATAACACTCATCAAGAAATCTTGTGGGCAATGCCCAAACGGATTTGCGAATTTGCTTCCCACTTAGAATATACAAAGGAGGGGTTAAAAGTGAACTGAAAAACTGCCCGAGTGTCTGTTGGTGGGTGTTCTGACAGAGAGCAAGTGCTGCAAGTTTGACTCACAAGTAACAGCTACACACAATACCCCTGCAAATTGCCATTTTGTAGGTATCCTGATTTCTTTCCCTCTCTACCAGATTCAACACTACTGGAATCCCAAATCTGACTATACGTCTATCGGAGTCAAATCCAATGGAACCCTGAATCTGATTATTCTTCTACCGGAATCAGTTCTACTGGAACTTCGAAACCAACTATTCATCTACCGGAGTCAATTCTATTGGAATCTCGAATTGCAATGGCTGCAACACTTAATCACCTACTCTCCATGAGTCAAGAGCTGTTCCGTATACCCTTTTAAAAATATCTATATATTCACTTCCTTCAAACTAAATTCTTACTTTTAACCTGTATGACTGTATATGCATGTGTTTTATCTGTTCTTGCCTTTAGTAGTTAATAAACTTACTCTTAGCTTTAACTCAAGAAAGTCTGATCAAATTGGTTCCTTCAAAACTGGGAAAAATGGTATCCGTGAAAGGGGTCCTTTTTAGAGTAAACCTTGTTGTGACCAACAGAAGGGGCGGGCACTGAGTAAACACAGGGAGCCAGTTCATCCCTCCTCACCTGGGGCATAACAAGTAAGGGGTGTCCCAGCCAGATGGTGACAAATTGAGGGGTCTCACCTGGATCAACAACTTTGGGGAATATCACCTGGGGGGTGGGTCATACAGTGCCCATTGATGACCTCAATATTTTAAACAAAAGCACACTCTCATTGATTGAAAAAAATCAATACATAGAAATTCCTTCAACTAATCTCTTACAAAAACAAACATTTCTATTCTAAAACCACTGTCAATCAAACTGCTCACTTAACAGGCATCCCACTGTGATAATGTTAGTTTGTAAATTCAGTCATTGCAGCACAAATCCTACAATGAAATATCAAGCACTGATATTTATTGAACACCAGACTTGTTTAAAAAAAATTAAATCCATTGACAGCTTTGACAGTTCCAATGAGTTTTGACAGTTCATTGACAGATTTGACAGTTCTTTGACAGCATTGACAGTCCCAATGAGCTTATGCACTTTTTATGCACAATCATGTTTACTTTTAACAATCTCGAAGGGTGCTTTACCTACCCCAAAGTGTGCCTTATCTCTCCAAAAGATTTCTCAGGACCTTATTTAAAGGGTTACCTTACCTCTTCAAAGGGGTAGCCTAGCTATCCAAACAAATGCACCAAGTTCAGACCAACTTTTACCTGGCCTAATCCACGCCGGGTTTCACACTCCTGGGCTATCAAAACCCCAATTTAGTGGAGGCAGTTGCTGATTTGAATGGCTAACTGCCTCTATAAAATGCACATGTGAACACCCCTCCTGACTCTAGTCCCAGCCTCGCAAAAATAAGAAATGCTATGTTCAGTGGTGGGACTTAAGATTTTAGGCTATTTCTGCTATCTTCGCTATGATAGAGTCTTTCTGTCATAGTGAAAATCTGAGCCAGTATCTTTAGTTAAAAGGGGGAGAAGATGTAGTGTTCAACTGTTTGATTGATCTGTGTTTGATTACGTTATTCAGTTTTCTGATCTGTGTTAACCAGATCTGATTGCTATAGCCTATGGGGGAAGCTAGAGAGTGAAGAAATCTGAGAAATTTCCAGAAGGTATCTGGGCTATGGGCTAAGACCATGGGCAGAGATTTTCCCTCATCGGGTGGGTGCATGCCCGACCCGAACAGGAATAAAATACTGCGTGATGATGTTGGGTGAGCATCCTGACATCATTGCGCACCCTCTGATATTTCGCTTGGTGGGTGGGCGCGAGAGTAAGCAGCACACCCACTGACAATTAAGAGGCATGTTAAGGTCCTTATTCAATTAATTAAATCAAATTTTTCACAGCCCGTCAAACCATTCGGTTAGCAGCCAAGTGACCTTTGCATTTTTTGCAAAACCTCAACCAGTGATTTAAAAAAAATTAAAAAGCTCATTTTTAGCATGTCCCCGCTCACGTGACATAGTCACCTGAGGGGATATCTTTTCCTTATTTTTCCGTCCTTTATTTTTAACGTTAAAAATCTTCAGCCCCCTGAGGCGGTTCTGTGCCTTCAGGGATCTTTCATCGACTGCACCCGCATGCATGTGCTGACTTCAGTGCTCACCCTCCACCCCCCTACCCATGCCGCAACCCCCCCCCCAACCCCCCCCATCCCCCCCACCCCCACCCCTCCCCCAAGGCGGCGCTGAGAGTTTCAGCATGCAATTCACGCTGGCTTGGCCCAATCGTGAGAGGTGGATTGTTGCATGGCCGCTTCTGGACCTGCCCAGCCAACGAGGGAAAAATCTTCCTCCATGAGTGTATGGAAAATCCTGTAATTTCTGAGACGTTTTGAAATATTGTAAATAAACCTGTAGTATCTCTGCATTATTCTGAGATAAATTTGATATATAAGATATACATCAACTCAGCGAAAACGCAATACCTGTCACTTATCAGCAAAAGTCTGGATTTTGTCCAGGGCTTGCTGAATGTACGCATGGACTGCTGCATTAGTTGACGATTTGTGAATAGATTTGGACACTGTGCAATTATTAGCAAATGTCCCCACTTCTGACCTTATGATGGGAGGGAATGTCATTGACAATGGTTGGGCCCAGGAGACTGATCTGAAGAATCCCTACAATGATGTCCCAGGAAGGAGATGTTTTTCCTCGTACAGCCACAACTATATTCCTTTTTGGTAGGCATGACACCAGTCAGTGGAGGATCTCCCCTGATTCCCATTGACCTCTCGGTGTAACACTCAGTCAAATGTTTACAAGGACAGTCGCTCTCACCACGCCTTTGGAATTTAGCTCTTTTGTCCATGTTTGGACTAAGATTGTAATAAGGGCAGGAGCCGTGTGGTCAGTTATTGTCAAATAAGTGCCTCTTCATTACACTGATAATGATGCCTTCCATCATTTTTTGATGATCAAGAGTAGATTGAGGGGGTGGTAATTGACCAGATTGTATTCATCCTTTTTTTGTGGATGGAACATTCCTGGGCAATTCTGCACTTTGATGGGTAGATGCCAATGTTGTAACTGTTCTGAAGCAACTTGACTGAGGTTCGACTAATTCTAGAACACAAGTCTTCAGCACTACAGCTGAGATGTTGTTGGGGACCATAGTTTTTTCTGTATCCAATGTGCTAATCTGTTTCTTGATAATCACACGGATGGAATCAAATTTTCTGAAGACTGACATTTGTGTTGGTGGGGACCTCAGGAGAAAACCGGGACAGATCATCCACTCAACAATACTGGCAGAAGATGGCTGAAAATGTTTCATCCTTGTCTTTTTTACTCATGTGTTGGACTCTGCCATCATTGTGGATGGGGATTTCATAAAGCCTCCTCCTCCTGTGTCTTGTTTAATTATCCACCACAATCAATTACTGGATGTGGCAGGACTGCAGAAATATGATCTGATCCATTAGTTGTGGGATCACTAGATATGTCTCTGGCATATTGCTGCAGCTATTTAGCATGCATGTTGCTCTGTGGTAGTTTCACTGAGTTGACACCTATTTTCAGTCATGAAATACCCTCCTACACCCCCTCAATGAACCAAAGTTGTTTGCCTGGCTTGATGGTAATGGTAGAGTGAGGCATACATCATGCCATGAGGTTACAGATTGTGATGGAGTACAATTCTACTGGTGTCCCGCAGTGCCTCATGGATGCCCAGTTCTGAGCTACTAATCTGTTCTGAATCTAGCATCCACTTAGCATGGGGGTGGTGCCACATAACATAATGGAGGATTTTTTTAGTGTGAAGGTGGGACTTCACCTCACTGTGCATTGCTCATTCCTACCAATACAACTATTGACACATGAATCTGCAACAGGTAGATTGGTAAGGACAGGGTCAAGTAGGTTTTTCCCTTGTCTTGGCTCTCTCACCCCTGCTGCAAGCCCAGTCTGACAGATAAATTTTTTAAGTCAGCACGGTCAGTAGTAGTAGCTATCAAGCCCCTCTTTTTGATGGGCATGGAAGTTCCCCACCAAGAGTACATTCTACTGCATAAATAATTTTATTAAGAATTGCTTGTTGTTATGAACACCAGTTCCTTATCTGTATGGATATTGATTAATATGAACACAAATTCTGTCAATGTCTTAATCATAAACTTCATGAGAAAAAAGATTCAAACATTTCAAAAAAAGAACAAATAGAATAACTTTTTGAACACATTGAAGTCATAGCCAAAGATAATTCTTTGTTAAGTAGCTCAGCTACATGAACATAGTTGTTTTATTTATTAACTAATATGCAAGTAAAACACAAAGTGACCTCAGAAGACTCTGCAATCTCAAAGTGTTGGTGAAACTGAGAAGCAACCAGATAACTTCCAATCATAATGCTTTTTTACATAACTAAAGCAACCAGGTTAGCATGACATTTCCTTCCATTGAGAACTGAAAGTAAATGATACTCCTCTTGTCTTAAAATGCCTTTGAAAACTAGTCAACAGCCTATTGCATTGAAGGACTTAAATTGAAATCTGGGTGGTGGGGGATAGTCTTACATGGAAATGGATTATATCCCATAACCATGGTGACCACTATACACCAGAAGCAGAACTGGGCTAGCTATACTAATTAAACTAGGGCAAAGGCTCATGAATCTTCAAAATCTCTTCATCACCAAAGGCTAACATTAGGAATGTGATGGAACAATCACTACTCACCTGGGTGGGTACTTCTGCAGCAAGACACAAGAAAAGCTCAATACCATCCAGCATGGAGCAGTTTGCTTGATTGACATCTCTGTCGCTGTACATAATATGCACACTCTCCATCATCAGCACACTGTGATTGTAGGTATATACAATCTACTGGATGCATTGCAGCTAACTCACCAATGCTACTTAACAGTACCTCCCCTAGAAGAGCAGCAATATTGTGGGAATGGCATCGCCTCCCCATTCCTCTTCAAGTCACATACCATCATGACTTGGACATGCATGACTGCTTCTTCATCATCACTGGATTAATATCCAGGAATTTCCTACCTAATACCATTGTGGGAAATAATCACCACCATAAAGCCTTGGTGAGGCCTCACCTGGAGCATTGTGTGCAGTTTTGGTCTCCTTACCTAAGGAAAGATATACTTGCCATTGAAGGAATGCAACAAAGGTTCACTAAATTAATACAGAGATAAAAACAAAAAACTGTGGATGCTGGAAATCCAAAACAAAAACAGAAATACCTGGAAAAACTCAGCAGGTCTGGCAGCATCGGCGGAGAAGAACAAAGTTGACGTTTCGAGGCCTCATGACCCTTCAACAGAACTAATTAGAAATAGGAAAGGGGTGAAATATAAGCTGGTTTAAGGGGGAGGGGGGGAAGAAGGGGGGGTGGTTGTTGGGACGAACAAGCAGTGATAGGAGCAGATAACCAAAAGATGTTACAGATAAAAGAACAAAGAGATGTTGAAGGTGGTGATATTATCTAAAAGAATGTGCTAATTAAGATTGGAGAGCAGGATGAGCAAGTTAGCTCTAGTGGGGGTGGGGTGAAATAAACCATGGGTGGAATAAAATAATGGAAATAGGTGGGAAAAGAAAAATCTATATAAATTATTGGAAAAAACAAAAGGGAGGGGGAAGAAACGGAAAGGGGGTGGGGATGGAGGAGGGAGTTCAAGATCTGAAGTTGTTGAACTCAATATTCAGTCTGGAAGGCTGTAAAGTGCCTAGTCGGAAGTTGAGGTGCTGTTCCTCCAGTTTGCGTTGAGCTTCACTGGAACAATGCAGCAGGCCAAGGACAGACATGTGGGCAAAAGACTCGAAACGTCAAGTTTGTTCTTCTCCACCGATGCTGCCAGACCTGCTGAGTTTTTACAGGTATTTCTGTTTTTGTTTCACTAAATTAATTCCTGGGATGGAGGGATTGTCCCATGAGAAACAATAAAATAGACCGTGTCTTTATTCTCTAAAGTTTAGAAGAATGTGAGGTGATCTTATTCAAACATACATAATTCTTATGCGGCTCCACGCGATAGATGCAGGAAGGATGTTTCCCCTGGCTGATGTGTCTACGATCAGGGGATTCAGTCTCAGAGTAAGGGCCAGGCAATTTAGGACTGAGATGAGAAGGAATTTCTTCACTCAAAGGGTGGTAAATCTTTGGAATTCTCTACCCCAGAGGGTTGTGGAGGCTCAATCATTGAGTATGTTCAAGACTGAGAGCGATAGATTTCTACATGTTAAAAACATTAAGGGATAGCGCAGGAACATGGTGTTGAAGTAGAAAATCAGCCATCACCTCACTGAATGGTGAAGTGGGCTCAAAGGGCTGAATGGTCTACTCCTGCTCCTATCCCTTATGTTCTCTTATGTTCTAAGAACTACAATGGTTTAAGGGAAAGGCCCACCAGTTCTTTCTCAGGGCAACTAGGGATGGACAATGAACATAATCTTGATGATATTGCTGTCAGCCTGAGATCAAATTAAATAAAAGCTGTCTTGCATGAATTTTTATATATCAGTCTTTGACTGAAAACTCACATTAACACTGTCACCAAACTTGCAAGAGAAATGATAGGTCAGAAAATTCTGGAATTATGAAATAACAGATGGACCAGCAACTAAAAACTGATATAAAAGCAAAAAACTGTGGATGCTGGAAATCCAAAACAAAAACAAAAAATACCTGGAGAAGAGCAAAACTTCTTCAAGGTAGGCATTCCTTGAAGAGAAGTGGCAGTCAATTAAACACCAAGACAATTAAAAACAATTAAAAACTGCGGATGCTGGAAATCCAAAACAATAACTGATGCTGCCAGACCTGTTGCATTTTTTCAGCATTTTCTGTTTTTATTTCAGATTTCCGGCATCCGCAGTATTTTGCTTTTAATCAAAAACTGATAACAGGTTAATGTTTTGTTTGTGGCTGGCAGAATTTATCATTTCCCATTTTTGCCTCATAATAATAAATGACTCAATTCAATCTTAACTTGCTCGTGCATTCAAAATTCATGAAGAGAATTCTTTCAATTCTAAAATCTAGCTTATTAGCGATCATCTTTTTTCACCAGGAATACTTTTTTCCAAAAGGAGCAAGACCTTCCAATTAAAACAAGCCAGACTCTGTCCTTCACATTTAGCTTATAGAAATGGTAATTATTTATATTGTTTGCTGATAAGATGACTAAACCATGGTCATAGAATTATAAACTATCGCAGCACAGAAATAGTCTGGATGGGGAAGGCATCCTACGTTACCGAGGAGTGGAAGGGTAAAAATTGCAGAGGCTCTGCAATTGCGATCTTTCAATCTTCCCTAGATATGGAACGGTGCCCGAGGATTGGATGATTGCAAATGTTACATCCAGTTCAAATAAGGGGAGAGGGATAAACCTGCCACCTTTAGGCCAGTCAGACTAACACCAGTTGTGGGCATACTTATGGAGACCCATATAACAGAGGTTATTTCCCACACCAGCTGTCTTCGTGGTATAATTGCTGGGTTACTTTGGTTACCCACCGTCCAGGATTGTCCTGGAGTTATCAATCAATCCCTAGGACACTTTTACGAGCAAGCTAAGAGAAAAAAAACAGTTCGGGGGCGTTAATAATAGCTATGAGTTTCTAGTTTGTTTTCTTGCATCCATTGCATTTGCTGGCTGGAGGTGGGAGAATAGGCTGTTTGACTTTGATTGTGAAAATCTTCCATTCGGGTATTGGATAATGAAGTCTTGAGAACTGAGGACGACCAGGTTGGGTGAACAATGGTGGTGGTGCGGTGGCAAGTTGATTAAAGGCAGGAGGTCATCTGATGTAACCTGCAAAAACATATCAAACCAGAACTTCCCATCAGGGAAAATTAAAATTGTTTTCTTTCAATAAATAGCCATTTTAAGGAATCAGAGGAATTTAGAGGGGAGATCTGTTTTTTGGGCAAAGTAAGTAACAAGAACCAGTGCAATGTGGAATAATTGTTCCTTTTTTTGATGCGATGTGAGCATTGCTGGCAAGATTGATGCTCATCCCTCATTACCCTTGAACTGAGTGGCTTTACTAGGGCATTTCAGAGGGCAGTTAAGAATCCACTACATTGATCTGGATCTGGAGTCACATGTAGGCCAGACCAGGTAAGGATGTCAGATTTATTGCTTTAAAGTTGTCAAAAATCATCCAATCAGTTATTGGATAGTGAAGTATTGGGAATTGAGGATGAATATGTTGGATGACCAATGGTGGGAGTGTGGTGGCACATTGATGAATGCTCAGTTTGGGTTCTGCCAGGGCCACTTGCTCCTGATCTCATTTAGCCTTGTTCTAAACATGGAGAAAAGAGCTGTACTCATGAGGTGAGGTGTGAGTGACTGCCCTTGACATCAAGAAATTATTTGACCAAGTGTGGCATCAAGGAGCCCTAGTAAAATTGAAGTCAATAGGAATCAGGGAGAAAATGCTGCAGTGGTTGGAGTCATACTCAGCACAAAGAAAGATGGTTGTGGTTGTTGGATCAGTCTTGGGACATCACTGTGGGTATTCCTCAGGGTAGTGTTTTAGGCCCATCCATCTTCAGCTGCTTCATCAATGGCCTTCCCTCCATTATAAGGCCAAAAGTGGGGATGTTCGCTGATGATTGCACAATGTTCAGCACAATTCGTGACTCCTCAGATACAGAAGCAGTTCATGCCCACATGCAGCAAGACCTGGACAATATCCAAGCTTGGGCCGATAAGTGGCAAATAACATTTGCGTCACTCAAGTGCCCGGCAATGACCATCTCCAACAAGACAGAATCTAACCATCATCCCCTTACATTCAATGGCATTACCACCATTGAATCCCCCACTATCAACATCCTGGGGGTTATACCATTGAATGGTAACTGAACTGGGCTAGCCATATAAATACTGTGACTATAAGGACAGGTCAGAGGCTAGGAATCCTGCAGTGAGTAACTTACAACCTGACTCCCCAAAGCCTGTCTGTCTGCCATCAATAAGGCCCAAGTCAGGAGTGTGATGGAATACTCTCCATTTGCTGGATGAGTACAGCTCCAACAACACTCAAGAAGCTCGACACCATCTAGTACAAAGCAACCCACTTGTTTGGCATCCCATCCCGTACTTTAAACATTACTCCATCCACCACTGATGCACAGTGTGAGCAGTGCACGCCATCTACAAAATGCACTGCAGCAATTCACCAAGACTCCTTTGACAGCACCTTCCAAACCCACGACCTCTACCACCTGGAAGGACAAGGGAGGCAGATGCATGGAAACATCGCCACCTGCACGTTCCCCTCCAAGCCGCTCATCATCCTGACTTGGAACTATATCATCATTCCTTCACTCTTGCTGGATCAAAATCATGGAGCTCCCTCCCTAAAAACATCGTGACTGTACCTACATCACATGGACTGCAGCAGTTCAAGAAGGTGGCTCACCGCCACCTTCTGACGGGCATTGGGGATGGAAAATAAATGCTGGACCAGCCAGCGATGCCCACATCCCGTGAACGAACAGTAAGTGGACGTTAGTAAACCAGATGAGCTTTTGTGACAATCGATGATGGTTTCATGGTTACTGATTCTTAAACTAAGGGCAGGATTTTCAGGTCATCGGGCAGGGGCGCAGTGGGCGGGGCACAGTGGGCGGGCCCAGGCACGGCCAGGAAACGGTCCCCCGCCTGCGGTTGCCCCCCCCCACGTTGCGATTTCACGCTGGCCGGCCAATTATCAGCCGGCACGCTGAGAAGCTCAGGGCTGCAGGGGTGGAGGGACAGGAGGAGTGCGAGCACAAAAGTCTGCGCATGCATGGGGGAGTGTGGACTGAGAGCTCCCTGAAGGCAGGGGGGGCTGAAGAATTGTCAAATCAAGAACAAAGGTTTTGAGAATGTGAGAAACACGATCCCGGATAGGACTCACTCACACGAGAAAGGGCACAGCAAAAATGAACAACATTGTAAATTTTTAAAGCAAATTCATGCTGGAAACCTCATCCCGCCCGTCGATAGGTTTTCCAAAGGCCACCAGGCCAATACGCCCACCCGCCAACCGACAATCTTAACCGTTGGCAGGCGCGCTGCTGACTCTCATGTGCGTCAGCTGACCAAAATATTGCGCAAGTGCGTGATGACGTGACGCTCGCCCGATCGGGTCGGGTGCGTGTCTGCCTGCGGGACATAAAACTCTGCCCTAGATTTCAGCTTTCATTAACTAAACCTCACCAGCTCCGTGAACCCCTAACCCCAGTGAGCTAGCCTGGGTCACTGCATTACTAGCTTCGTGACATTACCACTGGGCCACTGTCTCCCGCACAAATAGTGACCCAACTGATTAGCAGAAACCCCTGGGAACAGGAACAGTGGTGTTCCAGGGCCAGCTCTAAAGTGGGCTTCTGCTGGCCTTGTATCAGGAGGCTATGCACTTGACAAGTAGGAAAGAGAGTTCACCAATGCTGTGTTCAGCAATATGTTTATGCATTTGATAAAGGTTCAATTATCTATCTTTGTACAGTATTAAAAGTGAATGATAAGACCTATTAATCACTTCAACAGGTGCCGTAACTTCTGCCAGTACCTGCTGCATCCTTGTTAGCCCTCATACAAGTGATTGCATTACACTCACTGATTCATAGCTAATGAAAGAACAAAGCAATGGACCCTTGGGGAGTCTGCAAGAGCGATGCAACTTGTCAGCTGAGAAAAATCAAATTTACAGAAAAATGTTGTTACTGCAAATAATAAATTGCCAAGGCTGTTAATAAAAAGTTGGTGTTTTTACTGCACCATTAGGTACCACACCCTCTTCTTGCTCTAAAACTGGGACTGGATTTCAAATGTAGACCACCAAACTACTGCGAACATTAATGGGGCAGGCACAGAAGAAAAATATTGCCCATTAACTAAGTCAAGCTGTATATTAGTTTGGATTTAGCAATAAAAATGACAACATTATTTACAAACTCTGGACACAAACATAGAATAATATTTAGGCTCATTTTCACCCCAAACACATTTAACGAACACGCATATAGGAGATTAAAGGTGCAAATGCAAATTATACATGGCCTGAAATGTGAACAGAAAATTCTGTAAAGCACAGAAGGAGCAAAATGGGTTAATAATCTGGGTGCGATCCTTCAACCGAACTCATCTAAAAGGAAAACAGAAGAAGGTTCACAGTCTGTCAGTCAACATGAAGAGTTACATCCAAACTAAATAGTGTCAGCCTTAATAAACCATTAAATGGTGCAGAGTGGGAGGAATGTTATATGCTTTGCTTAAGCTACTCTGTGATGAAGAAAGGAAGTTATCAACCATGGTTCATGTAGTCCTGGTGGAAAATGCACCTAGGTGAATATCCAGTTCTGTTGTGATCCTCATCCATGATAAAAAGCCCCTCAGCATTCACTATTAAAGCTGGTACATGATAAATGGTCACTCGCGTGAAGTAAAGGAGAGCAGCTGGCAACTTATTTGGAACTACACCGCAGTTTGAGTTAGGGTCATAAGGAGAGGAGGACAGGGCAGTTGGGGGAAAGGGGTAGGAAAAACATGAAGGGGTTAAGAGAAACTTTTCTTTTATTCATTCACGGGATGTGGGCTTTGCTGGTTGGTCCAGCATTTATTGCCCATCCTGGGTTGCCCTTGAATAGGTGGTGGTGCCTTCTTGAACTGCTGCAGTCCATGTGGTATAGGTACACCCACAGTGCTGTTAGGAAGGGAGTTCCAGGATTTTGTCCCAGAACGAACGGCAATATATTTCCAAGTCAGAATGGTGAGTGACTTGGAGGGGAACTTCCAGATGATGGTGTTCCCATCTATCTACTGCCCTCAGCCTTCTAGATGGTAGTAGTCATGGGTTTGGAAGATACAGTCTAAGGATCCTTGGTGAATTACTGCAGTGCATTTTGTAGAGGGTACACAATGCTGCTACTGTGTGTCAGTGGTGGAGGGAGTGAATGATTGTGGATGGGGTGCCAATCAAGCAGGCTGCCTTGTCCTGTATGGTGGTCACTCCTACTGACACTGTCATGCAGCAATTTCCTTTGGGATTTGGCCAGCTGTGGTGCCGTTGTCATTCCTGGTGCCTAGGTCAATGCCGGGTGGCCCGTCCGGTTTCATTCTTTTCTTGGAGCTTTGTAACAGTTTGCTAAGCAATTTCAGAGATTAATTAGGACTGTGTTTGGAATCACATGTCGGCCAGGCCAGGTAAGGATGACAGATTTCCTTCCCTAAAGGGCATGAGTGAACCAGATGGGTTTTTACAACAATCGGCAATGGTCATTATTAGACTTTTAATTCCAGATTTTTTCCACCATCTGCTGTGGCGAGATTCCAACTCAGGTCCTCAGCATTACCCTGGATCTCTGGATTACTAGTTCAGTGACAATTCCACTACACCATCACCTCCCCTAAGAAAAACTTGCTTTCTTGGTTTCATTTCTGTTGCCAGTTGTAGTGATTGTGAATCATCTGTGCGAACTCATGCTTTACATCTGACATGGCTTGATGTTTATTGCTATAGAAATGGTATATTCATTGACCGGCGTCCTTATTTATCTGAATCAGGTGCAACTTTCCTCATGAGCTCAACTTGCTGTTTAGGATCCACTATTCCTTTTTGTACAATTCTTCAATTTTTTTCCCCCAGTTCTTTAATTTAGTTGGGCAGGCAGTATGTCAATAATCCTATATCTTATCTTCTCTCACAAATATCGCCCTGTTAGAAAATTGAATTTGAGTGAGGTGACTGAGTACCAAAGGCACAACATAATCAAATAGCCTTACAGATAAAATGCTATGCTGTGTCATGTGATGATTGTAGAACAGTCAACATGAAACGTGAAATATAACTCATCCATAATGTTACAGTTAAATCGGCGATGATCCCAAGTCAAAGGAGTCAGCAGTGAGGAAGTAATAATCCAATAAATGACATCATAAGGTTATAGAATAGAATGATGCAGAACAAGCAGAGCAGAATCAGGCTGTTTGGCCTAACAAGTCTATCCTGATGTTTGTGCTCCACATGAGCCTCCTCCCACTCTGTTTAATTCCTCTCATCCTATCAACTTTTCATTCTATTCCTTTCGCTCTCATGTACGTGTGCAGCTTCATCTGATATGCATCCATGCTATTTGTCTTAATCACTCCGTGTGGTAGCAAGCTCCATTTTCCATTTATCTCTGAATGAATAAGTTTTCCTGAACTCTAACTAGATTTATTCATGACTAATGTATGTGAAATCAATAGAAATATGAAAAAGAGAGGTGCAAACTTAAATAAAACAAAGAAGATAAGAGGTAGGATGATTGACAAATTGCCTGCCCAACTAAATTAAAGAATTGGGAAAAAAATTGAACAATTGTACAAAACGGAATAGTGGAGCCAAAACAGTTGAACCTGCAACTATATTTCCAGATATGTCAAGGTAGCAGGCCTAGAAAGCTGTGTTTCAGGTTTTGGAGGGTAAGCTTAGGATAGCAGAAGGTATATCATAGTGGCCAGAAGGCACATCATTATATATAGGGAATAGGTTACCAGGAAGAATATTGAACGTTCAAGAACTAATTCAATGCTGCAATGTTTAGATGGGATGAAAACTAGGCCAGCATGTATTGTCCATCCGTACTTGCACTTGAAAAGGTGGTGGTGAGCTGCCTTCTTGAACCACTATAGTCCATGTGGTGTAGGTACACCCACAGTGCTGTTAGGAAGAGTGTTCCACGATTTTGACCCAGTGACAGTGAAGGAACGGTGATATATTTCCAAGTCAGGATGATGAGTGACTTGGGAACTTGCAGGTGGTGACGTTCCCATCTATCTTCTAAATGTTAGTGGTTGTGGGTTTGGAAGGTGCTGTCGAAGGAGCCTTGGTGAATTCCTACAGTGCATCTTGTAGATGGTACACACTGCTGCTACTGTGTGTTGGTGGTGGAGGGAGTGAATGTTTGTGGATGTAGTGCCCATCAAGTGGGCTGCTTTGTCCTGGATGGTGTCAAGCTTCTTGAGTGTTGTGGGAGCTGCACTCATCCGGGCAAGTGAGGAGTATTCCATCACACTCCTGACTTGTGCCTTGTAGATCGTGGACAGGCTTCGGGGAGTCAGGAGGTGAGTTACTTGTCGCACAATTCCTTGCCCCTGACCTGCACTTGTAGCCATAGTATTTATATCGCAATTCCAGTTCAGTCCCTGATCAATGATAACCCCCAAGGATGTTGACAGTGGGGGATTCAGTGATAGCAATGCCATTGAACATTAAGGGGTGATGGTTGGATTCTCTCTTGCTGGAGATGGTCATTGCCTGATACTTGTGTGGTATGAATGTTACTTGCCACTTGTCAGACCTAGCCTTGATATTATCCAGGTCTTGCTGCATTTGGACATGGACTAGTTCGGTATCCGAGGAGTTGTGAATGGTGCTGAACATTGTGCAATTGTCAGCAAATGTCCCTACTTCTGATTTATGATGGAAGGAAGGTTATTGATGAAGCAGCTGAAGATGGTTAGCTGAGGACACTACCCTGAGGAACTCCTGTGGTGATGTCTTGGAGCTGAGATGACTGAATTCCAACAGTCAGAACCATCTTCCTTTGTGCTAGCTATGACTCCAACCAGTGGAGAGTTTCCCCACTGATTCCCATTGATTCCAGCTTTGCCAGGGCTCCTCAATGCCACATTCTGTCAAATGCAGCCTTGGTGTCACTCTCACCTCACCTCAGAAGTTCAGCTCTTTTATCCATGTTTCAAGCAGGCTCTAATGTGGACAGGAGCTGAGTGGCCCTGGTGAAACCCAAATTGGGCATCAGTGACCAGATTATTGCTAAGCAAGTGCCATTTGATAGTACTGTTGATGACCCCATTACTTTACTGATGATCGAGAGTAGACTGATGGTGCGGTAATTGGCCAGGTTGGATTTGCCCTGCTTTTTGTGTACAGGACATATCTGGGCAATTTTCCACATGGCCGGGTAGATGCCATTGTTGTAGCTGTACTGGAACAGCTTGGCTATGGGCATGGCAAGTTCTGGAGTACAAATCTTCAATACTATTGCTGGAATATTGTCAAGGCCCATAGCCTTTGAAGTATGCAGTCCTTTCTTGATATCTCGTGGAGTGAATCGAATTGGCTGAAGACTGGCATCTGTAACGCTGGGGACCTCTGGAGGAGGCCAAGATGGATCATCCACTCGGTACTTCTGGTTTAAGATTGTAGCAAATGCTTCAGTCTTAGATTTTCCCTGATGTGCTGGGTTCCTCCATCATTGAGGGTGGGATATTTGTGGAGCCTCCTCCTCCAGTGAGTTGCTTAATTGTCCACCACCATTCACGACTGGATATGATAGGACTGCAGAGCTTAGATATGATCTGTTGGTTGTGGGATTGCTTAGCTTTTTCTTTCACTTGTTGCTTATGCTGTTTGGCACACAAGTCCTGTGTTATAGCTTCACCAGACTGACGCCTCATTTTAGGTATGCCCGGTCATGAGGTTGCAAGATTGTGCTTGAGTAGAATTCTGCTGCTGCCCCACAGCACCTCATGGATGCCCAGTCTTGAGTTGCTAGATCTGTTCGAAATCTATCCCACTTAACATGGTGATAGTGCCACACAACACGATGGGGGGTATCCTCAATTTGAAGGTGGAACTTTGCCTCCACGATGACTGTGCGGTGGTCACTCCTACCGAAACTGTCACGAACAGATGCATCTGCTGCAGGCAAGTTGGTGAGGATGAAGTCAAGTATGTTTTTCCCTCACCACCTGCCACAGACCCAGTCTGGCAGCTATGTCATTTAGGACTCAGCCAGTAGTTGTGCTACCAAGCCAATCTTGGTGATGGGCATTGATGTCCCCCACCCAGAATACATTCTGCATCCTTGCCACCCTCAGTGCTTCCTCCAGGTAGTGTTCAACGTGGAGGAGCACTGATTCATCAGCTGAGGGAGGGAGGGTGTTAATCAGCAGGAGGTTTCCTTGTTTGACCTGATGCTATGAGACTTCATGGAGCCCAGAGTCAATGTTGTGGACTCCCAAGGCAACTCCCCCCCACCAACTGTGACAGTGACAGTGGTGTCTGGGACATTTTCTGTAAGGTATGATTCTGTGAGGATGAATATGTCAGGCTGCTGCTTGACTAGTCTGTGCGAGAGCACTCCCAATTTTGGCACTAGCCCCCAGATGTTAGTAAGAAGGACTCTGCAGGGTTGACAGGGCTGAGATTGCCATTTCCTGTGCCTAGGTCACTCTTCATTCCTTTTTTGGTGACAACTAAATGGCTTGCTAGGCCATTTCAGGGAGCATTTTAAGAGTCAACCACATTGCTTTGCATCTGCAGATCAGGACAGCAGATAGGTTTTTACAACAATTGACCATGGCTTCATGATCAGCATCAGACTTTTAATTCCAGATTTTTATTGAATTCAAATTCCACCATTTGCCATTGTGGGATTCAAACCCAGGTCCCCAGAGCATTATTCTGGATTACTAGTCCAGCGACAATACCACTATGCCACTGTCTCCCCCTACCGAAAAGAAATTAAGAATAAACAATCATAACATAATTAGCTTTAACATTTAAATAGAGACTGAAAAAAAGTAATCAAAAGTAAAGCTTATTGATTGCAAAATATGCCGATATAGAAGGGGGCTTAGGCTGGATAAACTGGAGAGAAAGTTAGCTGGTAAAACAATGGAGGAAGAATGGAAAGAAGCGCAAAATTAGTGCCACACAGAAACATTCAAACAAAGAAAGAAGATCTGGATCAGGGATTGTGATTTCACGGCTGAATAATCAAATGATTTTCACAATAAAGTCTAAAGAAGAAGCTTATGAAAAGCTAAAGCTATAAGTGACACAAAAACTGTGAAAAATAGCATTATCAGAACATTTCATCAAAAGGAGATAAGGAGAGCTGAAGGGAATATGGATAAAAACTTGCAGTTAACTTAAAGGGAAATATCAAAGTCTTGAAAAAAAGAGTATATGGTAAAGCCAGATAAGGAAATGACTGTTGTTCAATGAATGCCCTGCTCGGTATTTACAATGAATGTGAAGGAAATTTTCAAAGGCTTTGTAAACGAGGAAGTAGAAGAGCAAAAATAGATGTGTGCAAGTTAGGAAATAGCTCTTTAGGGGTTGAAGATGCTAGAAATGGACGTGCCCAACAGATGCTGTGCAGCCTAGAATACTGGAAGATATTCAGTCAGAGGTAGTCGAAAATTAACCATGAGTTTTGAAAATATATTAAAGATTGGGACTGTGTCAAATGACTGAGGTCATTGTGGTCACACCCCTGTTAAAAAGGAGGAACAATCCAGGCTACTAGTGAGAAAAATTAGAAAGGAATAGAATTAAACAATGAACACATTGAAGGTCATGGATGAATCAGAAAATGAACATTGATTTGTGAAGGCAAGGTTATGTGTTATTGACTTGGTAGAATTTTTAACAAAGGAATAGTAAGAATAGGCATAGGCCATTCAGTTAGATCATGGGTGATCTGTACTTTTATTCCATTTACCCACCTTTGATCCTTATCCTTACAAAACGAGCAAATATTCTTCTCAGACTTGAAAACCCCAATTGTCTTAACGATTTCAGGAGAGAGTTACAGGATTTCACTTCCTTTTCTGGGAAAAAAGCACTTCCTGATTTCCCTCCTAAACGATCGAGCTCTAACTGTGAGGTGACGTCCCTTTGTTATTGACTCCCCCCACCAAAGGAAATGGTTTCCCCGTATCAACCCTAACAAGCCCTTTCAATATTTTAAACACGTTGATCGGATCTCCCCTCAGTCTTCCATACTCCGGGGACTATGGGCGGAATTTCCTGCTTGACATGCGGGGGATGGGCCCCACACGTCAACGCGTAAAACTACACGCGGTGACATCAGGCGAGCGTCCCGATGTCACTGCGTGCCATCACGATATTTCACTGGGCGGGCGTGTGATGAAGTTCGACGAGCACCCGCCATTAATTCATGAGCCAGTTAAGGCCCTTAATTCGTCAATCGACGGCGATTTTTAGGCACTTGTGTGATCTTCGGGTCGGCGCATGGGCACAACGGGCAAGCGGGTAAGAGGCTATTTAATAAAACTCATCCACGGGGGCGGGATGAGGGCTCACTGGGGTCGGCAATCTGGTCTGTGAGCATTTATTGCAGAAAGTTTTTTAAACTTGCCTCTGTGATCGGCAGCAGTTCAGAACGAATTCCAACAGCTTTCTGTGTACTTTGAACCTTCAGGCCAACACTCTGCAGTCAATAATCTTTATCAGGCCTGCAGCTTTCTGAAGGTCTCCCCTTAGCCTGGGTATGGGATCTGACATGTCCACTGGAGGCAGCTCCTCTGAGGAGGAAGGGAGGGCTAGAATGAGGAGGAGGTCAGGAGTGCACATTCAGCCTCCACCCAGGGTATGAGAAATGCCCAACATGATTCAATGCAGTCACGACAGTAAGACTTGGGAGATCGGTGTTTGCGGGGGAGGGGGGGGGGGGGGGCGCGGTGCCTTAAAGGCTAAGGCTACCTGCTGGGTTAAATGCCCAATGCCAACATGGTACTCACCCTGCCAGAGCGCAACAAATCGTTGAATCGCTTGCGACACTGGACCCAGGTGCGCCGCACCACGTCGCTGGAGCTCACCACCTCCGCCACCTCCTCCCAGGCACATTTGGTCATGTGGGGGGGCCTCCTCCTCCCATCCTGGGGGACCAACACCTCCCACTGTGCTGCCACCTCCTCGTGGAGGGCAGCAAGGCAGTCATCAGGAAAACGAGGGGCGCATTGGCCCCCTGCTGGCCTACCCTGCAGCCTGCCCTGCTCCTGTAGCAGACCCTGCAGCCTGCCCTGCTCCTCTGTCCTTCCCTCCAACTGCCCTGCTCAGCAGACCCCCTGTGGTGTGACCTGGACGTGGCCTACAGGAGGCTGCCAGGCCTTCCTTTAGACAGACTGCCGGGTCGCCATTGGACCCAACGGCCTGTGCAGGCCCACCGCAGCCTGCACACTCCCGCTATCCATGGGAGTCGGCAAATATGCTGGGTGGCCCTTAACTGGCCCGCCTGTGCAAAATAGCAACACAGCCCCGATTGCGGGCACCAATCGGGTCCACGCCCACCCGTGACCACCCCTTCTCTGCTCGCCCGACAGGCAGAAAATTCTGCCCCATGAGACAAACTAATGCAACCTGTTCTCATCATTTTATCCTCTAAACTCCAGCATAATTCTGGTGGACATAGGCTGCATTCACTCCAAGGCCAATATATCCTTCCTGTGGCGCAGTACTCCAGATGAGCTCTGACCAAGGCTCTAAACAACTGAAGCATTACTTCCTCCTCTTTCATCTCTAGCCAGCATGGGAATGCTTTTATGAAATTCATATATATCTACCACACGTCCCCTTTTATACTTTCTATTTAGCAAAAAATAGAATGCACAGGGTTGGAGCGAGGCTTTTGATTTGGATTAGAAATGGATTAAGAGGAAGGGGACAGAGTGAGGATAAAGAGTAGGCACTCAGACTGGCAGGTATGACAAACTCTGTTATCCAGTTGTACTTATATTTTTGCAGGTGACACTAAGTTAGAACATAATAAAATAAGAAATATGACCATATGACTCTGTGTGCCTGCTCCATCTTTTAACACAGTCATGGCTGACCTTCTGCCTCAACTTCACTTTCCTGCCTGCTCCCTATACCACTTGATTCCCTGTTTATCTCAGCCTTAAGTGATGGAGCATCTCCTCATCTCTCTTAAATGATTGACCCCTTATCCTGAGACTGTGCCCCCAGGTTCTAGATTCCCCAGTCAGGGGAAACAACTTTTCAGTGCCTAAGGGAGGTGGTGGTGATATAGTAGTCTTGTCACTGGGCTGATAATCCCAGAGGCCCAAGGTAATTCTCTGGGGACCTGGGTTCAAATTCCACCATGGCAGATGGTTAAGATTTGAATTCAATGAGAATCTGGAATTAAAAATCTGGTAATGACCCTGACGCCATTGCTGATTGTTGTAAAAACCCATCTGATTCTCTAATGCCGTTTAAGGAAGGTGGTTGACTCAATCTTCTGTACTCAAAGGACTATGAGACAAACTAATGCAACCTGTTCTCATAATTTTATCCTGTAAGCCCCAATATTGACTGCAATGTGGTTGACTCTCAACTGCCCTGTGAACAAGGGCAATAAATGCTAGCGTGACCAGTGACACCCACATCCCATGAATGGATATAGAAAAAAATAAGCTGGCAAACCCCTTCAGAATCTTGTATGTTACAATTAGATCACCTCTCATTCTGCTGCAGTTTGAACTCCAGGCAGCATAGGCCCAATTTACTCGGCCTTTCATCTGGAGGGACAGGAATTTGCAAAGGGACGTAAATAGATTAAGGGAGTGGGATCAGCTATGCAAAATAGGGTTGAATACCAGCAAATGTGAGGTCATTCAATTTGAACCCACAGAAGATAATTGGAGTACATCCAAATGGTGAGCAGAAGAAAGGGCTACACAAGTTATTAAAAGCTAGTAGACAGGTTCAAAGAGCAATCAAAAAATGTAATGGAATGTTCTTCTCTAACTTAAGGGATATGAAGAGGAAGAAGTAAAGAGGAGGAAGGAGGAAGTTGTTTAGAGCCTTGGTGAGAGCTATTCTGGAGTACTGCACCTCAGAAGGATATATTGGCCTTAGAGTGGATGCAGCATACATCCACCAGAATTATATTGAGGTTTAGAGGATAAAATTATGAGAAAAGGTTGCATTAGTTTGTCTCGTAGTCCTTTGAGAATGGAAGATTGAGGGGAGATCTGATCAACATGTTTGAAATATTAAAAGGGCTTGTTAGGGTTGATACAGAGAAACTATTTACTCTGGTGGGGGAATCAATACCAAAGGGACGTCACCTCAAAATTAGAGCTCGATCATTTAGGAGGGAAATCAGGAAGTGCTTTTTCCCAGAAAGGGAAGTGAAAATCTGGAATTCTCTCCTGAAATCTTTAGGACAATTGGAGTTTTCAAGGCTGAGAAGAATATTTGCTTCTTCTGGATGAGTATCAAGGGATAAGGATGAAGACAGGTAAATGGAGCAATGATACAGACCATTCATGATCTAACTGGATGGAATAAAAGGGACACTATCAACGTGGATACAAAACCGGCTGAAAAATAGGAAGCAGAGAGTAATGATCAATGGATATTTTTCGGGCTGGGGGAAGGTTTGTAGTGGAGTTCCCCAGGGGTCAGTATTGGGACCCTTGCTTTTCCTGATATATATTAATGATCTAGATCAAGGCGTGCAGGGGACAATTTCAAAGTTTGCAGATGATACGAAGCTTGGGAGTGTTGTAAACTGCAAGGAGGACAGTGTAGAACTTCAAAAGTACCTAGACAGGTTGGTGGAGTGGACAGGTAGGTGGCAGATGAGGTTCAATGTGGACAAGTGTGAGATGATGCATTCTGGCAGGAAGAACATGGACAGACAATATAAAATAAGGGGCGAAATTTTGAAGGGGTGTGGGAGTAGAAAGACCTGGGTGTATATGTGCATAGATCATTGAAGGTGGCAGGACAGGTGGAGAGAGCAGTTAATAAAGCATACAGTATCCTGGGCTTTATTAACAGGGGCATAGAGTACAAGAACAGGATGGTTATGCTGAATTTATATAAGACACTAGTTAGACCTCAGCTGGAGTATTGTGTACAGTTCTGAGTGCCACACTACAGGAAGGATGTGAACACGTTGGAGAGAGTGCAGAAGAGGTTCACAAAAATGGTTCCAAGAATGAGAAATTTCAGTTACGAAGATAGATTGGAGAGGTTGGGACTGTTCTCCTTGGAGAGAACAAGGCTAACAGAAGATTTGATAGAGATGTTCAAAATCATGAGGGGGCTGGACAGAGTAGATAGAGAGAAGCTGTTCCTACTCGTAAAAGGAACAAGAATGAGAGGGCACAGATTTAAAGTGATTTGCAAAAGAAGCAAATGTGATGTGAGAAAAAACTATTTCACACAGCAAGTAGTTCGGGGCTGGAATGCACCGTTTGGAAGTTTGGTGGAGGCAGGTTCAATCAAGGCACTTGAGAGGGCATTATTTGATTATTTGACTATTTGAAACAATGTGCAGGGGTACAGGGAAAAGGCAATGGCACTAGGTCATAAAGCTCATTTGGAGAGCCGGTGCAGACACACTGGGCCGAATGGCCTCCTCCTGTGCCATTAAAATTCTGTGATCTATGCCTAAAGATAAAAGGTAGAAGTCAAAGGGATGCAACAGTGGACATTTCTCAAGACTGTCGGCTGAAGGCTAGTGAAGTGACCTCGGACTTGATACTATGACCATACTTGTTTCCTATACTTGTAAATAATGGCCTGAGTTTCATACTCCATCGCCAGTGGGTTTTTAGGTGGTGGGAAGTGAGGGGGAAAGAATGGGATTAGCCCTCGAGCAGGAAGTTTGGGGGGCGGGGGTTGGTGGGTTCACCTCCATCAGAAGCCCCCTTCTGACTTCAGACTTCAGCCCCCTTATTGGTCCAGTGGCCATTGGATCTTCCTCCCACCCCAGCATCCCCTGTAACACCCAAATCACCCACTTTCTACTCTCCCTCAAGGCCTTCCCTACCCTCCCAGCCCTGGGACTCCCAAAACTTACCTTGCCATCTGGTCCCGAGATTCAGGCTCTGTCATGTTGAAGCACTTCCTCTGCTGTCCACTGCAGCTCCTGTCACTGCAGGGACTAGAGGGCTGCCAGCTAATCAGATTGGCCAACAGCTCTCTAAAGCGGGATTTCCTCCAGAGTGAGAGGCGGAAGTCATGCCTGCAGCCAATCAAAGCTCATTCAAGCGTGAAATGGCTGTGGGACAGACAGATGTGTTCCCTGCTGCGAGAAAGGAAACCCCACCATCCGAAATATTCAGGCCAATGTGAAATTATCCGTGAAAGGTATACATATCAAAGTTTGATACCAAATTGTGAGCAGAAGCAAACTGGCAGAAAGGAAGGGGAAGGGAAAAATAAACAAGGAAATGTTAACGGGGGAGGAAAAAAGAAATGAGAACATTGGAATAATGAAAAGAACAGAGCAGACAAATAGCAAAGTTACCGAACAGATCAGAAGGATGTTTGAGTTTCATCTACGTAAGTGCACAAAGCATTGTGAATGCAATTGGTGGAGAGGTGACACAACTTGCTGTGGTGAGTGTGATATTAAGTAATTTATAGAGAATTGGCTTTGGCTGGGGCAGCACTTGGAGCTGAATTGGACAGAATTTACAGTACAGAAATAGATCATTCAGCTCAACTTTCCATGCTGGTGTTGATGCTCCACACTCGGCCCCTCCTACTTCATCTATCAACATATTCTTGTATTTCCTTTTTTCCCTCATGTGTCTATCTAACTTCCCCTTAAGTGCATCTATAATATTCATCTCAACTATTGATTGCAGTTCCACATTCTAACCATTGTCTGGGTAAAGGAGTTTCTCCTGAATTCCATTTGGATTTATTGGTGACTACCTTATATTTATGTCCCCTAGTTTTGATCTCCCCATACGTGGAGTAATCTCTGCGTACCCCATCAAACCCTTGCAGAATCTTAAAGACCTCTGTCAGGTCACTAACACTGCCAGGCCCTCATCACCTCCCCCAACCTTATCTTTTCTAGAGAAAAGAGCTCCAGCACTATCCAATCTTTCCTTGATCAACATAACCGCTAAGCTTTGAATGTATTTAAGTTGAAAGGAGGGAGAACTAGAATATAGAATTGATACTAGGCATTGTTGTGCAACAGCTGAATCCATTTGGTTAGAGTGAAGGAATAAGAAAGGAACTGTTGCTCTACTAATAACATATTACAGAGCACTGAACAGCAGGAAGGAGACGCAGAAAGAGACGTGAAATGAAATCTTCATACCATCAGACTTCAAATTGTGTGGCTAAAAATAGCGCCTGCAAATTTGCAATAGGTAAACAAACAGGACGAAGCAAATGAGAAAGGTACCAGAGGCTAACTCTGGTCTGGATTGAGTTAACTGATCACAGCCAGAGCAGTGACAAGCTTGTTTTATATACATGGCTTAGATATCCTGCACTGACACAGGGAAAAGCCAGCCAAGATTCCTCATGGATATTCAGCAATTCATATTGGAAAATGTCCATGGCTGTGCAAAAGGTGACACCCTTCAGGGTAGAATATTATGTTTCCACTCATTCTTTGGACTCATTTATACTCAGCAAGTAGGTAGGCATGGTCCTGGAGAACCATCTTACAGCATTGCCTTCAGGGAAGATTATGAGAAATTCAGATAAAAGCACTTAAATAGGAGCACTGTCACAACCCAGAGATGAAAACCCATCACCCACCACTATCAGGGGTATTAGTGCTGCCGGAGAGCACTAGAGCGCATCTCCAGCACCTCTTATTTAAGTTGCTTTAAACCTGACTATCCCCTGAGTTAACAATGATTTCATCAAACTTGGCGACTATTACACAGGGATTTCAGGAATGTTCCCATTGTTTTGGACATCACATTTGGTGATTCTTCTCATGAGAACTACAAAATCAGTAACCTCAACCCCGACAATGACTGCAGCACCATGCTCTTCCTGCTCACCCTGGTCAGGAATTATACCGTGACACAGGGCAGGCCAAACACTGAAGAAATAAATCACCATTTCCCCGTGACACAAGTGTAGGCTTCTCTGGAGGATTTCTGGATTAAAGAATGGGAGGATGTGTTCTAAATAATTTTTGATTTGTGTGGTGGGGGGCAGAGGGTTTGCTTGGGATAAATCTGCATTGGCGAGCAGAGCTATTTTGGAGGCCGACATCGGAATCAACCACCCACTCCGCCATGGATGGAGCATCTTTAACATTGTTCTTCTGTTCAGCCCCAATTACAGAAGGTTGCATTTGTATTGCGGTTGTAGGACTCTTCCCCATTCCAAACTCTTGTGGCCTCACAGTGTGGGGTTGTCAGGTTTAATCCCAAATTAGAAATGGCTGATTGCCGCGGATGGATTCCTATGTCCCAGGCTTCAGATTGCCCCAACTTAATCCACCCGAGACATTCAAGTCACCAAAGACCTTCAAGGAGGCTGGTTCCTCACTCCGAGATCGGGGCCACGAGGCCAGTTGTGACGCCCCTCTTCTCTTCCTGGCTGAGGTTGACTAACAGACCTGACATTGATCCTTAGACTTTCCTGGCTTTGAGCCCAGATGTTAGAAATAAATGGCCCAGTGTACTCAACAACTGAGCCTCCATATTTTATGTCATTGCTTAGTGTGAACCTGTTCCCCGATGTACCTAAGAGCACTTTAATATGAGGATCCCTCTCACCTTTGGCTTGCACTCTACACGCTGACCTCCTCATTTGCAGAGCATCTTTTCACAGCCAGTAACCAGTAGTCAATGGTATAGTCAAAGGTTTCTAGGTAAGCATCATTTTGATAAGTAAAGTTTTCTGTAATTCACATTTTTAGTAGCTTGTATTAAATAATTAAACTATTGAATAACGAAATTCTAGCAATGCTAAAGACTAACGATTCAAAATACCACATGATTCAAAATAAAATACATACCGACCCTAATATTTTTTACTTGAAAAGCATAATCTTACTGACTTTTTTACTGACTCAAATGATTAATACATAGGAAAACAATATAGTAGTAGATGTGGAAATGACATGACCAATACATTTTCTTAGAGCTCTGGCACCTCATAATTCAGTACAACACCCCTGCTATCTATCTAAATGAAAATGCGATGAAACCAGCCCCACAATGTTCCATCTGCACACATTGGACAGGATTTTATGCTGATTGGGCGGGCGCGCACCCCACCCGATTGGACGTGAAATTGCACGAGATCACATTGGGCGAGCATTCTGACATCATCCAGCGCTCCCACGATATTTCGGACGGTGGGTATGCATGGCTGTCGGAGCCATGTGCGCCATCAATTAAGAGGCCAGTTAAGGCAATTAAACAGCAATCGACCAAGATTTCACATTGCCTGTGCGATTTTGTGCTCGGCACACGGGCACAACTGGCAGGCAGGCAGCTGACAATTTGCAAAACCTCATCCAAGGACGGGATAAAAAGGGTCGGCAGCATTGCCGAGTGTGAGTAGTGAGGAGTTTTGGAGATAGTTTGCTGCTGGTTGATTATTGGTACTTGGCAGCTTCATCCCTGTTTGAGGCTTCATTCTTAACATTTCCAGGCTTCATTTCAGGACTCATCGGTGTCTCCAAGGTTCTCGAAGGATTCAGACTTTGTGGAACCTTTCAGGTATCAGACAGCTTTCTGTTACCCTGGTAATGGGGATTGTGGTCTCTGCTGCAGGCACCTCTTCTGAGGAGGAAGAGAGGGGCAGAAAGGAGAGGAGACCAGGTATCCCAATGCAGCTTCCAGGAGAGCTACCTGTGGGAGGAGGGGCGCAGGCACAAGGGCCGCAGGGCCAGCAGGTAGTGCAAGGCGTTCAGGGCCACAGAAGATGCCACTGTCCAGTTGCCAGGGTTTACAGATGGCGATGCAGCTACCTCATTATGTCTGAGGCACAATGCTGAAGGAGGCTCCGTCTCTCAAGTGATACTGACCTCCGTTTGTCTGATGATTGGGCCTGAGATCACCTCCAACTGTGTGGGTGGATACCCAATGCTAGTGGCTCTGAAGTTCACCGTGGCCTTCAACATCTATGCATCTGACTCTTTCCAGGGGTCAGTAGGGGATCTGTGTGGAGTCTCCCAATCAGCTGTCCACAGCTGCTTCAAGCTGGTGACAGAAGGCTGAGCGTGCCAGAGGCTTTGCAACAATTGCTGGGTTCCCCGGCATCCTGGGTGCCATCAACTGCACACAAAAGGCCATCGTCAACAGGGAGGGATTCCACTCCATGAATGTGCAGATAGTGTGTGACCACAGGATGCAGATTCTGCAAGTCTGTGCAACGTACCCGGGCAGCTCCCATGACGCTTATATCCTGAGACACCCCCAGGTGCCGAGGCTCTTCAGTGCTCCGCCTCGACTGGATGGATGGCTTGTAATACCTCTCCACCATCCAAGAACAGAGGCAGAGTAATGTTATAATAGGAGTCATGCATCCACTGGGGTGGTAATAGAGAGGACAATAGGTCTTCTGAAGATGCACTTCCGATGCCTGGACATTTCAAGGGGATCACTACAATACCTCCCAGAGCAGGCGTCACTGATAGTTGTTGCCACAATCTGGCACTGGCAAGGGGGGACCCACAGGAGGAAGAGAGTCTTGACACAGCTCCACAGGCCACAGAGGATGAATCCAGTAGTGAGTCAGAAGAAAAGCACAGTGAGGAGAACACTGAGGGGCTGCCTGTACTGTTTTTAAACCGGCCACTGGGTTGCCATTGGACCCATCGGCTGACAGGCCCCCGAACCCTGCCCGCTCCTTCCCGACCATTGGGGGGGCCACATTTCACGCTGGGTGGGCTTTAATTGGCCCTCCAGCGTGAAATAGCGGTCGTGGGCCAATCGCGGGCAGTGAGCCATTTCCTGGCCATTCCCTGGCCCGCCAATTGAGCCTGCCTGACCTGATAATTCTGCCCATTATAAATATAAGGAGTAGCCTAAAGTGCGCTTGAAGGAAATGAGCCCTGGTTTGTGATCTTCCCCAGCTATTGTCCATTACCAATGCTAGCATCCCTTATTTTGATGAGCACAACTTTTCCTAAACAGAAGACAATGGTTCTAATCGGGCAATGTATAAACAAGGAAGCTTAAAATTCAGAGTTAGAAGATATGAGGTACACATAAGAATGGAAATTATGGCATATATACAATAACGTACTTAATTCTGCAGTTGGCTTGGCTAACTTGAGTCAGTATAAATCAGTTCTCACATTGTACAGTGTAAGTGCAATAGAACTCTTCCAGAGATATCTCCTGGAGCAGTCTTGCATTGCTCGTGCTACACATTAGCTTGAAGTGCCACATGTACAGGTGCCAGGTATTGGCCATTTCCAACAACAAAGAATCTAACCATCATGCTTTGACATTCACTGGCATTAGCATCGCTGAATCCCCCACTATCAATATCCTGGGGGTTACCATTGACCAGAAACTGAACTGTGGCTACAAAAGTAGGTCAGAGGCTGGGAATTCTGCAGAAAGTAACTCACCTCCTGACTCTCCAAAGCTTGTTCATCATCTATAAGGCACAAGTCGGGGTATGATGGAATGCTCTCTACTAGCCTGGATGAGTGAAGTTCCGAAAACATTTAAGAAGTTCAACACCATCCAGGACAAAGCACCCCCTTGATCAGCATCCCATCCACAACTTTAAACATTAACTCCCCCCACCACCGGTACACAGTGGTCACAGTGTATACCATATAAGAGATGCACTGAAGCAACTCATCAAGCCTCCTTCAACAGCACTTTCCAAACCTGCAACCTCTACCGCCTGGAAGGAGAAGGGCAGCAGATGCATGGGAACACCAACACCTGCAAGTTCTCCTCATAAGCCACACATTATCCTGACTTGGAATAATATCCTTCGCCATCGTTGGGTCAAATCAAATTCAAAGTCATACCAGAACTTTTAAAAAATCATAAAAACATAAAACAATCAGGCAGAGTCAAAATGGTTTTGAGAAATTATGTTTGACACATTTATTAGAGTTCTTTGAGGATGTAACAGGGTGGATAAGGAAGTACCAATAGGTGTAGTGTATTTGGATTTCCAAAAGGCATTCAGTAGGGTGTCACATAAATGGTTATTATACAAGTTCAGAGGTCATGGTGTTGGGGCTGATTAGAGAATTGGCTAGCAAACACGCAACAGAGAGTCAGGATAAATGGGCCATTTTCTTGTTAGTAAACTGTAACTAGTGGAGCACCATAGGGGTCTCAACTATTTACAAATTATATTAATGACTTGGATGAAAGGGCTGACTGTATTGTAGCCAAATTTGCTGATGATACTGGGATAGGTTGGGAAGCAAGTTGGGAAGAGGGCACAAAGAATCTGCAATGGGAGAGAGAAAGGTTAGGTGACTGGGCAAAAAAATGGCAGATGGAGCATAATGTAGGAAAATGTGAGTTTTCCACTCTTTCAGGAAGAATAGAAAAGCAGCATATTATTTAAATGGAGAGAGACTGAATGCTGCCACACAGAGGGATTTGGGTGTTTTTATACATAAATCACAAAATGTTAGCTTGCATGTGCAGCAAGTAATTAGAAAGGCAAATGGAATGTTGGCTTTTATCCCAATGGAATGGAGTATAAAAGTCAGGAAGACTTGGTTCAACAGTGCAGGGCACTGGTGCAATTGCAACTAGAGTACCAGTGGACAGTTTTGGTCACTTTACTTAATGAGGGATAATTGCATTGGATGTAGCTCAGAGAAGGTTGACTAGACTGATTCCTGGGATGAAGAGATTGTCTGAAGAGGGAAGGTTGGGTTGGGCCTATATTCCTTGGAGTTTGGAAGAATGAGAGGTGATCTTATTGGAACATATATGATTTGGAGAGGGATTGATGGAGTAGATGATGAGAGGAATTAAGGAGCACAGTTTAAAAATAATAAGTCTCCCATTTAAGATGGAGATGAGGAGCAATTTCTTCTTCAGAGGGTTAATCTTTGGAATTCTTTTCCCCAGAGAGCTGTTGATGATATTTAATATTGGAAAGGAATTAGCAGGGTTCCGAAGGAAGAAAGTTAACTTATAAAATGGCCTCGGGACATTCCAAAGTGCTTTACAACCAATGAAATAACTTTTGAAGTGTTGCCTCACATTTTTCTTTCAACCAACAGATTAACTGGTCATTTATTTACTTACTATTGTTGGGACTTTATAAACGTAGACATTAGTGACTATATTTCAAAAGGTTGTTCACAGATTATATCACTTTGTGGCTAGTGTCTATTATGCTCCAGAAAACGGGGTTGAGTTGTTGCTGCCATCAATGACATTGCTGAGAGACTAGATCAGATGTGCAGTTGATACATGTGCCAGAAATCAACAGCAATAAACTGCTGGAAATACATGGGGCTGAAAGAGAAAAACAGGCTAATATATCATGTGTAAATCTTCCCCGAGGTCCATTTACGACTCCCTCATCCGTTGGTGATTGTTGTCTTTTGCAGTGTTCAGATTAAACCAATCTCTGGGATCCTTTATGAGATCCCATTTCTGAAATGCTGCCTGTCATGTATGATACATTTTATTTGGAAGCCTTTGCCGTCTCAAACTTCAATGAAGTCCTTTGTTTCAGAACACAAATTATTTACAGCACAGAAGTAGGGCCATTCAGCCCAATTGGTCCATGCTGGTGTTTCTGCTCCAAATGAACCTGCTCCCGCCTCTCTTCATCTAACCCCATCAACATACCCTTCTATTCCTTCTCCTCATGTATTTAATCTCACTTCCCCTTAAAGACATTTTGCTGTTTTCCCTCAACTACTCCATGTGGTAATGAGTCTCACATTCTGACCATTCTCTAACTAAAGAAGTTTCTCCTGAATTCCAAGTGGATTTACTGGTGACTATCTTATGTTTACAAACACTAATTCTGCACACAAACACAAGTGGAAAAATCTTCTCTAGGTTCATTTTATCAAACCCTTCCATAATCTTGAAGACCTCTATCAAGTCAACCCTCAGTCATCTCTTTTCTAGAGATTATAGGGCTTCATGCAAAGATGACATTAAGCTTCATCTCCAGTGAGGCTCTTGTTGGGGACGAAGGGATTGGACATGAACAGGCAGTTGACTTGAAATTTGGTATTTTCCAGTAAATGGGAAGAAAAGGAACTCACCAACATAAAATCCCTTCAACAGGCAGAATGATTAGACCTAAACATCATCTGTATGAGCTGACCTAGACCCTATACTAAAAAATATCACTTAGTTCAAAATACTATATAGCCTCAAAAGCACATTCTGAGCCTTTATTTCTCTTTTATCTACTTAAGGGGCATGCCAGCATTTATTGCCCATCTCCAATTGAGAGGATGTTGGGGAGCCATCTTTTTCAACTACTGCAGTCCATCTGGTTTAGGCATTCCCACCGTAGGGAATTCCATGACTTTAACCAAGTGATAATGGGCAAACAATATTGATCTGTTATTAATTAAAGCAGGGGACAGAGGATCATGTTAAGAAAACCTTGAGTAACTATTGGACATAGTAACAAAAGCAGAAAACGCTGGAAAAACTCAGCAGGTCTGACAGCATCTGTAGAGAGAAAAACAAAGTTAACATTTCGAGTCCATATGACCCTTCTTCGGAGCTGCAGAGAAGTGGAAATGTGATGAAATTTATACTGTTTAAGGGGGGTGGGGCAGATGGAGCTGGATAGAAGGCCAGCGATAGGTGGAAATCAAGGGCGGATTGGCAAAGATGCAATGAACTAAAGGACAAAGGGATTTTTAATGGTGGTGGTTAGTGCTAAAAAAGGTGCTGATAGTGGCATAAAGGTAAGAAAGCAGAATTTGATTATAGCAGAACAAGGGTAGCATTGTGTGAAAGAACAACATGGAACAAGTAACAGATAGCCCTGTAGGGGATGGGTGGGGCGGTGGTGGGTGAAAAAAAGGATAGAAAATTGGATAAAATGGGGATAAAACCACGGATAAATGAATAAAAATAAAAATAAAGTGGATTTAAATTTAAAATGAATGTAGAAGAAAGGGGATAAAAAAGGGGGGTGGGGATGGAAGAGTGAGTTCATGGTCTGAAGTTTTGAACTCAATGTTAAGACCAGAAGGCTGTAAAGTGCCTATTCGGAAGATGAGGTGCTGTTCCTCCAGTTTGCGTTGAGCTTCACTGGAACAATGCAGCAGGCCAAGGACGGACATATGGGCATGAGAGCAGGGTGGTGTGTTGAAATGGCAAGCGACAGGGAGGTCTGGGTCATGCTTGCGGACAGACTGAAAGCCTTCATCCAGTCTACATTTGGTCTCCCCGATGTAAAGGAGATCACATTGGGAGCAGCGAATGCAGTAGACCAAATTGAAGGAGTTGCAAGTGAAGCGCTGCTTCATCTGAAAGGAGTGTTTAGGACCTTGGACAGTGGGGAGGGAGGAGATAAAGGGGCAGGTGTTGCGCTTTCTGCGATTGCATGGGAAGGTGCCATGGGAAGAGGATGAGGTGTTGGGGGTGATGGAGGAGTGGACCAGGGTGTCCCGGAGGGAATGGGCCCAATGAAATGCTGACAGGGGGTGTGAGGGGAAGATGTGTTTGGTGGTGGCATCATGCTGGAGTTGGCAGAAATGGTGGAGGATGACCCTTTGAATGCGGAGGCTGGTGGGGTGAAAAGTGAGGACAAGAGGGACCCTATCATGGTTCTGGGAGGGAGGGGCAAGTATGAGGGCAAAGGCGCAGGAGATGGGCCGGACACGGTTGAAGGCCCTGTCAACCACCATGGGGAAAACCTCAGTTAAAGAAGAAGGAAGACATGTCAGAAACATCATTTTGGAAAGTGGCATCATCTGAACAGATGCGACGGAGGCAAAGGAACTGAAAAAATGGGATGGTGTCCTTACAGAAAGTCCTTACTGGAGGTAGTACTTAGTATAGCTCTGTAAATGACACATAACTATAGATAGGGAACAAAAAATACTGAAAATAATCAGCAGAGGCTTGAATTGATGATATTATTTATTTCGATCACAGAACAATGTCTTGTCATATACTGACAAATAATGGGATGCATTGACATAAACTACAAATTATATTGATCTAAATTTTTCTGTCAAAATAATGGTGAGACTAATGGTGCTCACTGTTATTTAAGTGGAAATGATGCAGAAACTTCAGGCAAGGAGCAGGTGTGCGCTTAAATGCCAATAACCAAAATGTTGCTTTCTGAATTATGCCACTCTGCCATTCATTTGCTGCTGGACCACCATTATAATGTATTGAATAGCATGAAGTTGCTGTATTGTGCATTAAATATAAACAGGACCCACCACAGAAATCTAAAGCTTGTCACTACGTACACAAGTCTCCTTTTAACAAACTGATAAGTGTTAATTAATGCCAGTGAACCTCCCTGGAACTGAAATTTAAAATGGAAAAGTGTTGAATCTTATTCCTGCAGGTTTTAATTGTTATTGGAGATGTTAAAAATGTCAAATTGAAATATTTTTGTTTACATTTCCTTCCTATCTCTTTTCTCCCATGTAATCCATTCTTTCTTTTCCTCTCTTTATTTTTCTTTCTTATTTTGATTTGCCATTGGATTCACTCACTCTAAATTACACTTTATTCTCCTCCATTTGATTTGTTAAGGAGTTGCTTTCCCTGTTCACTCACATCCCAGATGCTGTGTTTCATTCGCAATGCTGCTATCAGTTCATAGTTTAACCAATTTGCCACGCTTAAAATTCACAATTTAACTTCTTGTGACAGAGTAAAATGAATGATATTGGATTGAATGCCTATTATAGATTTTCTTTCAAAGTCAGTAGAAAGGATGATAAGGAAAGGTGTCTAACGGGCAATCAGTCTGATATGGGCCATTTCTCAGTGTCACCAAAAGTTAAAGATAACCGCAACATACGTTGAAAATATTCTAACCTGCTTCCAAGTAAACATATTGGCCGCAAAATTGAGCTTGTAGTGCTGGTAGTGACAGGTACGGGAGCCAGTTTGGATTGAAAAATAGTGGGCCACCCATCCTGACCACTGAGGATGTGGCTGACAGCAACCACCATGTTGTGAACAGTGATTGTGCAGGCAACATGCACACAATGGTGACCGCCTGCCGAGGAGGCTTTTTACTTTGAAATGTAAGATGTTGGAGAAAGGATACCTCCACCTAGAGGCACCCCCTCCCTTACTTCCCTAAAAAGGCAGCCTGCTGCTTCTTCACTGCTGGAAAGCCTCCTATTGGCCCTCCGGCTTCGGGAACCTGTCCGCCGCTGCCAATTGGACAGCAAGCTTGTCTTCTGGCCACTAATTGGCCAATTCAGGGAAAATTACTGACAAGTGACTGTTTGCCCCACAGTCAGGGCTTTCAACCCCCATTTGACCCTTTGTCAGGGTATAGCACATGGGGAAAATCCTGCCCAGGTCACAAAATTGTAACTCTCTTCCCATGCCTTTCCATGCCGTCGCAGGTCAACTATCCTGATCTTTTGCAACAAATGTTCGAAATTGAAACAGGGTACTGAAGGATCAGTTTTATTGAAGCTCCCAGTCTATTTCTCCTCAATGTTTGTGGCCTCATGAATTGGGTGAGAAGTTTATATCAGAATTAAAACAAAGTAAAATACTGCAGAAGCTGGGAAACCTTGAAAATGCTGGAAATACACATCACACATCTAACCATCTAGCCAACTGAGCTTAGCCGCTCCCCCTTCCCCCTTTCCTCCCCCCTCAGACAGAGTATATAGGGAAAAACAGTTCCCATTGGTGGAAGAATTGAGAGAACCAGAAGACACCAATTTAAGATAATTGGCAAAAGAAGCAATGGCAACATGAGGCAAAACTGGTTAGAAGCTTGAGTGTGTGGTGGAGTCATAATCAATCATAGCTTTCAAAAAATAATTGGATCATTATCTGAAGAGGACACATTTTCAAGACACCAGGGAAAAGGCGGGGGAGTGGTGCTAGATGACTTGCTCTCGCAGAAACCTGGCACAGACAGGAGGGGCCAAATGGCCTCCTTCTGCATTGTAACCATTCTGTGATTCTGAGGTCAGGCAGCACCTGTGGACAGAAACAGAGTTACAATTGGAAAGTTTTTATTTGAAACATCAGGCAGAATTTTAAGGCCCCTGCCACTGGTGGGATTTTCCAGTCCCGCTGAACTCAATAGACTTTTGAATGGCTCCCCGCATTTTCTGGCTCTGTCCCCGCCACAGCGGTGTCATAAAATTCCACCCATCAAGTTTGTAAAAGAATTCCTGAAGACTCTAATAATAACAATATAAAAAGCTAAAGCATTGACTGAAGTTTTTTTCCTCAAGGCTGAAGCCATGTTTCTTTGAAAGATGACAATTATAACACGCTGCGGTCCAAAGATTAGATTACCTCCCTAAATTTGCAGCCTCATTGATAGCTGTGTCTCTGTGTACACCCTTTACCATTGCACATTGCCTCCTATCTCCACACCCCCATCAGCAGCAACCACCTTGTAGTGAATGTGCACTAATCAGCTTCCAAAATGAGATATGTTCACATCTGTGGATGTGGGTGGGTGGACACACACAACTTCTCATACAACCCGATCTTTCCTGGCATCCCTTAAGTGGTCTTCTTCTTCCAACTACTTCAAATATAGGGATTTTCCTTGACAAATCCTTTGCTGCCTCTAATGATGGCAGCATAAAATAAAATTGAAACAATTGCCGCAAAGTAGACTGAAAAGAACTGGGGGAATAGGCTTAAAATGGCTTTAACAAATACTAATGTATCAATTTTCATATCGGTCCTTTAAAATCACTTCAATTGATAACTCAGCACTTATCAATGTCAAATTTCCAGTTGACCCTAATTATCCAAATATAATGCTCACTTTTTCCCTAAAAATTGATCTAGGGGTTAGACTGTGTATTATACATGGTAACAAATCAAAATTGATTTTTTTTTCTGTGTTGTGAACGATGATGCATACTGACTAGAAATGTTGCACTGCATTGGGTTTTTATAAATTCTCCGTTCCTAAGGTACAGATGAGGATTGTCTCTTGTTTTCATTATGTTTCAGTGTTTATCAATGTAACCTGCTCTTTCCTCAGCCATGGTTAAAATATTTCAACTCAACATATTAGTACAAGGCCTTGTGCCCTGAGAAACTTGTCTCTGTGCCATACGCTACATTTGATTGCTCAATAAACGCTGCCATCTCCTTCGGCCTACTTGAGTATCGAACATTTTGTATGGGCATGGGAGCCAGCAGCTCAGCAAACTCGGGTAAGAATGGACCCTTTAACTTAGTCAGGTTTGCTCACTGCTTTTGTCATCGAAGGGTCACTTTGACTGTGATGTTGCAAAAGTTGAAGTGTGTACTATACATGGTGATAAGGCATATTTGACTCCTTGTTCATGAAAACCAGAGTGCGCATTATATTCGGGTGCATATTATATTTGGAACATTATTGTATATGAGCAGTAATTAGCAGTGGTGTGAACTTGGCATAAACGCAGGAAAAGGGCACAAGAGGTGACATTTCATCAGTTTCATGTATTGTATATCAATCCCAATTGCTCTGTTTCAGTCAAGAGCTTATGACCATCCGCTCACACACCAATCATGTGCATCATATGCAGCAGGAACGGAGACCCATCCTTCATCTGTGCCAGCTAGGATGGCTAGTGCTGGAGGTCACTAATATCGGACGCCATTGCAATGTGCAGTGGTGACATCACCGCGTATAGAGGTGACATCATTCCACACACTGTAACATCGTCACATGCACAGGAACTTCATTACATTCAGTGATTCAGCATTATTCAAGAAACAGTGAGGGAGTGGGGCAGAAAAAAAAGATGCAAACACTCTTTTCGGAGTCCCCATTACAACGAGGCTGCTGTAGGTGGGGACAGGAACAAGCACAGGCCCCAGGTGTGATTGCTTGTACTAAGGATCAAAATACCAGGGCCTGAAGCCATCTGGTAGCGGATAGAGGACGGACCAACTAAAAACCAGACTGACTGGTACAAAACCTGACCTCTGGCCACCCGAGTGACATTGGTGCACACCAGGCAATTTAAGAACAAGGGCAGAGACTCTTGAAATGCCACCTTTTCGAAATTTCCTTCCAGGTCAACACCAGACCTAATTTAGACATATATTGACATGATGGAAATTTCACTGGAATACTAATCCAGAGACCCAGGCTAATACTCTGGCAATATGGGTTCAAATCCCATAACTGCAGTGGGTGGAATTTAAATTCAATTAATAAAAAAAAAGATCTGAAAGCTGGTCTCAGTAATGGTGCCAGGAAACTAAGATTGACTGCCATAAAAACCCACCTGGTTCACAAATGCCCTTTACAGAAGAAAATCTGCTGTCCTTACTTGGTCTAGCCTGTGTAACTCCCAATTCACAGCAACGCGGTTAACTCTTAACTGGTCGCTGAAATGGCCTAGCAAGCTACTCAGTTCAAGGACATTAGGGATGGACAACAAATGCTGGCTTTGCCAGCAACACCCACATCCCATGAAAGAATAAAGGATATATTGTGATGGAATTCTTAGTTTCAAACCTTGTATTTTTTTTTGAGACAGACTCTAAATGAAACTGGAAACAGGGAAAGGAAACTGACACTCTCTGTTTCTAAGGAAATGAAACTTGCAACTGCAATTGGAAATTAAAACTTCTAGGGAGATTGAACCCAGCTGAAAGATATAAAAGGACACAAATCAATCCAAGCTAAGTAGCAGTTCACAAGTCCAGTGGTGCAGTACAGGCAAGATGAAGAAGGCAGAGGCTAGATCCAGAAGTTGAGCATAAGCAAATACACAGTTGCTGCAACTCTTTCTGTTACTTGAAGGTAACATTGGCAGATCTACATCATCCATAGCGAGTTGAGGATGTTCTGCAACATGCGCTATTTCTGGTGAAGACCACACCTGTGGAACTCTGGTTGTGTGGTGCTGGTGGCTGGGAATCAGGTTAAACCCTAAAAAATAAGAGCTCAAATTCTTTGTGAGGAAGACAGGGTTTTGAAGGGCTTTTGTGACTGAGGTTAATGGCACTTATGCTGAATGGACTACTGAACCCATTTGTAAGACCTGTCTTAGTTGTTTCTGCTGTTTATTTTGTAATTTATAGTTTGTAATCGAATGCAACTTGCCTGTGAAGTTATGTTTAACTTATGTTGTTTCTGGATTTGGAGGTATGAGTGGTAAGTTCCGATAGTAGTTGGTATTTGCTTTGTTTGACTATTGTATAGCAAAAATTCTTCTGTTTTAAGCTGTGGAATCTTATGGCTCCATTCTTTTAGGAAAATAACTGGGATTTTGAATGTCTTTTTCAAAAAAAAAGTTACTGGTCTCTACTGAGATTGTAGCAAAATGACTACTATTCCTTCATCATCAGTGGGTCAAAAATCTGGAACTCCCCTTCTAATGGCACTGTGGGAGCACTTTCACCGCACAGACTGCAGGAGTTCAAGAAGGTGGCTCATTAATGCCTTCTCAAATGAAACTGGGGATGGGCAGTAAATGCTGGCCTGGCCAGCAACAGTGAAATCCTCAGAATGAAAAAAAAGGTAATTACTGGAAATTCTGGCTCAATTTAATGAGTAAAATACTAATTAATGGCCCCAATTAATTCTGGTAATGTCAGCAGTTGATATTTCCATATAGTTCCCACAACAAGCCAGTGACAATTTGTAACAAAAACAAAAATGCGGGAAAAACTCAGCAGGTCTGACTGCATCCGTGGAGAGAAAGACAGATTTAACGTTTGAAGCCCACATTACTCTTCCATTTATTTATATCCATCAGCCAGGAAAGAAGCATGCAGGCGTTGGAGACCTGCATCACCTTAACTTCAGAAACTCTATAAGCCTTTTGTTAGGCAACTGACAATTGGTATTCCCATATAATGTTTTAAATTGAGATGGCATCAGATATGGAAGGGAGTTTTAATGATATATATGCAATCTGAGATACAGAGTTATGTTTTAGCTGGACCATTTCTGTCATTACTACTTCAAAGAGGAATGTTTTTTCCTGTTGGTAATTTTGGTATAAATTGAATTACTGAGCTGATAGGATGGGTTACGGATAATAATCTGCTAAATCTAATGCCTTCATAGCAATGTGAAGGAGCTAACATTCCAGAGACCCATGCCTGTAGGTTATACTTAATGGTTTTGATAAAATAAATAAAGAGAAACTGTTTCCAGCAGTGATAAGAGGATGTGGATTTCAGGTGATTGGTAAAAGAGCCAGAGGCGATGCAAGTAAACATTTTTTGCACAGCAAGTTGCTGTGGTCTGATATGCAGTACCTGAAAGTCTGGTGACAGCAAATTTAAAAGAGGATTCAATAAATAGTTGAAGGGAAAAAAACTACAAGAAAATAAGAAAAGAGGAGAGTAGGACTAATTGTAAAGTGCTGGCACAGGCACAATGGGCCAAATGCTCTCCTTCTGCACTGTATTATCCTATGACTCTATGATCTTGACATCACTTAGTGGATAACATGTAGAAATCAGCCATCTCTAACAGCACACCTACCCGTAATGGTCCTGGCAATATATTTGCTGGTTTTGGCAATGGCTCTGAGGAGCCAAAGACATCCAACTGCTATGGTGTATTTGTGCATCAAAACCGTTGGTTGCTGCATGTCCAGTTTCCGATAAAGGTGTGTCAGAAAAGACTTTTGGAAGTAGCTGGTCAGGCAGCTATCTGTACTGCCAAAGACTTTGAATCATTTTGCAATTTCTGAGCGCTTAAACGGTCCGCGAGATCTAAGTCAAGCTCTAAATTAGCCACATTTTGACAAAACAAAAACAGAATTACCTGGAAAAACTCAGCAGGTCTGGCAGCATCGGCGGAGAAGGAAAGAGTTGACGTTTCGAGTCCTCATGACCCTTCAACAGAACATTTTGACAAATCCATGTTGCAGTCATGTTTGAGGAACATGCAGCAGGACAAATGGGAAATCAGGACGCACAGGTGCAGATCTCAGGATCTTTTTTCAAGGATAACCTCAATGCTAGGGTTCGGTGAGAAATATTGAAATCATATCTAAGGAGCTAAAAGTTCGCTAAAAAAGGAATTCTTGACTTTTGGCATGCGATGGATGGTTTTAGAATACTTTTCCCTCACAGAACCTGTACTGCATGTAGCTGTTCATATTTTTTTCTTTATTCTTTCATGGGATGTGGGTGTTGCTGGCAAGGCCAGCATTTGTTGCTCATCCCTAATTGTTCATGAACAGAGTGGCTTGCTGGGCCATTTCAGAGGGCAGTTATGAGTCAACCATGTTGCTGTGGGCCTGGGGTCACACATGTGCCAGACTGGGTAAGCATGGCTGATTCCCTTCCCTAAAGGACATTAGTGAACCAGGTGGCTTTTTAATGACAATTGATGATAGTTTCATGGTCACCATTACTGAGGTTAGCTTTATGCTCTTATTAACTGAATTCAAATTCCACCAGCTCCCATGGTGGGATTTGAACCCATGCCCCCGGAGCATTAGGCTAGCTGTCTGGATTACTAGCCCAGCAACATTACCACTATGCTACCATCTCTCTTATATTCATGCTTATCACTTACTCTAATTATTGGGGGGCTGAGGGGTAGCAGGAATATACAAGAACACAAGAATTAAGAGCAGGAGTATTCCATTTGGCTCCTTGAGTCTGTTCCACCATTCGATAAGGCCATGGCTGATCTGATTGTGGCCTCAACTCCACCTACCTGTCTGCACCCCCCCAAAACCCTTGACTCCCTTGTTGATCAAAAATCTAATCTAATTTAGCCTTGAATATATTCAATGACCCAGCCTCCGCTGCTGTCTGGGAAAGAGAACTCCACAGACTAATGACCCACTGAGAAAAAAAATTCCCATCATCTAAGTCTTAAATGGGGGACCCCCTAATTTTAAAATTGTATCCACTAATTCTAGATTCTCCCACAAGAGGAAATACCCTCTCAGCAACAATATATTGGTCAAAGCCAAATAACTAAGTCCATGAGTTTTCAGTTGATCGATGGAATGAAACTGCAGCTTCTCATGGCTTACATGTTGACTAGAAGGTGACCTCAATGCTGGCACTAATGGAACAAACACGCTGTTAAAACCAACAAAAGGGAAGCACAATTACATTTGAGAAATGAGAACCTGAATCGGGAGGAGGGTAGCATAATGGTATGTTTCTGGCCTAATAATCCAGAGGCCCTGTCACTCGCCAAAGCACATACATTCAGCTACAACAAGGACCCAGGACTGGTATTATGTAAAGGGCCAGACAACAACTTACAGCTGAGGTGCTGTTGACTCAGAGGCCAAGATGGTGGGAGAGAGGGGCTGCAAAAGGGGGAGATAGGAGCTGCATAAAGAGGAGATAGGAGCTTCATAAAGAGGAGAGAGGTGCTGCAAAAGGTTCATCAAACAGGTAGCAGACTCAACTTCAAGATAATAACCAGGCCAATTTAATGGCATCAGATCAAAAAGAACTAGGAGAAATCAGAAAGAAACTCTTTCCATCCTAACAGTGAACTTTCAAAGCATATGGAATAGAGCAGCTGATTTGGAAGTATTAATAAAGCTACACGATCCAGATATTGTTCAAGGGACAGAAACATGCCTACAACCAGATGTTGCCAATTCTAGAGTATTCCCGCAAGGCTGCACAGTTTCTTGGAAAGACAGGCAAACAGATGGCTATGGAGAACTCATGCTAGCTTGAAGGACTGAACTTATGATGACAGAGCTGAAAGACCTTAATGGTAATGTGAGTATTGAAATATTATGGAATCAGCTAGAAATCAAAGGGAGACATATAGTCATACCAGGACCAGTCTATTAATCAAAACATGATGATAATGATACAGTTGAGGAGCTCAACAAAGCATTGAAAAGGGTCCAAAGTCAGACTTCATACTCCGACTTCATAATAGAAGGCGATTTTAATCAACCCAATGGCTTGAATCTTCTGGTCGGCGTGCGGGGGAGGGTCCTACTTGCCAACGCGTAAAATGATGCTTTTTTGATTCCCCCCTTTTCTCTATAATCATTTTTATTTCTTTATTTTTAATTTTTATTTATTTATATAAATTTTTCTCGCTTATTTTCATTATTATTATTTTTTGAATTTATTTCCACTTTCACTGTCTTATCCCCAACTTTTAGCCTTTTTGATCTTTTTTCCCACCACTGTCCCCTCCCCTGCCCCACCCCCACTGCTTTCCACTCTTAATGTCACAATTAGCACCTCCTTTAGCCAGTACCACCACTATTAACAACCCTTTGACTTTTTGTCTGTGACATCTTTCGCAATCTCTCCTTTGCCTCTACCTATCGCTGGCCTTCTATCCAGCTTCACCTGTTCCACCTGCCTTAAACGGTATACATTTCACCACATTTCTACTTCTCTTTATCTCTGAGGAAGAGTCATATGGACTCCGTCTTTCTCCCCACAGATGCTGTCAGACCTGTTGAGCTTTTCCAGCATTTTTTGTTATTGTTTCAGATTTGCATCTGCAGTATTTTGCCATTATTAAATTAGATCCTTACCGAAAGAAGGCAAAGTGGAGTGCCCCAGCGAGTTGTGTTAGGACCTTCCCTCTTCTTGACATACATAAACAACCTTCCCAAAAAGTTGAAAAAAAGGCATGCAATTATTTGCAGATGACTGCATGATTTATGCATCAGGAAAAACTCAAACCCACCCAGGATTACAGGTATCTCCGGGACATAAAACGTTTCTCGGACTGCTGTTCCCGTCACATTCTGAAATCCACACTCAGTGCCATGCGCCGCCATATGAACACACTCGACCTCTCCCTCCAGCAGCACCGCCGTACCCTTTTACAAAGCTGCGTGTGCCCCCAGTTTCATTTTATCCTTCGGCTCATCCGACGCCTCAACAAGAAACTTTTTCTCTTTCTCTCAAGTGCTAAGGAACGCAAGCTACAACAACTCATCGACACCAACACCCATCTAGGACCCCCCACCCCTGCCTGTTCCTCCGTCCCCACCCTTTCTTCCAATCCCAACCCCAGCCGTGTATTCACTATACCCCCTGACCTTCCCCTCTCCGATGCTGAACGTTCAGTGCTCAACAAAGGACTTAGTTTCATACCCTTACGCCCTCACCTCAATGAATTTCGGGCTCGGCATGATACTGAACTCTTCTTCTGCCGTCTTCGTCTCCGGGCTCACTTCTTTGGGCAGGAGTCCTCTCCCAGTTCAACAGATCCTTTTACCCATCTCCAATATTCTCCATCCACCTGGACCCCTCCCTCTGGATTCTTACCTTCTCTCAATCTTTTCATTGAGAACTGTCGGCGCAACATTAGTCGTCTCAATTTCTCTGCTCCTCTCACCCATTCTAACCTGTCTCTCTCTGAACTTACTGCACTCCATTCTCTCAGGTCCAACCCTGACATTGTCATCAAACCCGCTGACAAGGGTGGTGCTGTTGTTGTCTGGCGCACTGACCTCTACCTCGCGGAGGCTGAGCGTCAACTCGCAGACACTTCCTCCTACCTCTCCCTGGACCATGACCCCACCACTGAACATCAAGCCATTGTTTCCAGGACTGTCAGTGACCTCATCTCCTCTGGGGATCTCCCTCCCACAGCTTCCAACCTGATAGTCGCCCAACCTCGGACGGCCCGCTTCTATCTCCTACCCAAAATCCACAAACAGAACTGCCCCGGTAGACCAATCGTCTCAGCTTGCTCCTGCCCCACAGAACTCATTTCTCGTTATCTTGACTCCCTTCTCTCTCCCCTTGTCCAGTCCCTTCCCACCTACATCCGTGATTCCTCTGACACCTTACGTCACATCAACAATTTCCAGTTCCCTGGCCCCAACCGCTTCCTCTTCACCATGGACGTCCAATCCCTCTACACCTCCATCCCCCACCAGGATGGTCTGAGGGCCCTTAGCTTCTTCCTCGAACAGAGGCCCGAACAATCCCCATCCACCACTACTCTCCTCCGTCTGGCTGAACTTGTTCTCACACTGAACAATTTCTCCTTCAACTCCTCTCACTTCCTCCAAATAAAAGGTGTGGCTATGGGTACCCGCATGGGCCCCAGCTATGCCTGTCTCTTTATGGGGTATGTGGAACATTCCTTGTTGCAGTCCTACTCCGGCCCCCTTCCACAACTCTTTCTCCGGTACATCGATGATTACTTCGGTGCCGCTTCATGCTCTCGTCAGGACTTGGAAAAATTTATTAATTTTGCTTCCAATCTCCACCCCTCCATCATTTTCATGTGGTCCATCTCTGACACTTCCCTTCCCTTCCTTGACCTCTCTGTCTCCATCTCTGGTGATAGACTGTCCACCAATATCCATTACAAACCCACCGACTCCCACAGCTACCTCGACTACAGCTCCTCACACCCTGCTTCCTGTAAGGACTCCATCCCATTCTCTCAGTTCCTTCGCCTCCGTCGCATCTGTTCCGATGATGCTACATTCAAAAACAGTTCCTCTGACATGTCCTCCTTCTTCCTTAACCGAGGTTTTCCACCCACGGTCGTTGACAGGGCCCTCAACCGTGTCCGGCCCATCTCCCGCGCATCCGCCCTCACGCCTTCTCCTCCCTCCCAGAAACTTGATAGGGTCCCCCTTGTCCTCACTTATCACCCCACCAGCCTCCGCATTCAAAGGATCATCCTCCGCCATTTCCGCCAACTCCAGCATGATGCCACCACCAAACACATCTTCCCTTCACTCCCCTTATCGGCATTCCGTAGGGATCGCTCCCTCCGGGACACCCTGGTCCACTCCTCCATCACCCCCTACTCCTCAACCCCCTCCTATGGCACCACCCCATGCCCACGCAAAAAATGCAACACCTGCCCCTTCACTTCCTCTCTCCTCACCGTCCAAGGACCCAAACACTCCTTTCAAGTGAAGCAGCATTTCACTTGCATTTCCCCCAACTTAGTCTACTGCATCCGTTGCTCCCAATGTGGTCTCCTCTACATTGGAGAGACCAAACGTAAACTGGGCGACCGCTTTGCAGAACACCTGCGGTCTGTCCGCAAGAATGACCCAAACCTCCCTGTTGCTTGCCATTTCAACACTCCATCCTGCTCTCTTGCCCACATGTCTGTCCTTGGCTTGCTGCATTGTTCCAGTCAAGCCCAACGCAAACTGGAGGAACAACACCTCATCTTCCGACTAGGGACTTTACAGCCTTCCGGACTGAATATTGAATTCAACAACTTTAGGTCGTAAGCTCCCTCCCCCATCCCCACCCCCTTTCTGTTTCCCCCTTCCCTTTTTTTTCCCAATAAATTATAAAGATTTTCCTTTTCCCACCTATTTCCATTATATATAAAAAAAACCCACTAGAGCTATACCTTGAGTGCCCTACCATCCATTCTTAATTAGCACATTCGTTTAGATAATATCACCAACTTTAATTTTAACACCTATGTGTTCTATTGTACTATTGTCGTTGACATCTTTTGATGATCTGCTTCTATCACTGCTTGTTTGTCCCTACAACCACACACCCCCACCCCCCCCTCCACCTCTTTGTCTCTCTATCTCTCCGCCCCCCACACACACACCTTAAACCAGCTTATATTTCAACTCTTTCTTGGACTCGAACGCAAGTTCTGTCGAAGGGTCATGAGGACTCGAAACGTCAACTCTTTTCTTCTCCGCCGATGCTGCCAGACCTGCTGAGTTTTTCCAGGTAATTCTGTTTTTGTTCAAGATCATATCAGTTCACAGCAAGATGATCTTCTGGAATTGAAAAAAATACCAGGATCAATGGTATTCAATGTCAAAAAAATGCTATGTCATGTGCATTACCAACAAAAAGGATCTACCAACAGATAGCTTAAGTTCTGCAATCAAATTCTCCAACATACAACCAGACCTGAGGGTTCATCTTAAAAACAGTCGTCAATGGGGATTGCACATTCAGCAGATAGCACCCAAACAAACAGGGTTCTTGTATTTCTGAGGAGAAATCTTTGGCGTTGCGACAAAATAACAGAGTTATAGCTTACCAAACATATATTCGTCCAACCCCGGTGTATGCAAGCTGTGTGTGGGATCCTTATATGGTGAGAGATCTAAATAAGATTGAAGCGATCCAAAAACGTGCTGCACAATCTTGCATGAATCAGTATGGGAAAGACACCATTGTCACATTCTTGATTAAAGGTTTAGAATGAGAATCACTACAGCAAAGAAGGGAGAAAACTAGACTGGCCATGTTGTATAAAATACGAAATGGACTGGTGGGAATTGTATCTGGTGCCGCCTGGCAATGACAAAACATGAGGTAGCCATCCACATGAACTACAAAGAACATTTGTTTCCAAGACAGTGTATCAACAAACTTTCTTCCCAAGGACAATCCCACAATGGAACGAGCTGCTAAAGGAAATAGTTACAGGCAATCACTGAAAATCTTCAAGACCAATCTTGAGATTATTTCCATTAAAAGGTTTTCATTATCAAGACCACCATCTCAGCAGGTTCAGCTAGCACTACCCATATTGGCAGAGTACAAATATTAGCCTGTGATACCGACGCAACAAAAACAAAAGCAGAAGAAGCCTAGAAAAATAATCCAGAGATATGAATTCAAATCCCACCAGGGCAGCTAAGGAACTTAAATTTAATTAATTGAATAAACCCGGAATAAAAAGCTAGCATCAGTAATAGTGAATATGAAGGTACCAGATTGTTGTGAAAACCCAGCTGGTTCACTATTGCCCTTTAGGGAAGGAAATCTGCCATTCTTACCCAACCTTGCTATATGTGACCCTGGACCCACAGCAAATTGGCTGTTAACTGCCCTCTGAAATAGTCTAGCAAACCATGCAGTTGTAATCAAGTAGGCTGCTCATCAATGCCTTCTTTAGGGCAATTAAGGATCGGCAATAAATGCCTTGCTGTCAATACTCATCCTATGAATTAAAAAAAATTGCTGTCCATTTCAGTTAAGGAACATGCTAATATCATGCTACACATACTGATCCATCCTGGCCCTATCCAGATGAAAGATTATACCTAGGCTTTTTAGGGGACAGTGATGGCCAGATAACATGAGGACAGTCTGTTTGCGTAATGTATTGGTGCTCTAGCTGTTACTCTTTTGTTAACAGCTTCCCTCTTAAACCCAGGTCAAACAGGTACCATGTGTTTAGAGTGTTACTAAGGTGCACTCTTCAGAGCTTCAGGGCATTTTCCAGGTTCGGACCTCACCAATGGGCATCACATGCTCCTTTATGTAGCTTTCACTGACCTGGGCTACAGGCATCCACTGATATGCTATGTCCTGATTCAGGCTAAGGAACAGATAATCCCAGTTTTGGGGATCAAACAGCCCTGCCTCCACCTTTTATAAAAGGCCAAGGGAAGCTCAACCATTTTCAAGGCAATTGGTAAGCTCCTGGAAACAGATGAGAGCCTGTACCAAGCAAATCTCAACTGATCTCCGACAGAGTTAATGCAGAAGACTGGTAGAATTCCCTCCCTGCCTGACCCTGACAAATTTTGGGAAATTCAGCTTCTGAATTTTAGCTCATTGGCATAAGTGAATTCTTTCTTCCTCATGACCTCAAGATATCGTCATTGGGCCTGACTTCTAGGTAACCTTTGACTTCGAGGTAAGCTTTGACTGCGAGGTAAGCTTTGACTTCATGCCTAGGATAACAAGCAGAAAATGTTTCTGTAACATTTTGCTTGTTGATGGATCTGTCTTGTAGCTTTTTCTTTCACATTCCGATGAAAAGCAGCAGAGCATCACAACATCAGACCTCATTTTACACTGTCAATGCTATTGAATAATAGATGAAGGAGAGAATGAAGAACTGCAATACATATCTATTCATAATAGATATAATATAGTAGCTCCCTGAAAAGCGAATAACAAGTGTTTGAACAATTAATGCTGTTATTATTTTACTGTTAACTGTCATGACTCACTGGACTTAATGCACTGTAATATCAAGCTCCACTGTTCCCTGAGCTGTGGCATATGTGAAAAGTTTGACCAAATCACCAGATTGCCCCAATTCTACCTAACTGTTTAATTTAGGTTACCAGAATTCGAGCACCCGGTTTGCAAACTTAATAAGTAAAGAACTGTTTATTGAACAAATTGTCTTTAACTAGTGGCAAAAGAAAGGAATATGAACTGCTAACTTCTAACACTATAACTTAAATTCTACCTCTTCTTAAATCCTTACACATACACACACACACACACACACACACACACACACACACACACACACACACACACACACACACACACACAGAGAAGACACATAAGACACACAAAAAATTGATTTTAAGAATGGGATAAAACAGTTCAGTAGCACCAATCGGGAGTACAGGATTCAATGGGTTGATTTTGATTGATGTCTTCCAAATTTCTTTCAGTTCTTTTTGATGACACGAGGCGGTCTTCCAGCACTTTCATTATTTAGTTCTCTGGTTGAGAACTTGCTTTTCAATACCTCTAACAGTGGTTTTCCACTTTTCCTTTTTACAGGGGTTTCTTCAGAGAGAGAGCAGGTTATAGAGATATAAGGAAAAGAGATTTTAGATGTTTTCTCTTTGCAGGCCAGGAGCTTTCTGCTGTACTGCTACCACACACAACCCTGGTCACCAAGTCAGGAACCAATTAAAATGCTGTTGTCAGACAGCTTCCTTGGTCCAGGACTCCCTTCTGGCATCATCCTGTCTTTTATGGCACAGTCTATTCCAGGACTGCAACATTGTATATATCCCTCATCCTGTTCCAGTGGATAGATCCTTCAAATTGCAGCCATTGTAATTTTAAGCTGCAGCCCAACAGAAAATAAAAAAGATATGCTCTTTACAACAGTCCAAAAAAAGTAAAAAGATATGTTCCTTACATAGCCTATATATATGCAGTTATCCTTGTCTTTTTATAACCTTACTAAATGGATAAAAATATCTCATAGAAACTTCCAAGTTGACTGAATACTTGAACAGTCCCTGGTCAATAAATACTCCTCCAATAGTTATGGATTTAAATAACTATCCGCTATAATTTAAAAGCAACTGCCAATCATACATATCACCGAACAAATCATATAACTTTTTGTTTAATTTGAATGTGCTTTAACTAATCCCCCCGGCCATCAGGTGGAAGAACAAACTGAAGTAATCGTTTGTAACATTCATATTGACAGAGAGTATGATTCTTAATGCAACTGGTTTTTAGCATTTTGACTGAATTAAAAATATCTCCATCAAAGTACTATGCACTGATGATTGATAAAGCTCTGAGAGTGCAGATGTCTTGGTGTCAAGATTACTCTCACTTACAAGAGTGGTATTTGTGTCAGTGGCTTGCAGTATGGTGTGTGGTGCACGAGTGTGGTGTAGTCCAGGTGGTTCAGATTTGCCTGTGAAGAGATAGATGAGGCAGATCGTTGTATGGTACCACAAAGCTAGCATGTCACAGTTACTTTTGTAAATCACTTGAAGACATATTGCATGTAAAGGCTGTATTTCATATCAGTTAAAGCATGGAAGGGAATACCCTGGTAATTAACTTCCCTTCCAGCCCAAGATTTTTGAAAGAGCTATCCAATACTAAACTCTTTCCTTATTTATGCATATTTTTCCTTTATAGGTATTTATCCAATTCCTCTTTGAAAGCTATTATTTAATCTGCTTCCGCCGTTTTTTCAGGCAGCGTATTCCAGATTAGAACAACGTGCTGCGTAACAAAAAGTCTTTCCTCATCTCCCAACAGGTTCTTTTGCTACAGTTACTTCTGGCTTCAAAACATGTTGAGGGGGAATAATGAACAGCCAGAGATCCATATCACTACCAATAACACAGGTAGAAAGAGGAATGAGGACCTGCAGTCAGATTTTAGGGAGCTAGAAAAAGTTTAATAAGTAGGACCTCAAAGATAGTCACTGTTACTTCTTCCATCTGTTCCATGTTCCATGTTGTTCTTTCACACAATGCTACCCTTGTTCTGCTATCATCACATTCTGCTTTCTTACCTTTATGCCACTATCAGCACCTTTTTTGGCACTAACCACCACCATTAACACTCCCTTTGTCCTTTAGTTCATGACTTCTTTGTCAATCCCTCCTTTGTCTCCACCTATCGCTGGCCTTCTATCCAGCTCCACCTGCCCCCACCCCCCCTTAAACAGTATAAATTTCATCACGTTTCCACTTCCCCTCAGCTCTGATGAAGGGTCCTACAGACTCAAAACATTAACTCTGTTTCCCTCTCCACAGATGCTGCTAGACCTGCTGGGTTTTTCCAGCATTTTCTGTATTTGCTAAATAATTCTCAGTGTACTAAGAATAATGCTGACAACCGATTTAAGATTGTCAGTCAAGCTCTCAATGAATTGCATTTGTGTGTTCTGGAAGCTACATACATTAATTTTTGTTATTTGTTTATGGGATGTGGGCATTACTGGCTAGGCCAACATTTATTGCCCATCCCTAATTGCCTTTGTTCAGAGTGCATTTAAGAGTCAACCACATTGCTGTGGGTCTGGAGTCACATGTAGGCCAGACCTTACAAGGCAGATTTCCTTCCCTGAAGGATATTAGTGAACCAGATGGGTTTTTACAACAATCGTTTCATGGCCATGATCAGACTTTTAATTCCAGCTTTTTTTTTTATTGAATTCAAATTTCACCATCCGCCATGGTGGGAATCAAACCTGGGTCTCCAGAGCATTACCCTGGGTCTCTGTAAGACCAGCCTAGTGACAATACCACTATGCCACTGCTTCCTCAGTGTGCTGCTATCAAGCCAAAAAGATATTTTGCCTATCACACAAATGAATAATTTGGTATATGAATTTCAGTGCCAGCGTGATGCTAGGTATGTAGGGCCCTGTTCTTTGCAGACAGAAAGAAAATTTACACACATTGTGCCTGTTTCAGCTAAACAAACTAAGTGACAGCCATTCACTTGCTCATTCCTCAGGGCAATGGCTTGGCCAATCAGAGTCAAGCTGCCTGGTTTAAATTTCAAACAATGCTTGGAAGTTCACTGTCAGTCACCATCAACTGGCGCATTCTCTATGGCAATGCCTCCACAATCAGAGCCCACTTGCCAACCAATCAGCACCCTTTTCTCATATTATATAAATTGTTGCTGCCTTTTAATTTGGTATTCTTGTGATTGTCCTGATGAGTGCAAGACATAAAGCTTCAGCAAAAAAGTTCCTTTTTTCCCACAAAATTCAAGTTCTGTACTATCAAATGACTATATGGTTAGAGTTAACAATAGAAATGCTATTGCACCACTGGGTCTATTCTATAGGCCAGAAACCTGCGGGATGGATATGGAGTAGCAAATTTGCTGGGAAGTTACAGAGAGGTGCAAGAAATACATGGCTAAGTTTTACCTCAAGAAAAGAACTTCCACCGCCAGGACTATAAGCAGGCCCTGAGCCCACGTGGGAGGACAGCAGGACTGCAGGGCAATTTCACTGACCACAGTCAATTAAGATACCACCGCCAGAACAGATGTCCAGTTGAGGGTGAAAGTCTGTATCTCAGAGTTGACGAGCCAATCATAGGGTTGGCAGCTTGGCAGTCCAGAAATGTCACTGGTAGAGGTAGATGCTGCTGAGGCTCCGGGGAAGAGAGAACACCTCAATGTTGAGGTGGCCCCCAAATGGCATGCAAGAACTTTTTCAATGAGCCAGGGCCAGGAAGGGGAAATCATTTCTGAATTGTGTTTAGGGGAACTTTCTTGATCAGCTCACTTGTTATGGCACAGCTGCTGGTAAATGCTAAACTACTCAAATCCCAGAGGGAAACTTGAAACAACTGCCGCAACTGCGCAGCTTTCTGCAGTTTGTATTTTTATTTCAAGATGTGTGCTTTGAATTCAGTAGTAATAAGTCCACTGAGTCTTAGAGGGTTTTTTTTTACAAAACTAAATCAAACATTTATTAATAAAAGGAATAATTTTAAGCACATACATAGGTCTACAAATTACTACTATGATAGCTCCTAGCTCCCCTAATTAATCTGACTCCCAGTTACACCCCCGTTAAGGCAACAGTAAAAACAAAATCAACTTTAACAGACCCAGGCAATGCACACAATACCCTGGTCAAGGATATTCACAATGAATTCTCTCAGCTTCAGTTCCTATAGGCAGTAGCTTGTTTCATAGAGGCTGGAGGCTTTTCACACTTGTTAGATCTTAGAATTCCTTCTTTTTACACATAGCCTTCTCTTCTTTATACATATTTTCCCCTTTGAACGCAAATTTAATTGTTTCAATATGTCTTTGGACTTTACCTTTCTAATAAAAATCTTTCATAGTACCAATTTTATCATTAAGCTTTGGGAAAAATAAACACATTGTTTGGCTTCTTCTGGCTAAGTATACCATTTCATCCTCTCTTTTGAAATTCAAACTACTCTGGTTTATCTAAAAATACAAATTTTCCTTTACACCTCACATTCTAAAACTTCAGCCATGCTTACTTATTTAGCATTTCAAACTTTTAGCTTCTCTTCTGATACATCAAGGCCTTCAGACCAGCTGTCTTTAATTCAATTAAATCCCAGACACACACACACACACACACAAACACACACAGACACACACACACAATCCAGACCCCACTATTCCGACTTTACAATAAATCCCAATAATAGTAAGAAACTTATTATATTTTCATGAAACCATGACTAACTCAAAGAGGAAGGAGCCATTGCTGGATTTGGTTTTTAGGAATTAGGTTAGTCACTTGGAGCAAGTGTCAGTAGGGGAACATTTAGCACCACACTGTTTAAGTTAGTTATGGGAAAGGTCAAGGAGTAAAACATACTTAATTATCCTCCAGGTTGACAATGGATCTGTCCTAGGTAAATTGGAATCAAAGATTGGCAGGCAAAAACTGTTGTTGAACAATGGGCTCCTTTTAAAGAGGAAATGGTTTGAATACAGTCTAGGGACATTCCCATGAGGGGGAAAGGTAGGGCTGATGGAAACAGAGCTTCCTGGGTGATGGAGGCGAAGCAGCAAAATGGCACATTTGATAGATGTCAAGCTGATGATGCAAGTGAGAACCAGACTGAATCTGGACAGCTCAGAGGGTAAGTGAAAAGGGAAATAAGAGAAGTAAAGAGAAAGTGTATGAGGAAAGACTGGCAGCTAATATAAAATGGAATCCAGAAGTCTTCAATAGGCATATAAGAGAGTAGACAGGTGATAAGAGGAGTGGTGGGACTGATGAGGGCCCAAAAAGGAAGTCTGTGCATGGAGGCAGAGGTCATGGCTGAGGTACTAAATAAGTTCTTTGCATCTGTCTTTACCAAGGAAGAAGATACTGCCAAAGTCACAGTAGAAGAGGAGGTAGTGGGGATACAGGCTGGGCTAAATTTTGATAAAGTGGGGGTACTGGGAAGGCTGGCTGTAATTAAAGTAGATAAGTCACCAGGTCAAGATAGGTTGCATCCTAAGTTGCTGAAGGAGCTAAAGAAGTAAGAGTGGGATTGGCGCAGCTACTGACCATAACCTTACAAACCTCCTTAGATTTGGTGGTGGTGCCAGAGGATTTAAAAATTACAAATGCTACGCCCTTGCTCAAAAAAGGTATAAGGATAAACCCAATAACAACAGGTCAGCCAGTCTAACCTTGGTGGTGGGAAAGCTTTTTGAAATGATAATCTAGGACAAAATTAACAGTCACTTTGGATAAGTGTGGATTAATTAAGGAAAGCCAGCACAGATGTTCAACTAACTTGATTGAGTATTTTTGATAAGGCAACAGAGGGTTGATGAGGGAATGCGATTAATGTGGTGTACATGGACTTCCAAAATGCATTTGATAAAGTGCCACACAACTAACAGGCTTGTCAGTAAAAGGGGTAGTAGCAGCATAGATATGAATTGACCAAAGGACAGTAAACTATGTAGTGGTGGATCGTTGTGTTTGACACAGGAGGAAGGCATATAATGGGGTTCCTCAAGGGTCAATATTAGGGCCACTGTTTCTCATATTAATGATTTGCAGTTTGGTGCACAGGGCACAATTTCAAAATTTGCAGATGACAAAAAACTTAGGGTATAGTGAACACTGAAAGGAAAGTGCTAGGTTTCAAGAGAACATTGGCAGGCTGGTGGAATGGATGGACATGTGGTGGATTAAATTTAATGCCAAGAAATGTGGAGTGATAAATTTTGATTGGAAAATCAAAGACAGCCAATATAAAATAATTCTAAAGGGGTGCAGGAACAGAGAATCCTAGGTGTATGTGTGCACAAACCATTCAAGTGGCAAACCATTATTTGCTGCACATGCATACTAGCCTTTTGTGATTCATGCACTAGGACACCTAGATCCCTCTGCATCTCAGAGCTTTATAATCTCTCACCAATTAGATAATATGCTTCATTTGCATTCTTCCTGCCAAAGTGGACATTTCCCCACATTATACTCCATTTGCCAGGTTTTACCCACTCACTTAACCTGCCTCTGTCCCTTTGTAGCCTCCTTGTGCCCTCTTCACACCTTACGATCCTACCTATCTTTGTGTCATCAGCAAATTTATCCTATGCTTTATTAATAGAGGCATAGAGTACAATGGAAACTTAAGAAATATATTTTTTAAGCAGTGAATGGTTATGATCTGGAATACACTGCCTCAGTTGAGGCTTTCAAAAGGAAATCAGATAAATACTGGAATGGAAAAACATGCAGGGCTACAGAGAAAGTGGGGGACAGTGCAAATTGCTGCATTGCTCTTGCGGAGAGTCATCTCAGACCTAACAGACGAATGGCCTCCTATTCTGCTTTAAGTACTGTCTGATTCCATGATTCAATCATCTCATACCCATTTCTCCACCAAACTCTCACATTACTCAATGCACACACCCCAGTCTCTCACTTATGAGCAACCTTTAGCAATTGGAACTCAGCCCTGATGTTCAGATACTCAACCTCAGCTTCACAAACCTACCAATGCCACCAACCTCAACACCACATTCCCACCTACCCTCGATAGCCTTTCACTCCCTTGGTTATCAAGAATCTATCTACCTCTACTTAGAGATATTCAAAGTCTCTGCTTCAACTGTCTTTTGAGGAAGAGCATTCCAAAGACTCACAACCCTCTTAGAGAAAAAATATTCACCTCATCTCTGTCCTAAATGGGTGACCCCTTATTTTTAAACAGTGGCCCCTAGTACTAGATTCTCCCACAAGGGGAAACATTATCTCCACACCAACCCTGTCAAGACCCCTCAGGATCTTAAAGGTTTCAATCAAGACACCTCTTATTCTTCTAAACTTTAGTGAATACAAGTCTAGCCTATCCAACTGTTCCTCAAAAGACGAAATGCCCAATCCAGGTATTAGTCTAGTTCATCTTCTCTGAAGTCTTCTAATGCATTTATGTTTTTCCTTAAATAAGGGGACCAATACTGTACACAGTATTCCAGGGGAGATCTCATCAGTGCCCTGCATAACTGAAGCATTACCTCCCTACTTTTATATTCAAATCCCCTCACAATAAGTGATAACATTCTATTAATTTTCCTAATTACTTGCTGCACCTGTGTACTAGCCTTTTGCGATTCATGCACTAGGACACCTAGATCTCTCTGCATCTCAGAGCTCTATAATCTCTCACCATTTAGATAATATGCTTCATTTGCATTCTTCCTGCCAAAATGGACCATTTCACACTTCCCCACATTATACTCCATTTGCCAGGTTTTACCCACTCACTTAACCTGTCTATGCCCCTTTGTAGCCTCCTTGTGCCCTCTTCACATTTTATGATCCTATCTATCTTTGTGTCATCAGCAAATTTAACAACCATACCTTCGATCCCTTCATTCAAGTTATTTATATAAATGACTTGTAAAAATGCTAAGGCCTCAGCACTGATCCCTGTGGCACATCACTTGTTATATCTTGCCAACCAGAAAAAGACCTATCCTCTGTGTTTTTTAGCTAGCCAATCTTCTAACCATGTCAATGTTACCCCTATACAATGAACTTTTATTTTTCGCAATAACCTTTGATTGGCACCTTATCAAATGCCTTCTTGAAATCTAAATACAGTACATCCACTGGTTCCCCTTTATCCACGGTGTATGTTACTTCTTCAAAGAACTCTGATAAATTGGTTAAACATGATTTCCCTTTCGCAAAACCATGTTGACTCTGCCTGATTACCCTGAATTTTTTCCAAGTTCCCTGCTGTAATGTCTTTAATAACAGCTTCTAACATTTTCCCTATGACAGATGTTAAGCTAACTGACCTGTAGTTCCCTGCTTTATGTCTCCGTCCTTTTTTTGAGTAAGGGAATTACATTTGCTATTTTTGAATTGAATGGAATCTTTCCTGAATCTAAGGATTTTTGGAAAATTAAAACCAAAACATCAACTATCTCAGTAGCCACTTATTTTAAGACCCTAGAATGAACTCCAACAGGACCCAGTGACTTGTCAGCCCACAGCGCCAGCAATTTTCTCAGCACCAATTGCCCAGTTATTGTAATTTTCCCTGAGTTCCTCCCTCCCTTCCATTTCCTGATTCACAGCTATTTCTGGGATGTTACTCATATCCTCTAGTGTAAAGACCAATGCAAAATATTTGTGCAATTCATCTGTCATCTCCTTACTTTCCATTATTAATTCCCCAGACTCAATCTCTATAGGACCAACACTCACTTTGCTGATTCTTTTCAATTTTGAAAATCTATAGAAACTCTTATTATCTTTATATTTCTAGCTAACCTTCTCTTGTACTCTAAGATTTCCTTCCTTATCAATATTTTGCTTATTCTTTGCTGTTTTTTATATTCTGTCCAATCTTCTGACCTGCCAACCGTCTTTGTGCAATTATATGATTTTCATAAGTTTGATACTATCTTTAACTTTTTTAGTTATCAATGGATGGTGGGTTCTCCTCTTGGAACATTTCTTTCTCATTGGAATGTACCTATTCTATGTATTCTGAAATACCCCTTAAACGTCTGTCACTGGATCTCTATTGACATATCCCTTAGCCTAATTTTACAGTCCACTTCAGCTAGCTGTGCTTTCATGCCCTAATTGCCCTTATTTAAGTTTAAAATGCTAGTCTTGGTACCATTCTTCTCTCCCTCCAGCTGAATGTAAAACGCAATCATATTTTGATTGCTGCTACCTAGGGGTGCCTTCACTGTGAGGTCATTAGTTAATCCTATCTGGTTGCTCAATACCAGGTCTAGTATAGACTGCTCTCTGGTTGGTGCAAGAATGTGCTGTTCCAAGAAACTGTCCTGAAAACATTCTATGAATTCCTCATCTAGGCTTCCTTTGACCATCTGATTTTCTCAGTCTGTATGCAGATTAAACACCTTGTACATTTCCTCTTTTATACCCCACCCTACTGCTTGGTTACTGTTAGGGTTTCTGTACACCACTCCCACTAGTGACTTCCTGCCTTTATCATTTCTCATCTCCACCCAAACCATTTCTACATCTTGGTTTCCTGAACTTAGGTCATGCCTCTCTAATGTGTTTATACCATCATTACTTAAAAGAGCCAACCCCCCACATTTTCCGAGATTAATGTTCTTCCTAAATGTCACATACTCTTCAATATTCAGGTCCCAATCTATGTCACCCTACAGCCATGTCTCTGCAATGTCTATCAGATTGTACTTATCTGTTTCTATCTCTCTCACTGAAAGAGCTGAGCAGTTAATTAGCTAACGAGTTGAATCTGGTTTCTTTCGCTCCAGTAAGTTTACTATCAATTCAGGGTTCTTTATTGCAGCTTAGGCAAATGAGTACAGCTTTGGAATGGAGTGCATACTTGGGAGTTTGGTGAGTTGGGGAGGTTGGGGAAGGAGGTGTTCCTTCCTTTGTTTTTTCTACCCTTTTCGCCCTGTAGGAATTGGTTCTTACTCTACTACAGGGAGAGGAGCTAACTGCTTGGCAAGTGGTTAAAGTCTATTTCAGTCATAAGGTTTAAAATAGTATCCAAACAACAGATCAGATCTAAGTTCTGCAGTCTTGCCACGTCCAGACATGAATGGTAGTGGACAATTAAACAACTCATTGGAGGAGAAGGCTCCACAAATATCCACATCCTCAATGATGGGGGAACCCAGCACATCAGTGCAAAAGCTAAGGCTGAAGCATTGCTACAATCTTCAGCCAGAAGTGCCAAATGGATGATCCACCTCAGCCTCCTCCAGAGGTCCCCAATATCACAGATGGCAGTCTTCAGCTAATTCAATTCAATCCATGTGATATCAAGAAACAGCTGAAGGCACTGGATACTGCAAATATTCCAGCAATAGTATTGAAGACTTGTGCTCCAGAACTTGCCACGCCCCTAGCCAAGCTGTTCCAGTATAGATACAACACTGGCATCTACCCGGCTAAGTGACAAATTGCCCAGGTATGTCCTGTGATAAAAATCAGGACAAATCCAAACTAGCCATTTACTGTCCCATCAGTCTACTCTTGATCATCAATAAAGTAATGGAAGGAGTCATCAACAGTGCTCCAAAGAGCACTTGCATAGTAATAACTTGCTGACTGACACCCAGTTTGGGTTCTGCCAGGGCCACTCAGTTCCTGACCTCATTGCAGCCCTGGTTCAAACATGGACAAAAGAGCTGAACTCCCGAGGTGAGGTGAGAGTGACTGCCCTTGACATCAAGGTAGCATTTGACCAAGTGTGACATCAAGGAGCCCTAGCAAAACTGGAGTCAATGGGAATCAGAGGGAAAACTCTCCGCTGGTTGGAGTCATACCTAGCACAAAGGAAGATGGTTGTGGTTGTTGGAGGTCAGTGATCTCAGCTCCAGGACATCACTGCAGGAGTTTCTCAGGATAGTGTCCTCGGCCCAGCCATCTTCAGCTGCTTCATCAATGACCTTCCTTCCATCATAAGGTCAGAAGTGAGGATGTTCGCTGATGATGCACAATGTTCAGTACCATTTGCGACTCCTCAAATACTGAAGCAGTCTGTGTCAAAATGAAGCAAGACCTGGACAATATCCAGGCTTGGACTGACAAGAAGCAAGTAACATTTGTGCCACACTAGTGTCAGGCAATGACCATCTCCAACAGGAGACAATCCAACCATCACCCCCTGATGTTCAATGACATTACCATCACTGAATCCCTCACTATCAATGTCCTGGGGGTTACCATTGACCAGAAACTGAACTGGACTAGCCATATAAATACTGTGGCTACAAAAGCAGGTCAGAGGCTAGGAATCCTGCTATGAGTAACTCACCTCCTGACTCCCTGAAGCCTGTCCACTATCTACAAGGCACAAGTCAGTAGTACGATGGAATACTCCCCACTTGCCTGGATGAATGCAGCTCCAACAATATTCAAGAAGCTTGACACCATCCAGGACAAAGCAGCTCACCTGATTAGCACCACATCCACAAACACTCACTCCCTCCACCACAAATGCACAGTAGCAGCAGCGTCTACCATCCACAAAATGCATTTCAAAAATTCATCAAGGCTCCCATGACAGCACCTTCCAAACCCACGACCACTACCATCTAGAAGGACAAGGGCAGCAGATAGAAGTTCCCATCCAAGTCACTCACCATCCTGGGCTTGGAAATGTATTGCCGTTCCTTCACTGTCGTTGGGTCAAAATCCTGGAATTTCCTTCCTAACAGCACTGTGGGTGCACCTACACCACATGGACTGCAGCAGTTCAAGAAGGCAGCTCACCACCACCTTCTCAAGGGCAGTAAATGCCGGCCCAGCCAGCGAAGCCTACATCACGTGAATGAATTTTTAAAAAAAGAACTGGTGGTAAAGTTAATTAAATAAATAAATAAGGAAAATAAATAAGTGAATAATATAATTAGGTAATTAATTAAAACACATTAAGAATGACAGGACAGATGATGTGTTGAGGCTGCAACATATGGGACCTCATGGGTGCCAGTGTGATCCAGGGCAAACACATCTGCAGCAAGTGCTTGTGTCTCGAGGAGCTTCGGTTCAGGGTCATTGAACTGGAGGCTGATCTGGAGATATTGTGACACCTCAGGGAGGGGGAAAGTTACCTAAACGCTTGTACCAGGAAGCAGTCACACACAACTTAGGATAGGGTCTTCTGGTTTGGTCAGTAGTCAGGAGCAGGAGAGTGCAACTGTGAGTGAGGCAGGTAAGGGGACCCAGAGGGAAGGTCTGCAGGTGCCTCAGCCTTTGCAATTGCCCAATAGGTTTGAGGTTCTCTCTTCTTTGGAGAAGAGTGAGGGCTGCAGGGTGGATGAACAAACTGACCATGGCACCGTGGTACAGGAAGCTATTCAAATGGGGGGAGCAAAAAGGAATATAGCGATCATAGGGGACATTATAATGAGGGGGATTGACACTGTTCTCTGTAGCAAAGAGCAAGAGTCCAGACAATTGTGTTGCCTGCCCGGTGCCAGGATTCGGGACATCTTCTCAGGGCTGGAGAGAAACTTAGAGTGGGAGGGAGAGGATTCAGTTGTACCAACAACATAGTTGGAACTAGGAAAGAGGTTCTGCATAAAGTGTATGACTGTGAGCTTGCAGAAGTAGAATGACATGCATAATTATTTTCCATTTGCCCCGCTTGGATATATATTTGGAAAAAAAACACTATCTTTTTCAAGCAGGAAATAGAAGTTTACTGTCAATCAGAAGAATTAGGTGTTCATTCAACTTGTGTGAAACCACATAGAACCCACAGCGCAAAAGGCAAGAGTTATATTCCTATTGTTGGTTGATAACGGTTGCACGTTTTAGCTGTCTGGGCAATGGAAACATACTGAAGCTGTAGTGTCTTTTCATTGAGGTCTTTTGCTTAATGGTTTATTTTAAGTTGGTCAAATTGATCTGAAATTGATGCACCAGTGTCTGCAAAATAAAAGCACTGCACCTTTAAAGAGTGGTGTCTCTTGTTATTTCCTTTTGGCAGTTATGATCATAGTTTTTGCTCTCATAGTTTCTTGATATAAATTAACCTGACATGATGCCAAGTGAAATAGGGTGATGTTTAGATTTCTGTTTAGATCGGTGCAGTGTCCACGCGATGAGTAATTGTTTTATGATTTAAATTGTATTGTTCTGTGATCTCTGAAAACAAATATATATAAAATAAATATCAGTCTGTGCTGTTCAGTAGAATGCATTGGATTTATAATTTTGAGAGTGGCTATGCAGTTTCAAGGGTTGCACTGCACTATGCATTTTCTGCAAAAAGTGGAGTACTTCGTGCATTGCAACTTGGTTTTCTAAACTAGGGCAAGAGAGACTTTGCACATGCTTGGGAATGCTCTGATATTAAGGCTTGTATGGCATATGCAATACTAGTGCAAAGGGGAATCCAAATATGTTTTGGTTCACTTATCCCCAATAATCCCTTACAATGAGTATTCTGGGATCCTGGGAGTCACCATTGTTATGAACACTAGACTTTATAAGACAGTTATATTTTAAATTGTGTCCTTTAATTCAAGGTAAAATGGAATAGTTTGGTGGGGCAGGGTGTGACCTCCTATGAAACCTACTGGAAACAAGCCCATGTGACCTGGTTGACATGGAGACAGGGCCCTAAGTCAAGATTTATTGAAAGTAACATGCACGTTTTAACATCTGGACACGAAGGAGGAGGCAGCTGGCTTTGCTGTGCATAGACTCACAGACTCTCAGTCAGTCAGACGGAGAGATTTGGGGAGGAAAACTGAAAGCAGGTGTCTCTATTCCAAGCAGCAGAAACAAACTGCTTATGGTTAACCATTAAGTCGAGTGTTAGTAAATACAGATTCCCTATTTGAAGAGATGATACTTGTGGAGAGTTAAAGTCTGAAGAGTCACCAGAGGGTGCCTTACTACAGGAAGTCCATTCAATTATGCTCAGTATCCTGACTTGTGCTTCTTAGATGATGGACAGATTTTGGGGAGTCAGGAGGTAAGCAATTCGCCATAGAGTTCCCAGTCTCTGACCTGCTATTGTAGCCACAGTGTAATGGGTGTAAGGGAGGGGTAACACCTGTCGCAGGTGGGCTTGCTGCATTCTTTGGAGTTGCTCACCTTGTATTGGTCCTCGCCTTCACCCAATACCTGTAGTTTCAAGTAGTTGTTAACATGCAAAGGGGCCATACCCCAGTAAAACTCTTTGATGGACAGGCCAACCAGGCGAATGTAATAGTTGGATCTCCTATCCTCAGTAACTTAAGGGTTTGTCTACCCTAGCATGTGAAGTCTGATGCACATGCAAATCAGGGTCTTCATATTTCTATCATCTGTCATCATCATCTATCTGTCACACGTCTTGTGGCGATGGGTAAGAGATGTAGCAGCAGGATTCACTGACAGCTGTACCCGTGAACCTGCACACAAGTGGCTCAGGCCATAGTGTCGTATTTCACTAGAAGGAAGCAGAAGTGAAACTTGGCTGCCTGAACGACTGAGCAGCCCATTTCAGGACTACACTGCTCACCTTCCTCGTACGAGGAAGGGGTTGGAAAAGGTGCCCTAAACATTGTCAGCTTCAACCTTGGCTAGCAGGCTTGAGCTGGCAGGGATCCCAACAACTTGATCTCAAAAAAGAAAATAAAGGTGATATCAATCACCGTTGGTGCATAGAAAGTGTGCACCCTTATGGACTACTCCACAGCCAACAGACCTGAGAAAAGAGTTGCTCTTGTTTGTAGAGAGCTGGCCTATCCAGGTGGTTGAGCTCAAGGGGCCTTGGCTACCTGTCAACCCAAGGAAATCAGTGGAGGTTATACATTTTTTTGGAGTGGAAGTGGAAAATAGAATGGCAGGAAACAGGTGTAGGCTTTGTTAGCATGTCCATGTCATTCGTAAGTTGACTTGCCTTCCTGAGAATGTTAATGATTGTCTGATGGTATTTAAACTACCCCCTGCACGGCATCAGTCAACATTGGAACATAGGTGCAGGAGCCAGCCATTCGGCCACCCGAGCCTGCTTTGCCATTCAACTAGACCATAGCTGATCATCCCCCCATTCTTCTAAACTCTATACAGTCGCCTCAATCTCTCCTTACAAGACAATCCTGCCTTCCCAGGAATTAGTCCGGTGAACCTTCCCTTCACTCCCTCTATGGCAGGTAAATCCTTCCTTAAGTAAGGAGAACATAGCTGTACATAATACTCCAGGTGCAATCTAACCAAGGTTCTATACAATTGCAGCAAGACATCTTTACTCCTGTACTCAAATCCTATTGCAATAAAGGCCAACATACCATTTGCTTTCCTAATTGCTTGCTGCTGTATGTTAGCTTTCACTGACTTATGAACAAGGACACGCTGGTCCCTTTGGACATCAACACTTCCCAATCTCTCACCACTTATGAAATACTCTGCACCTCCGTTTCTCCTACCAAGCTGAATAACCTCATTCTTATCCACATTATACTACACCTGTCATGCTCTTGCCCACTCACTAAGTCTGTCCAAATCCCCTTCAAGGCCCTTTCATCATCCTCACAACACCCATTCCCACTTGGTTCTGTGTCATCTTGAAACTTGGAAATATTACATTTGGTCCTCACATCCAAACCATTGATATGGATTGTAAACATTGGGGGCCAAAGTACTGATCTTTATGGTACCCATTAGTCACTGCCTGCCAATTTGAGAATGATCCATTTATCCCTACTCTGTTTTCTGTCTGTTAGCCAATCCTCAATCCATGCCAGTAAATTACCCCAATCCCATGTGCTCTAATTGTGTTTACTAATCTCCTGTGTGGGACCTTATCAAAAGCCTTCTGAAAATCCAAAAATGCTACATCCATGGGTTCTGCCTTATCTATTCTGCTGGTAATATCCTTAAAAAATTCCAACAAGTTTGTCAAACATGACTTCCCTTTCATATATCCATGTTGACTCTACCCAATCAGATCATTATTTTCTATGTATCTAGTTATCACATCCTTTATAATGTATTCTAATACTTTTCCTACAACTGACATCAGGCTTAAAGGTCTGTAGTTCCACATTTTCTCTCTCTCTCCTTTCTTAAATAGTGGGGTTACATTTGCAACCTTCCAATCTGCAGGCACTGTTCCAGACTCTATAGAGTTTTGAAATGATCACCAATTCATCCACTATCTCCATAGCTACCTCTTTCAAACCCCAGGAATGTCAATCATTGGGTCCCGTGGATTTATAAACTTTCAGTCCTATTAATTTTTCCAGTACTATTTTTTTACAAATACTAATTTCTTTCAGTTTGCTAACCCCTTGGTTCTCTATTATTTCTGGGAGGTTTTTTATATATTCCTCTGTAAAGACAGACAAAAAGTAATTATTTAGCTTCTCTGCCATTTCCTTATTCCCCATTATAAATTCTCCTGTTTTTGCCTGTAACGGATCCACAGTTGTCTTTGCTAATCTTTTCTCTTTTGCATACTAATAAAAGCTTTTA